>NW_028274809.1:6168030-6471060 GCF_037043125.1 Eumetopias jubatus
TGGGGCTGAAAATCCCAAGCTTCTTAACATGGCTTGGTCTTTCTGGTGACCAGCTCCCATCCAGAAGCCCATGCAGAGTCACCTCATTAGAGCAAAGCCACCCCATCACCCGGGAAATGACAAGGGATTTAGGAGCTCGGTGTCAGGAACCAAGGTCAAAGACCAGATATTAGAACAAAAGATGCTCCTGGTGCTCCTCTCACTTCGGAAATGACAAGAGTTTTAGCAGCTCTGTACCAGGAACCGCGGAGGGAGGCCAGCGTCTATTTTCTATGATCCCAGTCTGGGACATCCCTCCAGATGTTCCTGCTACGGGGCTCATGTCAGGCTCATTTTGCCCTTCAGATTCATGTTAATGTCATTTACCCTGACTTCCGTTTCGCTCTCCCACACGGGTCTTTACACAGGTGCCTTTGTTGAAAGACCCTCTGTGCCTTGTGTATAAAGCCATCTCTGATTTCCCAAATCCAGAATCATCACGGTCACATTTCTTGATCTCAGAGCTCAGAGAGGTTTATTAACTCCCTAAGTGGGAGACCACACTACCGCTGGATAAACCTGCCTTGACCTTAGATAAAGGTCAGACACAATGAAGAGGAAAACAGCAAATCTGTCTGAGTGTAAACACGGAGCTGGCTATAAAACTGGGGAAAACCAATAAAAACGCCCGCTGCTCTGACCTGAGCAGCCCGTGCCTGGCTTCTCTCCTTGGCTGGGGCTGCAAAGACTCACCCTGGTTCTGCAGTCCCTGCTGTGACCCAGCTGGCCCGGGTGAGTCAGGTTAAGGTGACTGCAGAGCCCTGGGCCCGACTCCCAGATCCCAGACTACTTGAAGGTCAGACACAGGATTCAGACAGATAGACATCATACACGAGCTTTTGTACTGGGAAAGCTGGATGGGTCTGGGGGCCACGAATCAGCTCCTCAGGATAACTGCACATGGAAGGGTTTGGGTCTGCTGAGCAGACCGACTTAACCAAGACCTCCAGAAGGCAAGATGGGGCCTGAGTCCACATCTGAGCACAGGGACACAGGGACACACGGGAAGACCAGGGTCCAGGCACAGAGAGGGAGACGAGAGAGCCCAGAAGGGCTGAGCCAAGGGATACATCTCCAAGCCAAGCAGAGCCAAGGATTGCTGGCAGCACCAGAAGCTAAGAGAAAGGCCTGGAACAGATTCTCCCCGAGAGCCTTCAGAGAGTGCATGGCCCTGCCAACATCCCCATTTCAGACTTCTGGCCTCCAGATTTGTGCGAGAATAAATTTCCGTTGTTTTAAACCACCCAGGTTTTGATGCTTTGTTATGGAAGCCCTGGGAAACTAAGACACGCATTTCAGTATTCGTGGTATAAACCCTTCTAACTGGAGCTTAGCTCATGCCCACTCAGGGACACTGACATTGAATAAGAAGAGGCAGGGATGTGACTTGTCCAGCAGGATTTTCATCTGTGCCCTAAAGGCACTAGAAGTTTATATTACTCTCAGAGAGACTGATGGATCTGGGGAACCAAGCAGAGAGCTCACAAACACACTCGTGCATAGTTACCTAGGGAGGGTTTGATGGAAGCTCACCGTTGTCCCAGGCTGGATGATGGGCTGCAGCTGTCTGCATGAGTTTGCCGCTACCATGACCGGCTGGCTAGAAGCATCTGCGAATCAGCGAACCCCTGGAAGCCCCAGATTCCTCTTCTACACGCTGGGATGATCAGAGTATCTGCATTGAAGTCGGTGGTGTGAATTAAAGGACATACTTAGATAGAGTTGTTAGCACAGTGTCCGGCACACAATAAACATGCAACCACGAAACTACTGTGGCTGAGCCACCATTGGGCGTTAACTGTGGTGCTGGGAAAGTAATAGATGCCAGCACACCATTTATAGCAAAGAAGCATGTGTAAGCATGCTTCTGATAAAGCATGTCACTGATAAAAGTGACATTTTGACTCAATAAAGAAGGGAGAGATTATTCAAACAACCGTTGGGGGGAAATTAGCTGGTGATTTGGAATTTTGAAACTATTTATACTTAACTTTAAACCTTACGTTAGAACAAATTCTAGAACAATTCAAAAGTTAAGTATAAAAATTCAAACAAAGGAAACCTATTTCTTGAGATTACAGTATAAAACAGGATTTAAAAAAAAACAGATAAATTTGACTATTAAAACAAAAACCTGTATAAAAAACTGAAAGAAAATCCTAAATTGAGGAACACATCTAAGACATTATTGGCAAGCAAATAGCTAGTAATTAAGTTAAATTCTCATATAAAGCAATTAAATACCATAATACCTACTGATGAGTGGGCAAAAGGCAGGAAGAATTTTGTGGTGACCATGGAACTGCACCTCTCCGGTCTCCAAATGCAGGGACCCTGACTGACCAAGGGCCCGGCTGATGCTCAAACCCATCACCATGTTCACACCTCGGCCAGCTTCCCGTGGGCTTCTCCCAGCCAGACACCAGGGCAGCAGGGCCATAGGAAGGCCATTGCTGGGGCATGTGGGCTGCACTCAGCTGAGGACCTCTTTCAGGACCTTCCTTCCTTCCTGCTCTCTCTCCTTCAGTCTCCCGGCTTCCCATGTCCCCTAATCATGCTCTTATACTGCTGGGTGAAACACCATGGTTCAGAATTAGCATCGTGTACCAAGAATCTTAAAAAGAATCATACTTTTGGCCCTGGCATTTCATGTCGAGAAAACTCTCTTAAGCAATATAAATACTTATAAATAGGCCCTAAAAATATTCAACCTGTTTTACTCATGCTAAAGAAAATAAGTGGTCATTTAACAATGTTGGCAATAAAATAGAAACTGATCAGGTAAGCATGCTCAGTGTGGGGGTCCTGGAGGTACACTGCTTGAATCACCTGCAAGGGAGAGTGCCCTCCAACTCGAGGGCACCGTGAGCTGCAGCCTCCAGCTCCTGGCAGCTTTGAAGCTGAGGGCAGGGCTTCCTGGGGAATGGGACTCCCTGCCTGGTTGCCCAGACCCCCCCCCTGCCGCACCCCCCCTTCCCTTGCACAGGAAGTCTTGTCTCCATCACTGTGGGAAGGCAGTCTTAACCAACACTTCTAATGGTAACTTCGGTTCAAGCGGTCTGGGACTCTTCCAGCCCCGCTTCTCTCTCTCTCTCCCTCACAGGTGTCTGGCCTGCCAGAGCCTCAGGCTCTTCCTGCACCTACTGCTCTCCCCCTTCATGCTCACAGCACTTCCACGGGAAAATCTCTTGCACGCCTTCTCCCATCTTGGCATCTGCTCCTCAGAGGACCCTGAGCTGGCACACCATCCTTCCAGAGGATTCCACAGGGAGACTTCTACTGCAAGTCAGGGCTCTTTAGGGTTTCTGGTTTCCAAAGGGGATACTCTGCTGCTGGGGGATACAGCCAGGGCTCCACGAAGCTGCTTCTAGAGCTCAGGGGCCTCTGCACCCGGGCCTCAGCAGGTAAAAGAGGAGTCACCATCTCGTCAGGGGTAATTGGGTCTGGTCACCAAGAATAGGCAGAGCTGCTTTTACAGAGTCGGGTGGGGTTGGGGAGCGGGGGAGTCCACATGGAATGCAAGTGACCCTCTTCAAGCATCTCTGTGCCCTGCGATGACTATGAATGGGTCACGTGTGGTAAACTCAGCCTGAGACGAAGGTGCTAACCAGGGGCTCAGCCTGCTGGCGAGAGAGTCCAGGTCACGGTCCCAGGTGAGCCCCCAGACCTGTTGAGCTGATGCCCGAGGGTAAGGGGAGCTTGTCATGGACAGCGGAGGAGCAGGAAGGGGAGCGTCAGTTGCAGCCTGCCCCGGAAAGAGGCGCACCGGAAGCCTGCAGGTCCAGTTCTGGGTGATGCATGCAGAGCGGAAGCCTAGGAGCGGGGGCAGGGTCGTGGGCGGGGGGGGGCGGGGGCTGCGCTGGTCACGGGTGTGGACTGCTGCCTCTCCCTGCCACAGAGGCCTGCTCGTCATGCAAGAGTGCAGTCAGCTGCTATCCTTTAGCCCTCAGGGACTTCAGACTCCACCTTCGCTCCTGAAGGAGACCGCAGCCCTTCGGGGCTGACCCAGACAGTGACCGCGCAGAGGATGGAGGCTGCCGGGGTCTGGACGCTTCTGCCCAGTGCGGGAACCCCTCCTGCTTGGTGGCTGAAACCTCAGCGGAGCTGCTTTGCCGTCTGCAGGCTCTCGTGCCCGATCCCACTCCTCCGCTCTTCCATCTTCCCCAGACGCTGGGTCCAGTAATCTTCCTGTGTCCCAGACTCCATCTCAGCATCTGCCTCCTGGAGGACCCAAGCGGCGCAGGACGTGAAATCAGCGAAGGATGGAACAAATGAACGCGTGAGTTACACCAGCAAGCCCAAGGCGGCGTGCCAGGATGGTGACAGGCACTGTCTCTGGGAGACCCTTCAAAGCAATGCGGTATGTGTCAAATTTCTCTGATGGAGAAAACAAACAAACTTTAAAAAACAACAACAATCCCTAACACATATTGAGTGCCTACCAGGCGCCAGGCATTATCCTGAGTGCTTGTATGAATTAACCCGCTTCGTTTTCACACCATCTTTATGAAGCAGGGATTATTGTTATTCCCATTTTACAGATTGGAAGGCAAATGCTTTCTGAAGTTTCAACCACGTGTCTGGGGTTACAGAACTGAGAGTAGAGATGTGGATTCAGGCGTGCTGGACTTTAGCCTGACTTTGCCGAGTGCCTACCGCATGCCCTCCACGCGCCGCCGCCGAGGCTCTGGCCCCGCTCTGAGGTTGTAGCTCAGGGCTTGGCAAACGTCTGGAAAGGACCAGATCGAAAGCATTTTAGGCTGTGTGGGCCACACATGATCTCTGTCATCTGCTCTTATTTTTTTTTTTTTTTACACCCTTTAAAAAGCATTAAAAAACAAACATTCTTAGCTTGTGGGCTGCAGGAAACCAGTCCGGGGGCCAGATCTGGCCCATGGTCCATGGTTTGCCAACCTCTGATTTAGCGTATGTTTTTCTAGAAATACACTTTTTAAGTGATTTTTACTTATTTATTCTCTTTCTTCTTTAGCCTTCTCCTCAGAAGTAATATCCATGAAGTACCAGGTTGGACATGCTGGCTGTATATGTTTTTCACACACACCCAAGTTAATACATGCCTCCGAATATAACAATATTTGGGAACCCCTAGAAACATCCTCTGATCCCTGGTTGTGCACCCCCATGCTTTGGGTAACAATCTGTCTGCTCTGCCACCTGACTGATGTGGGCGCTCCCCCTGCTTGGGGACCTGGAGCCAGGGAAAAGCCTTTATGTGGCAAAGGGAGTTTTGTGGTTGATGTATATCTTGGTTAAAAATATAGACTTTTTGGAGAGGCTTAACAGTTGTATCCCTGACTAGCATGTGGCTGTTTGGAATAGCAGGAGTCCAGATTCTAAACATGAACTGGCACATGTCCAGAAAGCCAAGCCTCAATGGGCATCCTGACACCACGAACTACTCGCCACCATTCCAGCACCAAGATAATGGACACTCAGCCTAGATTCCTTCCTTCAGGCCACAAGTATCTTTGTGCACTCACCCACTCCCAGATGCTTGCTGGGTGTGGGGGACACAATGGTAAGACAGCAGGTGTGGTTGTGGCTCTGTCTCCATAAAGCTGTTTGCTGCCCAGGACATGTTTTCCATAATCAACCCGCCTATCCCTGCTGAGGTCCATGGTACAGTCTGGTCCCCGGTGCTCAACTCAACCCAGATAGGCGGTCACAGAGCTGTGTCTACCACTGTCTACCACTACGTGGCCCTTGGAGATGTGGGTTCACATTCACCAAGCTCTCCAACTAAAATTTCAATGTGAGGGAGGGTGACTTTAACTCACGGTCAATGTCTTTATGAGAGAAAGTATCCTAAATGGGGGGATGCAAACAGGTATTAACAGGTACTTGCTATCAAGAACTGGTTTATCTCATGGCATAGGTCCTTGATGATCAAACCATCAGAATATACCAAGCGGCAGCTAATGGTGGGAGCAGGCATACAGATGTTCCGGTCGGCAGCAACACACTCAGGCACACACACTGCTGTGTATGATAACCTATCTAACAACCAGACAGAGCATGTCCATTTGCCAAGGATCACTGCAACGGCCTGGGAAGCAGTGCTTTTGTCCCTAATTACCAGTGCCTGTGTCTGTGGCTCTGCTCCCATGAGGAATCAATGGTCATTATGAGAAGGGTATGATACCAAAGCATTACTAAGCTTCCCACGTGATCTAGGTGTTTTTGCTTTGCACCCATGAGATAGGGCACAGGTACGGAGTAACAGAACTTTAATTTCTGTGCGAGGGGCTGGATGTTGGATGCTCGCAAATCTTACTGCAAATCCTATAGGCACTTCACCTTGGGTGGTTTCCCATCCTTCATTGGGCCACTGGAAAAGAATTTTGGCTTCACGGAAATAACTTTTGATTCAGATGCACCTGCTCTAGTACCTGGTGTTCTGGTGGCCTCGAGCAAGAGTCTGCATCATCGTCTGTCAGATGGGCCTCGGGCCACCTGCTCTATAGCTTGTCGTAAGGATTAGAAATTCAGTTGGTTGGTAGAGACTCTTCTGCTTCCTGTGGACTCATGACTAGTGGGTGGTGTGTGGGTCAGGGACAATCTTGGATGAACTAAAGAAGAAATTGGAATATACTTTTGTGTGTGTGCACGTGCACGTCTGTGTGTGTCTTCAGGAGTGTTGTGTTGGAGGGGTAGGCGTCAAGAATTGTAAGTTCTTCAGAAATGAATGTTCGTTCCTAAAATGAGTAGAATGAGACTAAGTACAAATATCTTAATAAAAAGTGGTTCTGCTGGTTTTATTAACTTTTGGACGAGGGGGAGATAAGTGAAGTAGAAGAAGGTCATTCCTGCTCTACACCTGATCTTCAGAAGTTGATTCTCCCCCAGAAGACCGTATTCGGTTTGGCTGATACCTGGGCACCCAGTAAATGCCTCTCCTGTCTTCCGAGTCCACTCCTTCCCTTCCATTACACACAGTTCCACTGACCCCTGGGTGGCTTTGCCAAGAGACAAAAGGTACAACAAGCCAGAAGCAGCAGCTGGTCCCACGTGCCTGGAAGCCCCGTTATGTAACCCGACTTACTTTCATCATTGCTTCAAATAGGGAAGATGCCCAAGTGGCATCTTGAAAGCAAACAAATATAGAACAAATTAGAATGAAGTAGCGCATCGTTAATTAAAGGGAACCCCCTTCCACATCGACAGACTGGACTCTTGTGGATCAAAGTGTGGGCGGCAGCTTTGAAATGGAAGAACCAGGAAGAGTGAGCACAGCTGTGTCCAGTCCACAGGATTAACTTTGAAAAGCAATGGTGTTTATACACTGGCCTCGCTGCTTGGACTGCTGGGTGGGATGGCTGGAGGGTCGCAGCCTGGGAGGGGGCTGGACATGCAGCCCAGGAGAGAGAGAGTGTAGTGGGGTGGAGATGGGCCCCCGGGGGGCCCGGGGGCCTCCCTCAATCTTCTTCCTAGTTCATCTTTTTATTTTCCCTTGAAAGGAACTGAAACCAGTAACAGTAACATCCATGTGCAGCTGACCTGACAATAAGAAGACTTGTTTATTTTTTCAACAGCTTTATAGAGACAGAGTCACATCCCAACCCGTCCACCCATTTAAAGCATACAATTCAGTGGTTTGGGGTATATTACATTGTTTTTAAAAATCATGGTAATCTCTATCCTTCTATATATCAAATGATACAAAATTTGCCATTTTAACCATTTTTAGGGTACATTTCAGTGGCATTAAGTATACTAATAATTTTATACGACCTTCATCATATCTTTTCCCAAAACTTTTTCAACATCCCAAACTGAAACTCTATGCCTGTTAGCAGTAACCCCCCATTCTCCCACCCCCAGCCCCTGGTAACCTCAAATCTACTTTCTGCCCCTTTGAATTTGCCTATTCTAACTATTTCGTATACATGCACTCATACCACCGGCGGTCCTCCGTGATGGGCTCCTCTCACCGAGTACCCCGTCCTCACGGTTCATCCACATCACGACAGGAATCTGGACTTCACTCCTCTTTAGGGACGAGTAAGATTCCATTGTACATATATACCACATTTTGTGTATTTGTTTTAAAGATATTATTAAAAAATTACCATTTTAATCAGTAAATTTGATGAGCTGAACTGGGCTGTGCCATTGTCTACATCTTTTTGTGTTTCGGAGACAGGAAATCGGTTTGCTTGCTTGCCCATTCTTAGCTCATTTAGACGCAACCACAGGAAACACGAGCGGGAGCTCAGTGCCCAGGTAATAGCACAGATTAGACACGTGTTGCTGAGAGCCCTTGAGAGTACGTCCTGGAAACGGCCATTGGGTCAATGGGTGCTTGGGGACGGGGCTCAGTTATCCTCAGACCCTCTGATTTATGGGGTCAGAAATGTGAGAGTCAGACATACTGCCGAGGGCTGGCAGGTAACCAGTGGACCAGGAGGTATCCTATAACATGCCAGAAGGGGTCAAACTTGAGGTGGGTAGGAGCAGGAGTCTGGACAAAGGTAGTCATTGAGGTCCTTGATGCTTAATTTTATGTATCAGTTTGGCTCAGCTACTATGCCCACTTGTTTGGCCAAATACCAGTCTAGATGTTGCTGTGAAGGTGTTTTGTAGACGTGATTAACATTTAAAATGAGTAGACTTTAAGCAAAGGAGATTACCCTCTGTGATGTGGGTGGGCCTGATCCAATCATTAGAAGGCCTTAAGAGCCAAAATGTTTCCAGTGGAAAGAATTTTGTCTCAAGACTACATTATTAAAAACCCTGCCTGCACATCCAACACCTCCACCTGCTCTGTGGACTTTGGACTTACCAGACTGACAGTCATGAGCCAATTCCTTAAAATAAGCGTCTCTCTATTCTATTCGTTCTGTTTCTCTGCAGAACCTGACTCATACAAGTGCGGACAGGTAAATGTTCCCAGAAATCAGGTCAGGAAGCTCAGGCCAGGAGAGAAGGCCATGAATACACGTGGAGGGCAAGGGAAGAACTTAGTCTCAGGAAGGAACCAGAAGTTCAAGACAACTTCACCCAGAGTGTCTTTCCCACCTTGGGCAGGAGCCAGGCCAACCCTGGGAAGCTGACCTGCTGTCCCGCTGGGTAATGCAGGGGAGGAGTGACAGTTATTCTCAGACATATTTACTGTCAAGTCAGTTAGGCTGGGCCTGGGGGCCTTCAGGCCAACTAAACACGGGCCCCGGGGACCCTCCATCTTGCAGGAAAGCTCTGCTACTTACCTAAGCCCCCCACCTAACTACTGAAGACTCAGTCTTTCCTTCGCTCACCTCTGAGAGGGCAACAAGAACCCCCACCCCCAATCTGGGCCACTTCCCAGGCTTCTTAAAAGACATACATAAAAACATGGGATGTGTCAGTGCTTTTTAAAAAAGAACAACTTAGTCAGAAATATGCTTGGAATGATATGGTGTGTTCACCATCATGAACCGCCAGGAAGGAGTGGTCCTTCTATGGCCAGAGCTAGGAGGGCAGGGAAGGCCTCCTATGTGAGAAAGAATTCGCTGTGCAAAAACTTAATACTCAGATATGTATCTGGGTTTGTTTGTTTGTTTGTTTGTTTGTTTGTTTGTTGAGAGAGGTTGGGGGGCAGAGGGAGAGGGAGAGAATCTTAAGCAGGCTCCATGCCCAGTGCAGAGCCCAATGCAGGGCTTGATCCCATAATCCTGCGAGCCTGAGCCAAAACCAAAAATGCTTAACCAGCTGAGCCACGCAGGCACCCCATTGTTTGTTTGTTTGTTTTAACAGCAGATAAATATATCAACATCCAGCCTCATAAAACCTAAAAGTTAAGACCTTTGCGTGAAGAAATTTTTGCAGGATTCCCCCAGAATGGTAAAGTCACCTAAAATAATTCCACTCATGAAAACTTGATTCATACTTGAATTTTTCAGAAAGTGTTAAACAATGGACACAGGAACTACCAAGCAACCTAGAAATGCTATCAAAACACACATTTTAATATCGCTGCAACTTACGTGATCAGTTTCATCCGTCGAGGGCTGACCGGCTGGCCCCACACAGCGCGTGGGGAGGAGACCTTGGTCCCTTTCAGACGTTCTTGTGGGCGATCCTGTGGCGCGGCAGGAGAGAGACAGTGTCTCCCCTGGATGTGTGTATGGTTGAGACCTGTGGCCCAGTTACTGTTTGCAAAGGAAAGAATGTGCTGGAATTCCTGGCTGCTGCCTCGGGCCAGCCACGGAAGATGGAGTTGTAGAATTAGAGAAGGATGCAACTGTCCCCGGAATCCAGAGGCCGGCAATCTCAGCCTTCTGCCCTCAAGCAAGACTGCATTTCACTAGAGAGAGAGTTCTGTCTTCATTCTCAAGGATCCTTCAGGGAATAAAATCCCACAGACTTCCTTGGTAGCCAGTCACCCTTGAAAGTCTTCTCTGTCACAAATCTCTTCGGATCTGACGTTCGTTGAAATGTGAGTTCACAGGATCAAGGAATCCCCTCCTACAACGGCTAGGCGGAGCCCCAGGTGTCAGCTAGTCTTGCCTCAAATTTGGCAAATTAGAGACGAAGAACCAAGGAGACTTGAGAATGTTACGAAAATCACACGGCTAATTGGGGGCAGAGCAGAAGGTCTGCCAGATGATATTTCCTCCCTGTTCTCCCGTGTCAGCTTCTGGTCGTGCTCATCTGGTGGCTCCATGCATTTATTTTCACCCCCTTGAGCTCTGTGCTCCCGACTGGTCTCAGCTCCACAGATCATTCTGCGTGCCCCACTTCTCTTTGGGGAACATTTTTAAAAGATTTTATTTATTTATTTGACAGAGAGATAGAACCAGAGAGCACAAGATGGGGGAGCAGCAGAGTAGGGAGCCCAATGCGGGGCTCAATCCCAGGACCCCAGTACCATGATCTGAGCTGAGGGCAGACGCTTAACTGACTGAGCCACACGGGCGCCCCAGGGAACATTTTTATTCACATGAAAAAGAGGTTTATGTGAACTTCAACAGTGGGGCACAAACCCACAAGTGAGGGGAGTTTCTCTTTGGAGAAGGGGAGAGAGGGCATGGCACTTGGGAGCAAGGACGCCTTTCCCCTGAAGCCTGCAGCACCATCTGCCTCCTCACCCACTTTTTAAAAACTGTGGTAAAATAGAGCACCTGGGTGGCTCAGTGGGTTAGGTATCTGCCTTCAGCTCAGGTCACGATCTCAGGGTCCTGGGATCGAGCCCCGCGTCGGGCTCCCTGCTCAGCGGGAAGCCTGCTTCTCCCTCTCCCACTCCCCCTGCTTGTGTTCCCTCTCTCGCCGTCTCTTTCTGTCAAATAAATAAAATCTTTTTAAAAGAAAAGTCCATTTATTTGTTTTTAGTAATCTCTATACCCAACATGGAACTTGAACTCGTGACCCTGAGATCAAGAATTGCACGCCCTTCCTACTGAGCCAGCCAGGCACCCCTCATCTTAACCATTTTTAAGTGTACTGCTCAGTGGCACGAACTACATTCACACTGTTGTGCAACCATTACCTCTTCATCTCACAAAACTGAAACTCTGTCCCCATTAAACAGGAGCCCCATTCCTTCCTCCCCTAACCCCTGGCACCCACTATTCTGCTTTCTGTCTCTATGAATGTGACTCCTCTGAGTAGACTCATCCATGTTTAGACATGCCAGAATTTCCTTCCTTTGGAAGCTAAAAAATGTCCCAGTGTATGTGTGTGCCCCATTTTGTGACTTATTCACCCATTAATGGACACCTCCTCTTTTTGGCCATGGTGAATAATACTATGAACATGGGTGTACAAATATCCCTTCAAGTCCCTGCTCTCAATTATTTTGAGTGTCTACCCACAAGGAGAATTGCCAGATCGCACAGTAATTCTACTTTTCATTTTCGGGGAGAACTCTCTTTTTCCCACAGCGTCTGCACCGTTTTGCATTCCCACCAACAGTGCTCAGGGATTCCAATGTCCCCATGTGCTTGCTAGCGCTTGTTGTTTGCTTGTTTTATGACAGTAGCCAACCCGATGGGCGTACGGTGGCATCTCATGGTGGTTTTGATTTGCATTTCCCTCTTACTGATGTTGAGCTCATCTTTCCATGTGCTTATTGGCCACTTATCTTCCTTCGTACCTCCCTCACTTTTAAAATGAGGAGCTCGTGGGGGCTGGAGGGTCATTAGGAGCTCCCTGTCCCATCTCCCTGTGGCTCCTGGGCGTCAGGCCTAGTCTAGGCTGCCCCAGGCCCTTGGATCTGGATGGTCCTGGTTGGAGTGACGTCCTTCCGCTTTGCAACCTCTGCTTAGCATGCCAACTTCTGCTTTAGACAGGAGCCAACATGAGGGAAGCCATGCGCCCACCCTGCACCTGCAATAGCACCTGGTCCACAAAACGCAGCCAGGAGCCACTTTTAAACAAGTCAGCCTGAGTGTGGTCCCAGTCCTTTGGCTCCTTAACCACAGGGCCATGCTGAGCGTAAACCCCTCGAGGAAGAGCATGCCTACCAATAGGCCCAGAAGCTCCATTTTTTGCTTCTTTATTCCTGTGATTATATTCCACAACACACCCTAGGCCAACCTTTTCTCTCTTCTCTGTATCTGCTGTTCAGCCTCAGATGTTCTAAACCCATGATGCTAGAAGAAACACTTCTTTGCAGTTGGACTCACTCTGTGTCTTTTGTCCCTATGGCATCGTCGTTCACAACCTCCCCCGTCTCTTTCTCCCCTGTGCACCTAACCTCCCATCCCCCAGGCCAGTGGTGTGAGAACAACTGTGGGAAGACCTAGCTGGTGTCCTCTCCTTAACACCGGTTAGGAAGGTGGGACCTGGGAGCTGAGGTAATCTGAGAAACCTGCCCTTTCTCTTTTTCACCATGCGCTCTTATCTTTGCATTTTTCTTCTCAGAGAATGAGTGTCTAGTGGGCACGCCTCCACCGCGGGGAACACCGAGTGTGGATGCCTTGAAGACTCAACTCTGAGTTTACTGCCGTTAAATTCGGTACAATCCAAGTGCCATCTTCTTTCATCCTCGCGTTCAGGAATTTCATCTAGAGCTACTTTGTATGCATGGGAAATTTCTCCCAAACTCTAAACCCCTAGAAACATCTCTTGCAGACCAAACTGGCTGTAAGTTATCTTCACTTAAAAAAAAAAAAAATGGGACTAATACCTGCCTTGCAGTGTCACTGGAGAGATGACAATAAATCATGCATTTAAAGTATGTTAGTAGCACCTCGATCAAAACTTCTTATGCAAATAGGATTTTGATACTCTGAAAAGAACAATCCCTAAAATTGAACAACACACTAGTGTCATGGGGGCTTTCTTGCGCTTCCCCTCATTTAATCTCTGTAGCAGCCCCGCGAGGCAGTGATTGGATCCCATGAAGAGCGCTGATGGCAGATCATCGTGAGGACACACCAGGCTGTGTCCATCAGTACAATTTTAAGTTCTTCAAGCTGGTGTTCTGTCTTTTCCCAGACATCTTGAATGGTGACGCCTGAAGGATCCTTCCCAATTTATTTATAGCCGAAGGCATCCTGTGCTCTATATCATCTTCCCACTTCCCAGCCATATCCCAGCTGAGCCGCTTTTGTTTGTTTGGGATTTTGTTCTGTTTTTCTTGCCCCTTCCCTCCTCCGCATTCCGCCTCATCTTGGGCAATCAAAATTTCCCATGGAGCCCCTCCCCTGTCTGCACACATCTTCTGGGGGATGCAGAGGAAGACTCAGTTACTGACCTACAGTGCAAATCCATGCAGCTTATCTTTTCTTGAGAGAAAACAGGAAAGTCGATTTGATTGCATGGCATTCATCCAGAATTTGGATTCCTAGGGGAATACTTTAGGACATACGAGAAAGATAAATCTTTCACATCAAGAGTCTGCAATAGGGGCGCCAGGGTGGCTCAGACAGTTAAGCGTCTGCCTTCAGCTCAGGTCATGATCTCAGGGTCCTGGGATTGAGCCCCACAAATGGGCTCCCTATTCAGTGCGGAGTCTGCTTGTCGCTCTCCCTCTGCCCCTCACCCCAGCTCGTGCACTCTCTCTCTCTCTCTCTCTCTCATTCTGCTCTCTTGCAAATAAATAAATAAAATATTTTTTTTTAAAGAAAGTCTACAATAGATACAGAGCTACTAGAAGGAGCAAGATGTTCTGGTCAGGCTGCCTCTCTGGAGGAAAAGCCTGGAAGTGAATGGGTTTTCCAACCCTAGAGTAAGGGTGGGTGGGCTGCAGTCAGGGTGACAAGACCTCGCAACTCTGCTCCAGGGAGAAATCCAGAAGCCCTGCCAAATTCTAGATGCTTTTTTTCCTCAGATGACTGTCAGGTGGAGATGTGGATGCATAATCCTTTCTTTGCCACAGCACATGAGGAAGCAACGCAAGGCTTGTCAGAGGGGACCTCACTGCCTGGTGGACAAAGGAAATGACCCAACATGGATTCAGCTCACATAGCCTGGGAATATTCTGGAATCCTTTGACAGAATGCAAACTTCAACTAGCAAAGTGAACTAGAAGCTCCGAGTCTGTTGCTTACAGATACTTTTTAAGCTCACAGATTTCAGCTTGTTGGCCTCAAAAGCAAACGTTGACACCATGGGTCCGAGACTATTTCACAATTTCAAGATGAACGGCAGGCAGCAGCCTTCTCACTGAAAGTCACCCCAGAGCAGATAAGTGTCCACGCCTGGACCTTGACCCACAGAGGAGGGGGGGGCAGAGGTTGGTCTTTGCTTTGTGTTGTTGCTGTTTTTTAAGCTCATCAAGCACACAGGGAGTCCAGAAATTCCAGGAAGACTACAACACAGTCTTTGACTCTACGTGTGAACTGATTTTCCGCACACCTACATGATGTTTAGTGGGAGGATTTTCCTGACTCCCTTGGCCCTCTCCCAGGGGGCTCCAGTCCTGTGACCCCGGCTCTCTGGAGGCTCCCGTGGCCAGCCCTCTGGGGCCCAGGAAGGAAGAACAGGCTTTGAGTTAGACTCTTGCTCCTCTCCCCATGCCCTCCACCAAGAGCTCGCATCTTCATCTTAGCTCCCCTCCTCCTAAAGGTTGTTCTGATCCTTCCTTTTCCTTGAAGTCCCCACATGCTACAGTTAGTTGAACTTGTTAAAACTGCAAGATCTCCTCTAGGAGCTGATGTCTGTCCCTGCAAGCATCAACTAAATGTTTAAGCCACATTTCCAGAAAGTAGCTTGCAATTCTTTGGTGGGAGGGAGACATGGCTTGGATGCAGAGAGTGTGGACAGTTTCGCTCTGATTTTTGGGGGCATGTGGATGGTTTGCTGGACAAAGTCCCTAAAATTAGACCTGGACCCTTTCTCCCATTTGCATCCTTCCATACACATATCCTGAGAAGCCCAAGTAATACAGAACTACATGATTCATCACTTCAACTGCCATGGGACCCCAATGAGTTATGAACCACTCACCTAAAAGATTTACCAAGCAAATCTACTTCCCTCTCTTTTCACTCAGAGATACTACCTCTTGGGATTCATTTTAACAGAGAAGTGGATGTGTCTAGAGCTCCAGAACACTGATTTTCAGATGTTAAACCAACCTTGCATTCCTGAGATACAGCTCACTTGGTCATGGTGAATAATCCTTTCTGCATATTGCTGAATTTGGTTGCTAGTAGTTTGTTGAGGAGTTTTGCTTCTATATCCGTGAAGAATATTGGCATGTAGTTTTTTTTTTTCTTGTGATGTTTTCATCTGGTTTTGGTACCACAGGAACATTGTCCTTAGAGACTGAATTGGGCCCTGCTTCACCTCTTGCCCCCTACAGACAGTTTTAAATTAGTAGCTAGAGTAATGTTTTCAGTATAAATCAAGTCACGTCATGTTCTGACCTTCCTTTCTAATGGCTGCCCATCACACTCACCGTCCAGACCACTTGCCTGGGCCTCCAGTGCCCAGACCCTACCTGCACCTTGACCTTTATCTCTTACCACCTGCCCCTTTGCTCCCTTAACGGCAGCCACAAAGGTCTTCCTGAAGCTCTTCCAGTCCACCATGCTACTTTCTTCCTCAAGGCCTTTGTCCATTTTATTTTCCCTGCCTGGAATGCCATGGATGGCTCCTTACCACCACGCAGGTCTCCACCCAACATCATTTCTCGAAGGCCTTCTCTGAAGGTCTCAGCTAGCAGAGCCTGTATCCCACCATCGCTCTCTGCCCCACTATTCTGTTAAATTTTTTTAGGTGCTATGATGTGAAATCACATTATTTGTTTACCCCCTTACTATCATGTAAATTCCACAAATGTGAGGATTTTGTCTTATTCCCTGTTGGACCGTCCATGTCTAAGAATGTGAGGGATGCTTGACAGAAGTCCAGCAAATGTTGGGTAAATGAATAAAGTGGGCAGAGGCATCTGTACAGGGATATTCATCACAGTGTTGTTTGTGATAGTAGCACATTTAAAATGACACAAATGCCCAACACTAGGAGATGAGTTGAGTAAGGTCTAGTGTATCCACAGGATGAAACATTATGTAGTCACTTAAAGTGGTGTTTACAAAATTTTAATGACATGGAAAAATGTGCATAATGCTACATGAAAAAAGTCAAGTTACTCTACATACAGTTTAGCCTATTATGTTTTATGTTGGAAATACATTTTTATAACACAAAATATAAAAATGAAGGGCACAACCCCAAATCTTAACAATGATGGTCTCTGGGTGGTATATTATGGGCAATTTCAATGCGTGCTTTATACTATTTTGTATGCTCTACAATTTCTCTGATTTGCATGTATTATGTTAATAATAATATTTTAAACATTATCACTGTTATAGAATCGAATATAATATATCTAATAGATAATAATTTTGGAGAAGAAGAATTTTTAAGTGGGAAGACATCTTCTCTCTCCTAAGCTGAAATGTTCTTTTTAGTAATGTTTTAAGTAGAAATTTCTAAATGGTTCTGAATATACAGTGGATTAGCAGTTTCCTTTGTGCTTCTTTTTGCCCTGCTTGATGGAGTGAGGAGGTCCAGGAGGTGACTTGGGGCTTTCTTTTTATAATGCTGACTGATTCACATCAATGCTCATGGTGGGCTTGGTCCTTCGCCCCTTCAGACTCTAACTCCGGAAGATGAAACCATTTTCCGTGTATCTTTCTATCTCCTGAGAATGTACACTGCACTTCATGCCCCACTCTACGCTAACGATGCTGATGACATAAAGCGCCAGCCTGCCTTCACTGGCCTTCTCTGTGGTTTCACCTGCTCACAGTAGAGATGGCAGACGGCATTCCCATCTGACCTCAGAGCCTCAGGAGCCCTCAAATGCATGCTCCTGTACTTACTTTACTCGAAGCAAAATCTTCTTCACGATGCCGCAATGCCATTACAGTGACCCTGCTCTGAGCAAAAGGAGAGTGCCCTGTCAATGCAGGGCCGGAGAGAGAAGAACAATTAAGAAGGCTTTGCTGTGTGTGTACACGCTCTCCCCCTTCCTCTTCTTCCTCCCTTCCCTGATGTGCATGAAGAATCTTTCCGATTCCAATCTGGCTCTTTCTTTCAATGTGTCCAGTGCCAGTGGATGCCATGGAAACTGCTGTCCCAGTGGTCAGGGAGGCTGGCTGGAGCCTCTGCTGTGTGGAGCGACCTATCTCCGAAGAGAGAACTATGCTCCCTCCCGTGGAACGACCTCTCATCTGCACGGGGGCCAACCCGCTGTATGGGATTGCCCTGATGTCTGAAGGTCGTCTCTGCTGTGAGGAATAGCAACCCGTCTACGCTATTCTGAAGGCATGGAAACACTCAAAGATTTCTGCTTAAGACACAAGCTGAGCCTGAGTTCTTCCTTCTGGGCTGCGGATGTCAGCAGAGGCTGAAGTGTCTCGTGGAAGCTTGAAGGCTGTGTGCGCTCGCTCTCTCTCACCTCCCTGGAATGTTTTCTTGCATAACAGTTACCAGGCCCCTAGAATTTCTAAAGAGTTTCGAGAATTCCAGAAAGCAGCCAAATGACTGAGAAGCAGGATAAACTCTAGATTGGCAACTTCAGAAAAGCTGGGGAGCCGCTCCCAGAACCGCTGAACGACCAGTTCCCGGAGGGAAGAGGGTGTTTTATTATATGTTTTCTTCTCAGACTCCCTCCTTCATTTGACCATGAAATTAAATCAGCCAAGATGTTTTCTCTTAAATGAATAAAACAGGTTGATGTTAATAACGTGCACTGATATTAAGCACTCTTTACATACTAGACATTGTTAGACACATTTATGCCCCCATCTTGGTCAGAGTAAGAGCCAAGGACTTCCCCTGGACATAAGACCTCACATGACTGCCCCCCCCCATGTCCCCCAGTGCTCCCCTCCTGTCCTGGCCCCTGGCCTTCCTCTCCAGCCCCTAATCTCCTGGGTCCTCTGACTCATCGGCCGCTGCTCCTCCTGGGGCCTGTGCACCTGCGCGTGCTCTACCTGGACGTCTCTTCCCCACACTCTCCATGCCCAGAGCTTCCCCTCCAGGCCTCCTCAGGGATGCCTACTCACTACAGAGTCTTCTCTGGCCCCTGTGCAGAAAATCACCTCCGGCCCTAACTGGAGGTTCACTGTAGCATCTGTCACCATAGAACACGTGCGTGCGGTTGTACTCTTGGTTTGTTTGGTTTTGCCTCGTAGGAGGGATGCCCAGGGAAGACGGGAGTTCATTTTGCTTGTGCTGCATCCCCGCGCTTGAAACTGTTCCTGTCCAAAGATGACACACAGATCGCCATAGGTACATGAAAAGATGCTCAGCATCACTCATCATCAGAGAAATGCAAATCAAACCACAGTGAGATGCCATCTCACATCTCATACAATGGCGACTATCAAAACAGCAGGAAATCAGCGTTGGGGAGGATGTAGAGGAATGGGAACCTCACGCAAGGCTGATGGGGATGCGAAGTGGTGCAGCCACCATGGAAGATAACCTGGTGGTGCTTCCAAGGTAGAAATAAAACCACCGTATGACCTAGCAATCTCACTTCCTGGTACACATTCAAAAGGATTTAAAGAAGGGCCTCAAAGAGGTATTTGCACACCAGTATTCCCAACAGCAGTATTAACAGTAACCAAGAGGTGGAAGCAGCCCAAATACCTGTCGACAGATGAACGGATACACAAAACGTGTTCCATGTGCACAGTGAAATATTACTCAGCCTTAAAAAGGAAGGAAATCCTGTCACACGCTACCACATGGATGAAGCTTGGGGACATTAAGCTAAGTCACAAAAAGACAAATGCTATTTAATCCCATTATATGGGGGCACCTAAGTAGTCAGAGTTCACCCCCACTTTGGATTCTCAGAGTGATGCCTGGATGGGGCCCTGGTCTCTTGGGTGTGGGCTCGGTCTCTGACATCTACAGGTTGGCAAGTTGTCCAGGTGAGCCTTGTGGTACTTCCAGGGAGAGCCAACCACTGCCCTATCCACGTGTTCCGGGAAGACCTCGGCCAGAGAAGCTTTGCCCCATCGAGCTGGTGGTCAGCAGGACAGTGCAGGAGCTTGTCTATAATCTGCTTCATATGAAGCAGAAATGTGCAGAAGAAAGCATAGCAGTTACAGGTGGGACTGAATCTTGAGGACTTGGAGGTACCACCCGGGGTGGACTAGAGCAAAGTCACTCGATGCCTCTTGGAGCTGCTTCCAGAGCTTTCCAAAGAGAGCAGTCAGAATGCGGGGGCCCCAGCTACCCCATGCAAAAGCACGGAGGGTGACTTCAGGCCCTCCCTGGGCAGGTGGGGCATTGAAGCCCAGTGAAATCAAGCACCTTTACAGGAGCTCTACGGGTGTCTGCAGAGGCTCCTGCTAATTGCCCCACAAAGGCTGCCTTCTCCTGCCACTTGGAGGGAGTCTAGACTAGGTGTCCAAGGTGTCTTTGTTCAGAAAACATTCTAGGAGCAAAATGTCAGGACCTCCTGGGAGCAGTCGGGGAGGCCCAGCTAGGGACACTTTCAGGTAGTTCAGGACTGGGAACTGTGTCCCAAAGCATTTCACAGATCGCCTTGCGGGCCCGTGGACAACGTCCCAAGGTGCATGTGATTAACCCATAGGTGCTTGGTCCACTACCAAATGGCTGGCGAGCAGGGGAGCTAAGAGTCCAGCCAGGTCCATCTGATGTGGAGTAGAACAGTATAGAAATGCAAATTCTCAGGCCTTGCTCCAGACCTACTGCATCAGACACTCTCAGGAGGAGCCCCTGAGACCTGTTCCAATTAACAAGTCCTCCGGGAGTTCTGATGTACTGTAAAGTGTGAGAGTTGCGGCTCTGTCCCAGCCCTTGGAGGATTCTAAGGAGGCCATCACATCCTCAGACAGGTGCTTGTACGAGCTCTCGGGGGAGGGAACGTGCTGGGGGGCCACACGGTCTTGCCCCGATGAGACATGAAATCCTTCAGCAGCACTGCCACGCTCCCATGCTCCCTGGTGCCCAGCAGAGTTCAACGCTCACCGGGGCCTTCATTTCCACGTCGTTTTTCTGGTTTCTCACTCTTTCTTTATTGAGGTGTGTGGGCCATCGTCTCTGACATCGACCTCGTGGCCAGGCTCCAGAGCTTGCCAGAAACTAGGGTGGGGATGGGCAAACACACTGAGCACCCCAAGTATTTAGAAGCCGGAAGGGAGGTCATAGCCGAGCATGCCCAGTGTGGTGGGCAGGGTACTGGGCACTCGGCCTCCAGCTGCTCCGTGTGGGAGAGGTATGCATCACCCATGACGGGTCTCAGTCTTGGGTGTATGTGGAATCTCCAGGGGAGTCTAAAAATCCTGAGGACATAGGTTCCATATTCTCTTTTAATTGGTCTGGGAGCAGTCTGGGCATCAGAACACTTAAAGCCACCCCAAGTGATTGTGATGTGCCTCCAGAGTTAACAACTGCTGTCCGGGAGCCTAAAGTCCAGAAGTTGGCTCTTGCAAAGCCTGGCCCCGGACCCACAGCCTCTGGAGGTGAGGGGACTGGTGAGAAACATGCTCTGTGGCCCCATCATAGCCCCACCCCCACCCAGTGAGAACCTCTCTTTCCGGGGATTTGTGTGCACATGGAAGTTGAGGGTCACCAGCATGCTGCTCGGAAAACTTGGCTGCATTTTCAAATCCACTGGGGGCTTAAAGCACAGCCCGATGCCCGGGCCCTCCCAGACAATTAAATCAGACTGCAGGATGGGAGCTGGTATTCCTAGTGGATAAGTTCTCCAGGTGTTATTCATGTGCAGACACTTTTGAGAACCTCTGGTCTAGGACACTTTTCCCCAAACTTGGGGCAGGGCCAGCTACGTTATTTGTGGGGCCCCTTGTTAGTAGGGAAAAAAGTGGTGTTAAAGATGCCAAGGTATGAATTGTTTTCCTTTCTTCTGTGGTCTGTCTCTCCTGACCTGTCATGGTGGTGTTATTTGCCATGTAACGTCACACTCCCTCGGGCACAGGGCTACCAGCAGGGTGAGCGCAGACTCCCACGGGCACCGCGAGTCCTCCCCACTCCCCAAAGTAAGAGTGTTTCTGGTGAGTATCCCAGCTGCTGAGGCAGGCTCTGAGCCCCAGCCAGGAGCCCAGACTCTGTCTTCCCTTCCCACAGGGCCGCCGCCCCAGCCCACGGTGGACCCCGTGTTGGAGCGCTCTCGGTACCTGGAACGGGGGCCTTCACCAAGTCACCTGTGTGCCGTGATGTGGCACTGCCGTTCTGGGAGAGAGGTGACCACCACCATGCTCTCTCCTGGGACATTACTAGACATAGGTGCCAACCCCGACCCCACGGGGGTCGAGCCCAGGCCTCCACCAAGGGCGGAGGGGGACAGCAGAGCAAAGGACTTCCCCCAGCAATGCAACGGCAGCTCGGTTGTTTCTGTCCCGGGCAGGAGGCTGCCACGGTTTGGGGCAGGGCAGGGGGCCAGGCAGGGCCTGGGGCACCTGGAGCCGCAAGCCGGGCGCCCACAACTCATTCTGGGGAAGCAGGGAAATGATGGGGCCATGCCCCCTTATCCCATCAGATTTTACTTACAAAACACAAATTCAGAGAGAAAATGATTAAGGAGTGTGAGACAGCAACCCAGAGTATGAAAACCCAAGCGTGGGGCCCTTCCGAATGTGCTGATCACACGCCCACGAAGCCATCCGGCGCGGGGGACCGTAAGAATCTCGTGAAGATACTTGCTAAATGTTCAGATTTGTCTGACCACCCAGACCTGAACAGAATCTCCAGAATTCTCATGACAGTGTGTATTTGGGATACCCTGTCAGTATCCCTATGCCCGCACCTGTTCCCCTGTGGAGGGTGTGGCATGAAATACCTTCTCTGCTTGTTTGTACTGACCCTGACCTCTATGGTCTGATTAGACCAGAGATAGGCACGTGGCAAGGTCAGGTAACCTATCATCTGGCCACCGCCCTACAACGTAGCTTCATGCACAAAGGACCAAACAGGGGAAACGGTGGGTTCCCAATCCAACAGAATGCTTTTCCAGGACTGCCAACTGGCTAGAGAAAGACACACACAGAGAAATGAGCTGAGTCATGGTGGTGATGTAGGGATGGGGGTTTACCCCCTTGTGAGGAGACCTCTCCCAGAGCTCTTGGTCGGCATTCAGTTCAGCTGTAGGACCCTTAGAGCTATTGCTCGAGCCTAGCACGATCCAGCTTCTTGGCAAGATGGCCCTGTGCTCCAGATCCCTGTCATTCTTACTTCCAAGGCTCTCGTCCTTACCTCTTCTGGTGTGACCTAAAAGGAGCTCTGTATTGCAACCAGAAAGGAATCATTCCCATTTGACAGATGAGAAAACAGCTTCGGTTCGGTTCAGCAATGGGCCCAACATCCTAAAGGTAGACGGACGCCCAAACTCAGCATCATCCAGACAGCAACATCTGGAACAATGTTGGTCTTTGGTGGGGCGTGCAGGAGGAGAGGCAAAGTAGGGAAGAGGTTACCAAGCTTTCTTGGTGAATTGTGTCCCGCACCTGAGGCCAGGAAGCAGAAAGCGGGTCGCTACCCTGGCTCCTCCGCAGCCCCTCCCTGGCTGCCTCCACTCCCCACTGCAATGCTTCAGCCCCGCGGGGCCCTAGAGGAGCCTTACAGGTAACCTGAGACAAGGACAGAACAGCCTCCCCTGAACAGCTGAGAAGGAATCTGCTTGTTCCTTTACAGTGATCCAAAGAGGGACAGGGCAGCCCGCAGGCCGAGACTGTAGGCAGGGAGCCCAGGCGTTAGCACCCCCGGCGGGCTGATGGGAGGGATCTGGCCTCTCATATGGGTCCCTCCCCTCACCGCTCCGATTTTAAGGGCTGTTTGTGGTTCATGCACACAGATGCCCAGGATCTTTTCAGAATTATTCATTCCCTGCAACTCTCCCCCTGGGGTCTGGCAGACATTGCTTGGTTTGACTTTTAATAGCATTCTTAGCAGTAAATGCTGTTGACCAGGCTTCACTTTGTATGGGGGGAAGTGATTAGTGGGATTTCTGACACGAAGCCCTGAGGGCTTGTCTTAGGAGAGGGTTTCTATCAATTGCCGGAATCTCCTGCCCCAAGGGGGAGAGCTAGTTCAAAAGGAGAGAAATCTTCCTCTCTTCCCACCTGTCATCTCTGCAGGATGCTGGCTTGCCCTAATGGCTCATGCCAGGCCATGGGGCATTTATTTCTAATTTCCCTTGACTGAACCTGTCTTAGAAATTAGATTATGTGGAATACCGCAAAAGTTCACTCTTGTTCCAATAAACAAAAAGTACTGAGGCTACAAGGTATGACCTTTAAAAGATCCAATGCCCTTGGGAAAATAAAGTTGCTGAGTAAGGCCCCAACGCCTTGAGAATTTGCCTTAAGAGGGCTTTGGGGATTAAAGGACGGTATTTTCTCTTGTCATAGGCTCCGATTTCTAGGTCGGAGGTAAAAGGATATGACTAAGTCAAGGGACTGCTCACCACTTTTTACTTTCCATTTCCCTCGACTAAGTTGAGTTTCCTGCTCAGGAGCATGCCATGGACAGTTACATAGGATGGTAAGAAGTAGTTTAACGTGGCCTTGCCCACCAGGCAGAAGGGCCTATGGTGCTCATCCCTTGAGCCCACCAGGTCAAGGACTTCCTTCAGAAGCACAAGAGGTAAGTAGGTGGATGGCCCTGGGGTAGTTCCCATTCTTCCTTCAAGTGCCATATGCAAGCCCCCATATCAAAGACAGAGGGTTTGTGAGCAGTGGGGCTTCCATGCTCCAATGGACACAAATATCCAGGGAATGGAACTGCTCTTTCCACGTTTACCCACCAAGCTCCTCTTGGCTATGGTCTCAAGGGCAGTGTAAGATAGTCCCGGGTCTGGTCTATGGGAGCAAGCTGGTCAGTGTGGGGCAGAGTTTGCATGGGGGCTGAGGGCCATGCTGGGGAAAAGCTCACACGATACCCTCTGCCAGGGACCGGACTAGCCTCCACTGGTAGGGCAGATGGGTGGGCTTCCCTGCAGGTACCTGTGGGTGGAAGGGGCCCAAAGATCCTGGGGGAAGAGGCTTCCTTGCCAAGCAGGATGAGCTGGACCAGGTAACCAAATCTTGTTGGTCAGTAGGAGTGGGGATTCTGAGGGCAGCATCCCCGGCTTAAACAATAGAAATGGAATGTTTCACAGTCTGCAATTCTAGAAGTCCAGAATCCCGGTGTTGGTGGGGGTTGGTTTCTTCCATAGACTGTGAGAGGCAGCTGTTCCAAGCCGCTCTCCTTGACTTGTAAGTGCCTGCTTCACATCGACTTCCCTCTGCATGTATGTCTCTGGGTCCAAATTTCCTTTTTTATAAGGACACTGGACATACTGGATTAGGAGGCCACCCTACTCCAGTCTGACCTCAGCTTAACTAATTACCTTTGCAATGACCCTGTCTCCATATCAGGTCACATTCTGAGGTCCTAGAGGTTAGGACTTCAATAGAAGTACCCAGTAACACACTGGGACTCTGGCACAACATGGTGTGGCCTCACTCCTCACTTGGAAAGGATGCATATCACACTGCTCCAGCCGGCAGAGCATCCAGCATCTCAGGAGTTCAGGAAACCATCAGGAGAGACCTCTGTATGCTGTGAAACTCGGAGGCCAGCATGGAACAAGAAGCACCTGTCATGCCCTCAAAGTGGCTCTGATGGGTCCCGAGCCATGCAGGGAACTTGGTGCCAGGAACTGCAGGGAAAGCAGGGTGGCAGCAGGACCACACCCACCACAGCACTCATCCCAGAAGCCGGAAGTGTTTTGTGTGTATGTGGGGCTCCCGGAGATGCCCAGCAGGTGGAGAGATCTTTGTATAACAGAAAGGAGCCAAGCACCGGGCTACTTACAGCACATGCCTCCCTCTCTTACTGATTTGCAATATAATAAAGATGTTTTCTATCTTAATTCATCCTTGTAATCCTAGAAACCAGCACAGCATCAAGGCTTAATGTATTTGTGGAGGATGAATGGGTGAATGGATGAGACGAGGCGTTTCAGACCTCTTGAAGGAAAATCAATTCATCAATTAATCATTCTATTAGACACTGTCTACCCATAGCTGTGCTGGGTGCTGTGAAGAGCACCAAGAAATAGATGAGGCCCATTAATTCAGTCATTGTCTCAGTAAACAATTTATTGAGTGCTTTCTCTATGCCCAGAGCTCCATGGATATGGCACTCAGATTAGCCATCTTGAAAAAATCCCCAATAAAACTGGAATGAGGCATTCAGGGCCACGCTGACCTGCGTGTTCCCAGTGAACAGGCTGCACCAGAGCTCAGCAAAGAAGAAATTGAGGCTGCGACTGAAACCCACCAAGTCTTCAGGAAAGGGGAGCCCTGCGTTCTGCACCTGTCCAAGGAGATTTGTGGGGTGGGGGCATGGGAAACAGGATGCGAGTCACACAAGTTGTGGGATGGGCTGATGCGGTCAGAGAAGGAGGCGATGTTTGCACCTTCCGGGGAACCAGTGTTGGAAACTCATGGGAAACAGGGGATGAGTTGGTGGCATCTGATCCTACAGATCAAGGCTGGACAAACCTTTCCCATAGAGGAAAAAATAATAAATATTTTGGGCTTTGTGGGCCACTTGTGGTCCCTGTCCTAACTACTCAGCTCTCTTTGTGCGGTGTGAAAAGAGCCGCAGAAATACATAAAGGAGTGAGGGTAGCTATGTTCCAATAAGACTTTATTTAGAGATGTTGAAATTTGATTTTGCATAATTCTCACATCATGGAATATTTTCTTCTTTTATTTTATTTTCCAGCTGTTATAATCTGTCAGGACTGCTTTAACAGAGCACCATTGGGTTGGGGTGGCTTACAAACGATAGTAATGTATGTCTCACTGTTCTGAGACACCGCATATTCAATGCAGACACCTGGGGTCTCACCAGGCACCTGTGCACATTCCATGTCTGGTGAGACCCCACTTCCTGGTTCGGAGATGGTTTGTCTTCTCATTGTGTCCTCACATGGTTCTCTGGGCTCTCTGTTTTTCTTCCTCTCAGTCTTGTTAGACTGTAATTGACATATAACTTTGTATTAGTTTCAGGTAAACAATGTAACACATTGGCATAGGTGTATATTGCAAAGTGGTTACCACAATAAGTTTACTTAACATCTATCACTTCCCGTAGTTACAGTTTTTCTTGCTATGAGAACTTTCAAGATCCACTCTCTTAGCAATCTTTCCAGTAGACAATACAAAATTGTGAACTAGAGTCACCATGCTATACATTACATCCCCAGGACTTACTTATCTCATAACTGGAATTTTGTGTCTTTTGACTGCCTTCACCCATCCCACCGACCCCCATCCACCACCACTGGTGACCACCATTCTAGTCTGTTCTGAGTTTGGGTTTTTCTTTTTAGATTCCATATATAAATGAGATCATTTACGTCTGACTTATCTCAGTTAGCATGATGCCTTCCAGGCCCGTCCATATTGTCACTAAGGGCAGGATTGCCTTCTTTATGACTGCATAATATTCCATCATGTGGGGTCTCTCTTATAAGGGGCACTAATGCCATTCATGAGGCTCCACCCTTATAACCTAATCACCCCCAAAGGCCCCACCTCCAAGTGCCATCACACTGGGGAGTAGGTTTCCACATATGAATTGGGGGGGCACACAAATATCAGTCTAGAGCGCCAACCATTTAAAAACACAAAGTGCATTCTTTGCTTGTGGACCATACAGGAAACAGGTGGTCACCAGATTTAGCTCACTGGCCATAGTCTGCAGCCACTGTGTTTCTCGGGTTTCAGTGTGAAGCTATAGACACTGGCCAGTAGGGCTGAGGTGGGACCTGAGACTCTTGGTCTCTAACCAAGCCCTCTGGTGCAACCAGCACAGCCAGTGTCCTGCCTCCCTCCGAGAACCCCTGGGGTCGAGGCCCGAAGGTGCTGCAGAAGCATCTGGGCAAGGTGCACAGGCCCTGAAGGGGCCGGGCCTGCAGAGGGGTGGTGGGCATTGTGGTTTCCTGTGCTGGGGAGGGGCAGCTCCACCTTGAGTACAGGTGGACTATTCCACAATGAGCACATTTCCAGGCAAGTGTTGCCAGACGTATTAACATTTGCCAAAACCCAAAACATGGCGTCTTTTGCTGACTTGCACGTGTTGCCTTTAACATGGACGCATCTGGTTGTGTGATATTGTGATTTATGACAAATATGTATTTGGTCTTCGTCCCTATTTCTGGCACAAAGCTCCTGAAACCCTTGGATTTCCTAAGTGACAGGAGCATCAAGGTATCTTTTGTCATGTTAGTGAGGTGACTTTTGGAAAGCACCTAAGGGTGGGGGCTAGTTGACCAAAGAACCAACTGTGCAAATTAGAGGGTTGAAACTTTCAATCCCATGCCCTGACCTCTGGAGAGGGGAGAGGGGCTGGAGGTCCCATCAATTGCCAATGGCCAATGATTTAATCAATCCTATGTAATGAAGTGTCCATAAAAACAAAACAAAAAGATGGGTTTCAGAGAGCTTCTGGGTTGATGAACATGGAGATGCTGAGAGCATGGAAGCTCCACGCCCTCCCCCCTGCCCCCGTCTTGCCCTGTGCATCTCCTCCATCCTGGCTGTTCCTGAGTTAGATCCTTTTATTTATTTTTATTTTTTTAAAGATTTATTTATTTATTTGAGAGACAGCGAGAGAGCGAGAGTGCACGGGTGGAGGGACAGAGATGGAGAATCTTCAGGCAAACTCCATGCTGAGTGGGGAGTCCTGACATGGGACTTGATTTCATGACCCATGAGATCATGACCTGAGCTGAAACCAGCTGACGGAGCCACCCAGGTGTCCCAAGTTATACCCTTTTATAATAAACCAGTTATCTAGTAAGTTCCGTGATCCACTCTAGCAAATTTAATGCAACAAGAGGACCAGGTTGCAGGAACTGCTGATTTATATCCTGTCAGTCAGAGGCCCAGGTGACGACCTAGACTTGCAGCTGGTGTCCAAAACCCAAGGCTGGGGTGTTGGAGCCTCTGATCGGCAGCAGGTAGAAACACAGGCCACAATCTGAGCGAGCACCTAGCCTCTGGGGTGGGCAGGCATGGGGGATGGAGGCAGGCTTGTAAGACTGAGCCCTCAACCCCCTGGTGTCCCAATTGCCTGTGGGTGTGGGGAAGCCCCTCACCTCACCCACGCGGGAACTGGGTCTAGCAACCCACAGAGCTAAGTATCCAAAGAGTCCTCCCCTCTTTATGACAAATGCAGCTGAGGGTGTGCCACATGTCTGTGCGGGCTGGGGCGCAGGGAGGAGCATCAACCAGCAGCTCTGAAGAGAGGAGTTTTCTGCTGAGGGTTGGGGAGGCAGCAGAGCCAAGGCCCCGCTCTCCCATCACAATTTGCAAGGTTCCCTGAACTGAGGCGCTGGCAAGCCCGGCCTAGGCAGCAGGGCGGCGCAGTGTGGGGGCAGGATGGGAAGCTTCCCGGGGGAGCGCGCCCTGAGCTCTCATCTCGCATGAGCGTTGGGAATGAAGCCTAAAACAGGTTGTCTCAACAACAGCCAATATGGATGATTTGGCTGGATATATTTAATAGACATTCAATAACAATGAAAGCCTGGGATACAACAAACACTTGAAGTAGCCGAGAAACCGGCTTGCTGTTCTGGGCACAGCAGGCCCAAATAATGAGTTTGTATTTTTAAAAATAATATGAATACCAATATTTTTTGTAGAAGAATGACAATACAAAACAGCAAGACTACAGCTTGTCCTGAAGGGCTGTCCCCAGAGGCTGGCCGCGCGGCTCCAGGTCTGGGCCCTGGCCCACCACGAGCAGCCCGAGAGGCTCCAAGCCCTCCTGCCTCTCATGCACCGCTGCCCACGGCTCCAGCGTGGCCTCGGTGTGAGCAGGCTGGTGTGGACCTGGGGCTTCAGAACATATGTCTCTTGTTTTTTTGTAATTCCTTCCCATCTCCAGGTACAATTTCTTCTGCCCAACTTCTTGAGTGCCCTGCCCGAGACACCAGCATCTCTCCACATGGAGGTCCTGCCGGACCGGCAGGGGTCTGACTCTCCCCGCTGCACCCCAGGGGCTTCGTGGGAGACCCTGCCCAAGGCCTTGTCCAGGAGAAGATGCCTGGTTTTCTTAGCTCTGGATGGAGTCAGCTCTAGAATTCTCTGCGTTCGCACTTGCATACGTTCTAGCAATTGGATCTGTATCTGGAGAAGAAGCTACCCTTTATTTTATTTTATTTTTTAATTTTATTATGTTATGTTAGTCACCATACAATACATCATTAGTTTTTGATGTGGTGATCTATGATCCATTGTTTGCGTATAACACCCAGCGCTCCATGCAGTATGTGCCCTCCCTAATACCCATCACCGGGCTAACCCGTCCCCTCTCCCCCCTCCCCTCTAAAACCCCGTTTGTTTCTCAGAGTCCATAGTCTCTCATGGTTCATCTCTCCCTCCAATTCCCTCCCCCGCCCCCCCCCCGCCTCATCTTTCCCTTCCTTCTCCTAGTGTCCTCCATGCTATGCCTTATGTTCCACAAATAAGTGAAATCATATGATAATTGACTTTCTCTCCTTGATTTATTTCACTTAGCATAATCTCCTCCCTTTAAATGCTAATATCTCCCAAGGGTCACGCCGGGGGCTCTAGTGAGCTGATTGATTCCAATATGCAAAGGTCGGCGGGGCTTCGGGAGCCAGCTTCAACGGAGGCGGAAAGGAAGCTGGCTGTGAAAAGCCAGAGGGCAGTTCAAGGGCACTGGCACCTCGGGAGATGGCCAGGGTTTCCCGGAACCACCATGCTCAGGGCTGCGGTGGCCACAGGCGGCGGAATCCGCGCGTGCACCTGCCTGGACACAAGAGCAGTTAGTTAGCTAGTCGGGGCTGAATTAAGGCAACACTGCCCACCTCCCTCCCCTCTCTCATCTCCCGCCTCCACCGCCTGGAGTAGAAGCCCCTCCCTCCTGCAGAGGTGGCACAAAAAGTGGAAAAGCAGAGGAGAAGCGCCAGGCGGTGGGCGCTGAGCCTCTGCCCCCGGACCGCCCCTCGGCCGCGGTTCAGTAACCGGGGTTTTCCTGCCCGTGAACTCAGGCGCGGGCACACGCCCGGGGTCTGGGCTCCGCTGTCTCGGTGTCTCCGTAGCTGTGGTCGAATTTGCCAAAGAATGCGTCTTTATCAGAATACTGAACATGGGGAGAGAAAAACCGTCATTCTGGTTGGGGTCTTTGGAATTCAGTTAGAATCGACACAGGTTTGCCGAGCGCTCACACTGCCAGATGCGGTGTGTCGGTCTGTCTGCGCCGCCCTCCCCGCCCGGCCCTCTCCGCCCCCGCCCTCCCGTGCTGCTCCCTTCCCTTGGGTGCCCGACAGACAGCATCTCGTGTTTGGGGCGCTGACGGTGATACCACTCGGAAGCCGCTGGTGTCCACAAAGAAGGAAGTTCTTTCACATGCTCCCCGTTGCCAAGGCGACCACTTCCGTAGGATCCAAAACATTAATATCTCTCTCTCCCTTGCATCTGTTTTCTGGTCAGATTTTTTCCTGCAGTGACATCTAGTGACCACAGGGAAAAAAAACCCAATGATTTATGCCTTAGAGAAAAGTGCGGGTGACCCCGCGACTGCCCGCCCCCCGCGCCCCCGCGCAGCCTGGGGCCCCACCACGGGGCCCCTGCAGCCCCTGGGCGCCCTGGAGCCTGCGCTCTGGGTGTAAGGTGCGCGCTCAGGCAGCGCACACGCGGCCGGGAACTGCTTGCGGACATGGCTTCTGCCACACTAGCGTTTCCAGAGGGGCTCTTGCGCTTCCTCAGCTTGTGCACGGTAACCTTGCGTTGTCCATGCAGATATTTTTATTTTGTGACTCATTCTGGATCTCAGGTTGACTTTCTCTGACACTCAGCAGGCATCTGGACTTCCTCTTCCTGCTGCCAATCACTGCCCTGGGCGGGGGGCGGGGGGGGGCGGGAATGCGGACAGGCGAGCTAAGGACGCAGGGACAAACAGTCACATGCCACGTACCAACCATGGTGTTGCAACCCTTTGCTAATCAGACCCCTCCAGTGACCTTGAGCAGAGACGCCAGGCAGACAGAATCTCCCCCACAGGCCAGATACCTCTTGCCCAGGAGGAACAGCCCAACTATCTCTCATGGGGACCCAGGAAGCTCAGATGGCCAGTCCAGATGAATTCAGGACTTGGGAGGCCTTTCTGTTTCCAGGGAGATCAGGGGACCCACTTCCCTGGATCAGGCCGGTTTCCATGTTGTCCGCCACGTGGGGGAGTCCACCAAGGGCCACTGTCCCTCATTCCTCCTGGTATTCTCACCCTTTGTGAGATGACTCTGCGGCTGTCCCATCAAGAGGGGGGGTGCTCACTAGCTTTCCACTGTGTTGAGACCCGCGCTCAGCACTGGATAACCCAGACCAAACAACGGAGCCATGTGAAGACACGGGGGAAAGGTCCTTCCAGGCATGGGGATATCAATGAGAAGGTTGGGAATGCTGTCAGCAAAAAGTGGGGTGGGCGAGGGCATGCAGTTGGCAGGTATTGACCAATTTTCTGTGAGGCAGTGATGTGATCTGACCCAGGTTTATAAAATATCCCTCTGGATGCTTGGAGACGGCACTAGAGAGGAGTGGAAGAGGGAGATATTCAGGAGGCCAGCGTTGTGGTCCAGGTGCCTTGGACTGGACTGGGGTCCGCAGAGATGGGGAGAGCAGACAGGAATCCAGATCTGTCACGGAGGTGGGACCCACAGGGACACGGTAATGAATTGGAGGTAGAATCCGCAGGGACGGCGCATTGAATTGTTTGGTTGGTGTGGGGAGGTTGTTCAGATATGTCGGTGACCCGTGGACTTCCAGGTTTCCAGCTTGTGTGAACCTGTGGGTAGTGGGACTGTTTGCTATAGAGGAAGCCTGGGGAAAGAGCAGGTGGGAGGCAGGAAAAGAGGAGAGATGGATTTTGCCACACGAGCTTGAGGGGCCTATGAAACGAAATGGAAATGCAAATATTATTCAAATGGAAATATCACATAGTCAACTGGACACATGATCTCGGAACTCGGAGGGAAGGAATGGGCCAGAGATGTCAATTTGGGAGGCATTAGCATATAAATGGTTTTGAAAGCCTTGTGCAAGTTATCATGGTAACTTACTCACAGGGCTTGACTTTGCACTCCTGCATCTAAATTGAGCCTGGCTGGATGGGTCAAGCCCTAGCAGGGGCAGACAGCATGCTCAAAATGGAATAGTTTGAGGAAGGTGTAACAAGGCGGCAGTTTGAACAGCCCCGAAGAGATCAGGTCCTAATCCCTGGAACATGCAAACGTTACCTTCTATGGCAAAGACTTTGCAGAGTCGAATAAGGGTCTTGAAATGGGGAGACTATCCTAGATGGTCCTGGTGGGTCCTCAGTGCAGTCACCAGTGTCCTTGTAAGAGAGAGGTGGAGGGAGACTGGACAGAGACGGGAGAAGGCAATGCCGTCCTCGAGGCAGGGAGCAGAGGTATGCAACCCTGAGCCAAGGACGGCCGGCCGAGACCAGAAGCTGGAAGAGGCAAGGGACGGATTCTTCCCTGAGCCTCCAGAGGGCGAGTGGCCCTGCAGACACCTTGACTGCAGCCCAGAGACGCAGTGTATTGGCAGCCTTGCAGGGCCCAGAGCTGGGGGGGGGGGGCAGGGCAGAGGGAGCCAGGTGGGGTGGATGTGTGGGGAGAGAGCCCTCCAGCTCCTGACCAGCGAAGGGGTAATCCAGGGGGCTCTGGGATGTCTGTTGGCCTGTCTGAGCCTTGGAAGGGGTGTGTGGTAAATAGGTCAACGCGCAATGCCTCTGACATATAGCAGGTAGGTGCTCAGAAAACATTAAGTAATAAAAAGCCTGGAGCCTTGAATCATAAATCACGTGAACAGGTGTGGAACTCGACGCAGCACAAGGAAGACGGGCAATCGGGCATGCGAAGTGAGGGGATGAGAGGCAACCTTTCCAGGAATTTGAAGCATTCCGTGCAGATTTTACTTCGAAATAATTAGTTGGGAAATATCCGCTGGGTTCTTTATTAGGGAGGTTGTTTGTTCTCATAATATTGAACAGATTTAATGACTGTGACCAGGAGGCAGGTGAGCCGCGTGTCCCTGCCACGGGTCTCCCGTCTTCCCCTCTGTGGCTGCTTCCACGTGGACACTCAGACTCAAAGCCAGCCTGCAGGTGTGCGCTCCCCTTTCACAAGAAGCGCCATCCGCCTCTCCTCTCCATGATCCCACCATCACCTCGGTGTGGTGTGAATCGGAGACACCGCTGAAGATGAGGAACGAGGGAACTTCACGCAATGCGCACATGGCCTTGCACCCCCCCGGCCACCCTCCACACCCCACTTGGGGCTGTGATATTGTGATTTGTAATAAGAAATATACAGTTGGTCTCCACCTGGTTCTGGCACAGAGATGTTAAAACCCTTGGGGTTTCCTAAGTGATGAGAGTTACAAAAGTGTGCTTTGTTCTGTTACTGAGGGGCTTCTGGAAAGCACCTAAGGATGGGGGCTGGTTGCCAGAAGAACCCACCACCATGTGAACTACAGGGATGGAACTTTCAGTCCCACCCACTCCCACAAGAGAAGAGGTTGACCAAATCACCAATGGCCAGTGGTTTAATCAATCGTACCCAGGTAATAAAGCCTCTATAAAACCCCAGAGTTTGGAGAGCTGCTGGATTGGTGACCACATGGAGATGTGGCAAGAATGGGGCTCTCAGTGTCCCTTCACCATACCCTGTCCTTTAGCATCTCCTCCATCTGACTGTTCCTGAATTATAACCTGTTATAATAAACTGATCTAGTAACTAAAAAGTTTCTCTGAGTTCTGAGAGCTGCTCTAGCAAATTAATGGAACTCAAGGATGGGGTTGTAGGAACCTCCAGTCTGTAGCCAGTCAGTGAGAAGCACAGGGGACATCCTGGTCTGATGATTGGCATCCGGAGTCCCCGGCAGTCCTGTGGGACTGAGCCCTCAGCCTGTGGGACCTGATGCCATCCCCAGGTAGACAGTGTGAGAACTGAGTTGAATTGTAGGACACCCAGGTGGTGTCTGAGCATTGTTCGCTGGTGCAGAAACTGCTCCCTCCCGCCACATCATGATTGGGTGCAGAATCCTTGGACTGATGGATGCCCAAACCAGAAACCATTCAAACCATTCACGGAAATGTCTTCGCATGGAATCGGGTAGCTCGCTGCAGGAAGCCATTGCGGGTTAAGCTGGCCAATGCTAGTCAAATAAGAGTGGATGGGCTAAAGGCAAGAAATTCGGTGTCTGAAAGGTTTCCCGAAAGACCCATTATGAACTCTGTGTGTAAGTGTGTGTGTGTGTGTGTGTGTGTGTGTGTGTGCGCGCACAGGTGTGTTTGGTTGTGTCTGTGTGTATGTGCATGTGTTTGTATGTGTGTGTGTGTCTTTGTGTGTGTCTTTGTGTATGTTTTGGCGAGGGGGGAGTAACACATTTGTTTCCTCCCTTGTGCTTCCCCTGGTACATAGGTGGTCCTTGGAGTGCTGTGTTGAGAAAGGATCCGAAAACAAGATCAGAGGGAGTGGAGAGGGAGAGGGGTGCAGCGGGTGCGGAATGAGAAGTGCAGGAAGTCAGCTGCACATCCTGGAGCAAAACACAGAGGCAGGTCTGGGTAGAATTTAGCTCCCACGACCCACCACCAGCAGGCTAACCCAAGGAGGGAGCACTGCATACAACAGCTCTTGACTTCTACATTATTATTATATGTATGTACAGATGTATATATGTATATACATCTATATAATACATTGTGCAAATTTGAAGACCTAAGCTCGTTTATTGGATTTAATCCAAAAACCGAATTTGGATTCCTAATTAATGGAAAGAGATCTTCTGGCTCTCTTATTGGAAGTTCAAATGGAGAGTTTGTGCAAGGAAAGCTTTTGGAAATGCATCTGGAGTCTTTTCCATCTGCTCTCCAGCTCATGGTCTCTATCCTCGTCTCAGATAAGCAGGTCCCCAGGAGTCAGGGTGACCAAGGCTCTTAGTTTCCTTTCTGGAGGCTCAAATAGCTCTCTACTCAGATCCTCTAGAGATTCAGAAACAAGGAATATGTGCAGATCTGCATGTTAGAATCAAGGCCCAAACTGACCTCTGAGAGAGGTACTCCGAACAACTATTGCCCCAGAATCACTCTTTCTAGAACATTCTAGAAAGTTCTCCCCTTCCCCCAAAAAAGACTAAGAAAGAATCAGAAGTCCACTTGGGAAGAGTGAAGAATTGAGATGTGGGTGTCGGGCACCATGCCTGAGAGAAGACTTGCCACACAGCCCCCAAGGACTGTGCAGAAAAGTGGGGAACTGCTTCACGGAAATGTTTAAGAAAATGCTGAAACTCATGAGTTTGCTCCTCTCTGAGAGCCACTCAGAGGTGTACCGAGCCTTCAGTGGCTTGGACTGGTGCATAGGAGCAAACTGCTAAAGTTTCAGGGATTTTTTGAGTCAGTTGTTAAACACAGCTGTTATTAAAAATCAAAGCATGTAAACTTAGAAATGAGCTGGATTAAAAAAGAAGTAATAAATATTGAAAACTCATCACTTCCTGTTTCTTTTACTAACCTCAGTGCTTTTGAGGCTATTTATGTCTATTGTGTGTGTGAAAGAAATCCTATATAAAGGTGGTGGTTTCCATGCCTTTCTTCCCGACTCCAAAGTTAGTGATGTCATGTTGATAGCTTGCGATTGGCCATGGTGGGACTATTTATGCCCTAGAAATCCTCAAATGCTCATCAGGGCTTTTTCCTCCGGGGAGCTGGTTGGCTAACATTGACCAGCTCACCACCGCTCAGAGTCCTTGCTACACAAGGGGAATGAAGAAATGGACAGAATGATATGAATTCTGCAGCCCAGGCAGGGGGAGGGTGCAGAAGAGAAAACACCCATGCACACACACGTGCATACACATGCACACGCTCCTTCCTCCAGCTGCAGGAAGCCCTTTGAGATAGATGGCTTGCATTGGGCTTGTTTCTTGGCTGCCGTGGAGAAGTCACTACTGAGCGCGGAGACGGGCCCACAGGATGGCATCCTGGGGAGCAGCTAGCATAGATTCTTCCTCTGCAGAATTCTAAGCCCTCCATCTGCAGTGAGCTCAGTCTGGCAGACGCTCCACCTGGCAGTGGGGACCGAGGCTGGCAGAAACAGAGGTGACGTGCGCCCTGCCTGTCTGTGCCCCAGGGAAGCGCTCGCCAAGTGAGACCTGGATCTAGCAGCAAGCCCGCGTGCTGAGCCCACGACTATTTTTAGTGGCTAACGGGGACACACCAGCCTAGGAAGAAAGCAGGGGCAGATGCAATCCTCTAGAATGAAATGGGATGGAGCTTTGAAGTCGGTCGGCATCCAACTTCAAATCCTGACATTTCAAGAACACGTGGGGGCAGAAACCAAGAGCAGAGCCCAAGTGGAGGAGCCCCAGGCCTTCTTGGAGTGGGGAGCCCCTGGGCCTGCCAGGTGATTTCAGAATGGCGTCAGGAAGGGGCTAAGATTTAAAAGAGCAGGTGCTGAGGGGCATTTGGCCTTGTCTACCTGATCTACATACTTAGCTGTTCTTTGACCCAGCCGTTCCTTGTGTAGATATGCTCACATGGACACTGACAGCTATGACGTACGTGGTCCTCAGTTAGGACAACTCTGCAATTGTGGGAAAAATGCTGTACAGTTGTGACTCTAAATGTCTACAATATGTTTTTAATAGTCTAGAGAAAATGAAAGTACAAGAGTGACAAAGCAGGTTTATATGCACAGAAGGTTCTGGAATGAAAAATACCTAACTGTTAGCAGTGGCTGCCTTTGGGATGTAAGATTGGAGAGACAGACTTTCATGTCTATTACATAGATTTCCTGCCTATTGTATACATTTCGTGTCTGTTGTATACATTTTGTATACATACACACACAAAATGTGTGTATACAAAATGTATACAGTGTTTTCGTTTATTACAAAAACATTAAAGAGCAAGAAATGGTAGCTGGTGTCCCTTCGCTCTTCGGTAGGTTGTCCGGTGTGCTTGGCCCAGGGAGGGTCAGGCAGGACACTCCTGTGACTCTTGGCACAGATTTCCAGGCTCTGATGCCCAGAGCAGGCAAACCCACAGATAAACGACATAGGTGAAAACCCATCCACCCCCAGCTGAGCTTTCTCTCTCTTTTAAAACCTGGTCTCTGCCCCCCAGAAACTTTAAATCTGATTTTTTAAATGGGGCGCTGGCACAACTTACCAGCTTGAGGAGAAACTGACCGGAGGTGGTTGGAGGGACATTTTGCTCCCCAGGGCAGGTGTGCGGCTCTGCATGGTGATGTTGTTGCTATGCTCAGAAGATCCTGGTGCTGGCCAGGGAGGGGCAGAGCCATTAGAGGAGACTATCGCATTCTAAATCCCTGTTTTCCACTTACACACACATTTCTCGAATATATAGAAGCGTATTAACTAGGTCGACTAGCTGATCTCCACCTATGTAAATCACTTGCATCTAGAAACTTATCCAAACATGGTGTAGGCTTGCCATCGTGGGGCAGATGGAAGAGTATGCAGACGCAAGAAAAGTAGCAAGAATCTGGGCACCGGGCTGGCTCAGTCGGTTAACCGTCTGCCTTTGGCTCAGGTCATGATCCCGGGGTCCTGGGATCGAGCCCCGCGTCAGGCTTCTTGCTCGGCAGGGAGCCTCCTTCTCCCTCTCCCTCTGCCCCTCTGCCTTCTTGTGCTCTCTCTCACTCTCTCTCTCTCTCTCAAATAAATAAATAAATAAAATCTTTAAAAATAAGTCAGTAACAGGAGCATTTAAAATTTAGTGATGAGTTTATTTATTTACTTACTAGCAGGGGGTTATTTCTTTATTTTCTCAACTTTCACGTATGTTGAGAAATGGCCACATTGAAAGTTAAGTAGGGGGGAGGAACGGAGGACAATCAGATCCCCTAATTCAGTGTTTCTTAAAGTGCCAACCTGGGACCAGCAGCAGCAGCCCCTGGGAATGCGTTAGAAATGCAAATGCTCAGGCCCCACCCCAAGCCCACACAGCCGGTGGGGCCTGGGAGACGTTTTCACACGCCCTCCAAGCAATTCCGACATACACCCACATACTCTGCTCCCAGGGTAAATTCTCTCTCCACCGAAGAGAATCTTCAGTCCACCAGCCCCCTTCCTCATCCACTGGAACTACAGAGAACCCCCCTACTGGCAAGAAAAGCCCACCCTCCAAACACACAGCCAAACGTTGCACTCTGGGAATAGCTACGGCGAGAGAATTAAAACAGTGACCTTCATATCTGTGAAGGATGCTCACAACAGCCGTCAATACTGATGAATCTAGATCTTCACTAATGAGTACAAACCCACATGCAAGGATCCCAAGGCATTGAAGAAAAGCCACGTGCCAGAAAGTGGCAATCACAGGAAACACAGTTAACACAAGAAGGAGAGAAACAGGAAAAAAAAAAGTAACGATGATTATTTACAGAGTGAGAGGGTGTAAAATGTAGATTGGTTGCTTATCTGATTTTTCTAACTGATCAGTTATTTTTGGATGGGGGAAAGAAAAGAAAGAAAGATTAATACCCTTGGAGCGTTTTGGGAACCAATTCTACGTTCATTAAACAAGGAGAGGCTGCTATGAAAACAATCAATCTGACAAACAGTTCTTGGAAATTAAAAACAATAAACAACACAAACTGCTAATATCGAAAGAAGAACCACAGCAGAAGGATTGGATAATGAAACAGACATCACTGAAAAACAAATCAGTGTTCTAGAACACAGGACATGAAGCCAACTTACAAAGAGGTAATGTTATGATAAAGGAGCGGAGATTCGCAAGCCTGTCATGGGCAGTTATGGGGAGGGAGGGCTTTCATATCCCAATTTAGATGCTCCCTAATTTTTAAAATTAGTTTAAAAAGAATTGTTAAATTGTTATTTGAATGAACTACAAAGGGTATAGGATAGCTTGTCATTTTAGAAAACCAATAAGCCTGCATTTATATTATAGGAGCCCATTTGTGAGAGTCGTATGAGTGTGTTTGTGTGCACCCTGCCGTGTTTAAAGGGTGTCCACCAATATGTGAGCAGCTCTTTTCTCTAAGTAAGGGGATTTTAGTCTGCATCTGCTTCAGTAAATAAGTATCATTATTGGGGGGAGCAAATAATTTTTTTTTAAGATTTATTTCTTTATTTTAGAGAGAGAGTGTGTGTGCAAGCAGGGGAAGGGACAGAGGCAGAGGGAGAGAGAGAATCTCAAGCTGACTTTGCTCTGAGCACAGAGCCCAACGCGGGGCTCAATCTCAGGACCCTGAGGTCACGGCGAGAGCCGAAATCAAGAGTTGGACGCCCAACTGGCTGAGCAACCCAGGCACCCCACAAATAATTTTTAAGTTTTTTTTAACAAATGCACCAAATTATCCTGCAATGCTGCCAGCATTGGATGCAATCCTGGGCCACAAGTCTGCACACTTCTTTGCAACTGGTCCTGGGATAGCAGACCCTTTCACCTTTTTGTTTACCATGACCCCTGCATTATCTTCAAATAGGGAAACACGCCATCTTTTCTCCAGTCTGACTTTGTGGTTGAATTCCCACTGCTGGAGGTACCTTCCTTCTGAGCTCCATGGCCATCACCATGTCACCCACTCCAGCAACAGGAAGTCTGTTCAGTCGTCCCTTGATCCCCTTCACAGAGATGATACACAGATTTTTGGCTCCTGTGTTGTCAGCACGGTTGATCACAGCTCCTACCAGAAGACCCAGGGAAATCCGGAATTTCACACTGAAGGACCCAACCACATCCTTGCTTTGATATCTTGAACACAGGAATGGGACAGAATGGGTATCATTCTTACAGTAACTCTTAAGTTCCCAGTTCGCAGATGACTGGCTATGGAACATGAGGTCAGAGATGGCTTGCTTCCGCAGTGGGGCTTACCCGTGAGTGCTGATTGCAGGCTTTTGGTTGGGAGCTGACTGAGCCGAGGGACCCAGAGAAGGCGCTCCGGAGGAAGTTTGGTTGGGATGCTTCATGTCCCTTGCACCAACTGGGAGGAAAGCTCATTGCAGGGTTCTGCTTCATCAGTAACCACAGCTCATGCACAAGCTGGTGCTAACTGTTGTTTGGGTTTTATTATGATTTTATGTCATCTGTCATCTCTTTGCCCTCTGTGATTCTCAGTTTCTAAAGAGTTATCTAAGAGTTTCTATGTTATTGAAACCACCCCAAACTTAGTGGCTTAAAAAAGCAATCATGGGTTACTTCCTTTTTTTTTTTTTTACAGATTCATTTATTTATTTTAGAGAAAGAGAGAGGGAGAGAGAAAGTGCAGGAAGGGCAGATGGAGAGGGAGAGAGAATCTCCAGCAGACTCTGCACTGACTGTGGAGCCCAACATGGGACTTGATCTCACGACCCTGAGATCATGACCTGAGCTAAAATCAAGAGTTGGACACTTAACTGACTGCACCAATCATGTGTTACTTCTTACAAACCTTACAGCTTACAAAACTTCTTACAAAGCCTGGCCAGGCTCAGCTTGAGTGTACATCTGCAAGCTGGCTGGAGGCTAGCTGGTCTAGGAAGGTCTCAGCTAAGAAGACTCAGCTCTGTTCCATGTGGAGCTCATTCTCCAGATGGTTAGCCCAGGCTTGTTTTCACAGTGGAGGCAGGGGTCCAAGAGAAAGAGCAGAAGAGCATGAAACATCTTGAAGCCTAAGTTCAGACACTTGTACCACATTCGTTGGCTAAAGCAAGTCAAAGACCAGTCTGGATTCAAGGGATGAGGAAACATACTCCAACTCTTGACGGAAAGAATGTAAAGCCACATTGCAAAAGGCATGAACACAAGAAGGAGTGGAAGATTGGGGTCATTTTTGTAATCCATCTATTGAAATCAGCTATGTTATCTTGCTGGTGTGCCCTTCAGTCTCAGCAAGGGCTTGTAGAAACAGACCATAAATAGTCACACTCGTGGCCCGTTTTATGAACGGCATTGTACACAAAGTGAAATCTTGACAGGTGTCCTCTCTCTGTGGGGTCTAGTACCCTTCCCCTTTCCTAGCCCATCTGTCTTCTCTTTCCCTCTCTTCTCCCCAGAGAGCCTTCCTCGCAAGGCCAGGGAGATTTCAATTTCTCAGAATCATCCTGGAAGGGCAGCGCCAAGCCTTCATGCTCCTCCCAAGAACAGGCTTGTTATACCATTCGGCTTCTTCACGCAAAGTATCTGCAGACAACACAATTTCCTCTTGCTAATGCTGTCCACCTTTCATAAGATAACTTTATTGCTTTATTGCCCTACATGACTTCGTCTGCCAAAGGTGAAGAGAGAAAGGAACAATAGAGGGAAGGGGGGAACAAAACATTCACCAGACTTACCATAAAAACAAAAAGAGCTCTTTTTATCTGGGGATGAAAAGAAAGCAGATGACAGATGGGGGAGCCTCTTTGGAAATGTTGAATCACTTCCACACAGACAGACATTCCGGCAAATTCTCCCAATGTTAAAATTCCAGCCATGTTTATTGGTGGTCAGCTGCAGATGTGCCCTCCTCTTTCTGGAAAAGAAAACGCAAGCACAGCTTCCTTTTGAACCACCCTGTCAGGGAAACAATGGTGTCCTTTGGTTCCATTGGTTCTGTTCCTAGCCGAGTGATGACGTCATCGGAGCATCTGATTTCCCCCCTACATAAAAGGAGATTAATGGCTAAGTCCACAAGAAGGACTATTGTTTTGCCAGCTTTGTTCAAATTGGTGGTCAAAATACTTTCTTTCACAAAATGCAACATTGCCCCAGAGGTAACAAAACTCCTTCTTCTGTGATGTGCCTTCCCTGCTCTGAGAAAGACCACACACAAGGGACTGAGCCATGCCCACAGTCAATGCCCCTGATTGTCCCACGTCTAGGTTCCCCACTATTAGCCCCAGCTGCCAGGAAATCAGAACTTCACATGGAAAAGCCAAGGTGAAACAAACCTATTGGGGCTGTGGTCAGAAAAAACAGCTCTATTTGTTAAATCCCAGGCTCCTTAAGGATGCTGGAACTTGAAACCTCGAGTGTCAAAGCTGGCCAGTGACCTACGTTCTATCAGTTGGGTTTCATGCCGTTGTTTTAAAGAGCGATGAAAGAGGCCAGATTGGGATTCCCATCCGTTATGACATTACCTGTCATGGAGCCTCTGGTATCCTCCCAGCTATGAGCAGAGACCTCTCTCCATTCCGTAGGGTCCCTGGGTCTCGCAGCTGTTTACAAGACTTTGCCGAGGCTGGGAGGGCTGTGGGTCCTCGTGGGTGTCTGCCCCACATGGACAGCCGGCTCCAGCATTAACAATAACTTCTTCAGGCTGTCGGACTCTTTGGTCCTTGGACTGCTCCACACATTAGTTCCGCAAAATGAGTACAAGATGGGAATGTGCCACTTGTCAGTTGATTTGGCAAAGATGTTACTGTTTAGGTAAACAACGGTGAGAAAGATTACCCCCGGCCTTTAAATATCCTTTTGTCCAAGTCAATGAGAAACTTTCTGTTCTGAAACGCAAGGTTTGAAGTTCGATGCCTGTGCTGTCCAGCGGTATTTTCCGGGATGGTGGAAATACTCCCTGTCTGCGCTACCCCGTACGGTGACCACTAGTCACATGTGGCTATTGGGCACTTTGCCACCTAGTTACTGCAACTGAGGAACTGACTGTTCACTTTTATTTAATTTTAATTAGTTTAAATGTGGATAGCCACCTGTATCATCTAGACACCTTATATAATTATGTAGTTCTCTTATAAAGCGTAAGGGACACTTACCACATAACCAGCAAGTCTGCTCCCAGGTATTTGTGCAAGAGAAAGGAAACATATGAACACACAGAGAAACGTATTCAAATGTTTGTAGCAGCTTTATTCATAATCTCCGGAAATTGGAAACTACTCCAAAGTCTATCAACTGATGCAAGGAAAAACAAATTGTGATACATCCATATAGTGAAATACTAGCCAGAGATAAAAAGGAACACGTTTCTGATGCACAGTAACGTTACACTAAATGAAAGAAGCCAGACTGTATAATTATATGACCTGTTTATCTAGAAAAGGCAAGCTCCAGTGATGGAGCACAGTCAGGGGTTGCCTGAGGGTGGGGGATAAGAGAAGAGAGCACAGGGAGACTCCCAAAAGGCACAGGGGCGCTTTCCAGGGAGGCAAACATCCTGTATCTTGAACATAGCTGACCACACCCAGTTGTTGCAAAACTCACTGGGCTGTACACTTGATAGGTGAGTTTTATTTTATTTTATGTAAGTTACATGGTGGTTTTCAAAAAGTCTCTACAGCTTTTCAAATGAAAATTATGGAATTTATGTCCGATAGATTCTTTGCTTCTCTACTGACCTACTTAGGTCACTGCAGAAAACAGCCCGGGGCAAGTCGGTGGTGGCTGCAGCAAGCCCGCTGGTGAACTTCAGGCTGCTGAGCTCTCTCTCTCCAGTCATGATGTGAAAGCATATACATGGTTTTTTTAAGGAACAACTTACACGCTAGTAATTGAGCTTCCATGGACATGACGGGGAAGTCAAGCCAACACCAGACATGATGCTTTCATGAGCCACCTTTGCCCTCCCTGAATTGGACAGCTTCCTGCTCCGTGTAGACCCCAGCCCAGACGCAGAGACTAGCACCCTGTGGGGACATGCCATGCCTGCTGGACCATAGCACAGAGACCAAGCCAGTGTCCAGGCCCTCTTGCTTCTCCGGGGCCGGGAGTGACCTGCTCTGCTGTGAATACTCACAGCCCCCAGCATCCTGTTTTATTACTAGGAAGAAGCTCCCTTCGAGGGAAGGGGTTGAGGCGCCAGTCTCCTGGGGAGGCACATTTGGAGCTAAGGGTACAGGAAAGGTGTTGGCTGTGAGCTGTGGAAACCGAGCACTGCGGACATCCCCTTGGAAGGAGAATTCTTTATGCCTAGACTTACTTCCTAACCTGAAGGGCTCTCTGGCCAAGAAGAGTGTCCTTACAGAAGCCAGCCTCCCTTGGAAGCTTCAGGACATGTGCTGCTAAGGGTACAGAAGGCATGTGAAGGAAGCATTCTGTAAGAGTCCAAGACTTGAACACACGCATTCACCCCCAGTTCCCTTCTGAAACCCCACTGGGACAACAAGGAAGGTTTTCACTTTGGTTGTTTGTTCTGTTCCTTGGTCATGAGTCTCTAAGGGCAAATGGAACAGAAGATAAGAGCAAACAGAGAGAGCTGAACGCCGAAGAGCACAGGTGTGGGTCATAACTGATACAGCCAAAAAGTGAGGGGAATCCTAAACGGGCCGCAGAGGCGACCAAGCACCAGCTGGTTTGGAGCCACAAAGCTGAGATGCTCAGGGAGGGGGGCACCGAGGACTCTCGAAGAGGCCTGAGGGTGGGTTAAACACAGGAGGATGGCATGGAAGTCAGTCACAGTATTAGGACCCCCAAACCTCCTTCCCCTGCCCCCCTCAGCCGGGTGACCCCTTCCGCCTCCAGCAGAAGACTGGAGGTTAGTCTCCGGAGGATGGAGGACACAGGTGCTAGGCTGGGGAAAGCAGCACCTCCCCAGTCAGGGGCACCATCCTGAAGTCACCCAGGGGAGTTGGCGGACACCCATCCTGCTTCTGCGGGGCAGCTTCTAGAACCTCAGGCTTTCAGCCTCCAGGAAAGAGGTTGCTGGAGTCCGGGAATCTGAAACAACACAGAAAGCATCTATCTCCCAAACCGAGCAGCTCGCCCAGACCACCCCATACGGGCCCCATCCACCTACACAGGGGGTCCGGTCGGCTTGCTAGAATACGCATGGAGACAGAAAGTTACAATAAATACGTGAAGCTATCAAAATCCCCAGAAGGACTGAAGAGCTATTCTTCCCATGAAATATAAATATGATGCTTCAAAAGTAATTTTAGAAAATGAGTGTAAGAGAGTAACAACAAAGGTCTTGGAATTAAAAAGAGAGAGAGGGTAGAAAGTTAATACCTGATAAAAAATTTTGAAACTAAAGTTAAAAAAGAATCCCCAGAAAGCAAAGCAGAAAGAAAAGAAGTGAAATCAAGAGGAAAAAAGATGAGAACATGAGAGAACTGGTTGGAAGGAATCATGGTCCAAATAATGTGAATTCCAAAGGGGAGACAGGAAGGGAGGCTGGAGGGTCACCCCATTCTGGAACTGAGGGACCTGACTTCCCACATGAAGGACGGCCAGCGCCCAGCTGGGGGGATCCAGGTCGCCCCCCTGAGCCACAGCGTCAGGACATCCCAGAGCACCGTGGACAAAAAGAACCTCTTTCAGAGAGCAGGCGACAGCTTTCTCACAGGGATCCTGAATCAGAAGGCTTTAGGACTCGCCAAAAGCCACACTGGGAGCTAGCGGGCCACGAAGCAATGTCCTCAACCCCATGAGGAAAAGTGATTTCCAGCCTCGAATTCCCCCACCCTTCAGTCGGAGGAGAGAAAGAGACATTTTCAGATATTGAAGATTTCGGGACAATTATTTTCTGGTCACCTTTTGTCAGGGTGCGATGAAGATGTGCTCTGCCGAACTGAGGGAGGAAAGAAGGTGCGAGAAGGTGGAATCCAGGAAGGGGGTCCCCAGGAGAGGCAGACCGCACGGATGCCCTGCTCTTGGAGAAGGAGGGTCCCGGAAGCCCAGCCCTGTGGGGCCCAGAGAAGAGCCTCGGGGGTAAGCTGAGGCTTTGTACGGCAGCACCAGTGGAGTGGTAGGAGAGTACAGCTGTGCTCCTCGGGGGTTGGGGGTAAATGAGTGTTAACTAGGTCCCCAAGCCAGGCAAACCAAAACCAAACCATCAGTAACTCCAAGAAAAACAGAATGATGTAGAAAAAGAAGCATTAGCATCATGAGCTATAGGCTTAGCATGGTAGGCATCAAGGCCCACCGGAGAAAACAGCTAGGAGGACAATATTATCCTGTATGTGCCAATAAATAAACTTATCTATTTATTCACTTAAAGGAATGGGCTTGTGCGGTTGTGGGGCAGGTGAGTCCAAAACCTGTAGAGCATCTGCTAGAAGCTCGGGCAGGAGCTGGTGCTGCAGTCTGGAGGGAGGCATCTGCTACCTCGGGGTAACCTCTGTCTTGCTCTTAAGGCCTTTTACCTGATTAGATGAGGCCCACCCACATCCTTGAGAATTATCTCCTTCACTTAAAGGCAAGGGATTGTAGATGATGTTTACCTTCACAGCAACACCTACATTAGTGTTTGATTGGATAACTGGGTGCCATATTCTGGCCAAGTTGACACAAAACTCACCATCGCAGCTGGGAACCGCATTTACGAACTTATCATATTAATGCAGATACTAGGTGTTGATCTCGCCGGAGTTACTGCATCGCCTCATTGGGAAGGCCGAAGGAGAGGGCATGGCACATGCATATGCTGTACAGAGACCCAAGTCCTCAACCACCGAGGAGAGTCACCAGCTGACCGCTGGGGTTAATAGATCCCAAGGGCACGGTGTGATTTCAGACGTGGAAGCCGATACCAAAAGAATTGGCTGCCATTGGTGAGGGTCTCAGTCCCTGGGAAGTAGTTCATGGGGAAGAAGGGAAGGGACCATGTTATTTATAATAGGACTTGTAGAAGAGCAGGACTTTTCAAGCTGTGGGCATGTGAGACTTGGATCATAGAAGGACTCAGTGGGGAAAAAAAAAAAAATGAACTGTAAGCCATGACCACGATCTTGCCCTCAGTTCCCCTAGATCCTAGTGTTCATTAGTTTGCTCTGCCTCTCCAGGTATGGCGACCTCTTGGCGTTGCTGGTGTATTAGAGATCAGCAGCCATGCCCCTGGCAATTCCTAATTGCTAAGGTGAGGAGGTTGACCCTCCGGCCAGATGCAAAAGGCCTCTCTGTGCGTGTTTATCCCAGGGTCTCTCCAGGAGGCCCCGCTCGGATGAGAAAGAGCAGGAGCTCCTTGCGCTAGGATGGGCCATCCCACCATGGGTTTCTCCTTTTATTTCTCTTTCTCTCCAAGCTGTGAGCAGTGGGGGCCAGGCATCCCCCACAGCGAGGTCCCTGTGATGATGCCACTGTGTCCCTGGGCCTGACAGGCCACGGAGGCTCAGGAGGACAGTGACCTCCCGGAAGGAATTTAGGAGTGGGTCTTCTCTGGATTCACTGTGAGCAATGGCAAGGCCCCCCAGGATCAACCATTGATCCTGGAAACCTTGTTCCATAAAAGATCATGGAAACCTTTATTTCTGGAAACCTTCTATTAGAGTTGAGTTTAAAACACTGCCATAAATATGATCCAACACCATTACGGGGCTACACTACACATTTGATGGCGTCCCAGTCATTTCAGGGTCCCCGGGACCGGGTGCAGTGCGTGACACACAGTAGGTGGTCTAGAAATGTTTTCGCATGAAAGCATGCACAACACAAAGCATGTTATTTCTCATTATCTCCTTCCAAGGAAGGTGACATCTGAGAAAGATAGGACTTCCAGTTGGCACGACAGAAGTCCCAGATGTGTTCAGTCCCTCCAGGCCCTAGACACTAGGAACAGAGAGGTGAAGAACTCTGACAATACAGCATGTGCGGGGTCCCTGGGTGGCTCAGTCTGTGAAACGTCTGCCTTTGGCTCAGGTCATGACCCCAGGGTCCTGGGATCGTGCCCCGCTTCGAGCTCCCTGCCCAGGGGTGGTCTGCTTCTCCCTCTGCCCCTCCTCCCACCCTGCTTGGCCTGGCTCTCTCGCTCTCAAATAAATAAATAAATAAATAAATAAAATCTTTAAAAATAAATGAATAAAATAAAATATAGCAGGTGTATACTCTCCTTGCCTGCCAGGTGTTCGTGGAGCTGGAGCAAAATCAGTAAGGGAAAGAAACACTTGCAGTGCCACATGATGTGTGTACAAGAACCCAAGTCTCCACGGCGGAGGGAGGGGAAACTCCCCTGGGCATTTCTCCGTGAGGTTGGAGGCAGGGACTCCGGAGAGAAAGGCAGGTGGCTTCCGGGAGGGCAGGAAAGGTTTGGAACAGCACGACACCGTGGGGTGTGAATTGCTGCAAGGCCCCCAGTGCTGAGATGGGGTTGGTGAATTCCTGCAGCCTCGCTCTGCAGTCACTGTGTCTGCATGGGAATGGGGCGCGCCTGTGAGCACCGGGCTGTGATGTGACCCTCGGGGTGGACTGAGCACGGGGAGGATGCCCAGGGGGTCCCTGCGGGAAGGTGATGGTGAGAATCGCCTGAGCAGGAGCAGGGTGAGCCTGTGTGTCAGCGGTAAGGGAGGGCATGGGGACAGGCCCTGTAGGAGTGGACTCGTACGTACTTGCACCTTCAGGATAAGCTTCCAGGCAGGTGGGGGGTGGGGAGTGGCGCCGAGGTGGGGGCTCAAAGAGGAAGAGTCCGGGATCTGCATGTAGCCCTGAGAATGTCGGTCTCCCACACCTCACCTCCAGCCCTAGCTGTGGGCTTTAGAAGAACAGAGAGCCTCCACTAAGCAACATGGAGGGCAGGTGCGGGACCCATGGAGGAGGTTCAGTCCAGGTGAGGCGGCGAAGAGGTACCCCAACGAGGGGTGTTTACTAATCTCTGGATGAGGGCTCCAGGGGGCAGAGGGAAACTGCTGGGGAGGAAGCCGGAGCAGCCCTGCGGGGAGCCTTGAGGAGGGGAAAAGGGATTTGCTCTGGGGACACCAGAGAGGTAGAGGGGACATGAGAGGGTGCAATGACCTGGAGATGGGATTTCAAGGCCCAGGTGTGGAGACCTGAGGACACATCAGAGGGGAGCCTGGGTCTCGAGACATCCAGAGACACCTCCCAGAACCCAGGCCTGGGCACAGGTGTGTGCTTGACCAAGTGACCAGGAAGCCTAATGGACTCGTCTTTTAACCCAAACCGTGACAGACTACCCGCCAGAACACCCTGAAGCCGTGTCCCTAGTGACTATCTCCAGGTGCCTGGGGAAGCCTGCGTACCTCTCTAATGGGGCCTTATTTTGGTTTTAATTTAATTCATTCTATTGTAAGTTTGTAAACTACCTCAATCGTTTTTAAAGACCGATACACACCCTAAATCAAAAACAATGAACGAATTTATCAAACACCTTTTACTTCAATGAACAAGTATAGCCAAGTCCCAAATCATAAATTAGTCTAATAACTAGGAATTACTTCTTGCATATTGAATTTCTTTGGGACTTAAGCTAAACATAAACTGGAGCAAATTGCTTTAATTTAAGAGACACAGAAATGAGCAGACCAGAACTAATTTTAAGATTTTTCAAAAATGGCAAGCAGCTCCCCTCCCCCCCCCATCCCAGGCCCACATCCTAATGCTTGAAACCTAATCTCTGATGGCCTTGCTTGACACTTTGGACTTTGAGGATATGATTAAGCGAAGGATCTTGAGATGGGAAAATCTTTCTGGATTATCTGGGTGGGCCCGAGGCAATCACAAGGGATTTTATAAGAGGGAGGCAGGAGGTCAGAGTCAGATGTAGGAAGAGATGTGCTTGAAGATGGAGGGTGGTCCCTGGAGCCCAGGGAAGTAGGCAGCCTCTCTGGCAGGAAAAGGCAAGGATAGATTCTGCCCCAGAGCCTCTAGAAGGAGCACAAGGTGTCTGCTGACACCTTGATTTTAGCCTGGTGAGACCCATGTGCACACTTCTGACCTCCAGAACTGTAAGATAATACATTTGTGTTATTTTAATATTTTAAGCCACTGAATCTGTGGTAATTTGCTACTGCAGTAATAGGAAACCGCTTTGAGCCCATATACCATCAGTATTAAAATATTAAACCTGAAAACTGATCCTGAACCCAGCCTTAAGGTAAACCACGGTTCCTCTCCAGCCCAAGCAGCTGGTGTATTATCTAGACTGCAAGGTGCGAGAACATTCCATATGAGACTGGTCACCCCCTTAGTGAAGGGATGACGGCTTCCGTGGAAGGCCTTGGGTCCGGCTGTCTCCCAGAGCTGTGAGGTTGGAGGGACCCAGGGCTCCGGGGGACCCACTCGTGATGGAGGTCCTCAGAGTCGGGTCGAGCCTCAGCGCACCCTTTGCAGGTTCGCAGGCTCTGGGGATTGGGACGCAGTCATCTTTGGGGATGTCCTGTTCACCGCAGGACTCTGGTGCCAGTTTCAAATAACTCTAATCCACTCTAAAAAAATGTTCTATCTGGTCTGTTTATTTCCCTGTCTCCCATTTTAGAACAATTTATTCCAGTTTACGTTTAGCTTTAGTCCCAAAGAAATTCAATATGCGACTAATGATTACCAGTTATTAGGCTAATTTTTCATTTGAGATTTTCGGGAATCGGAGACGTCGTGGAGGTGTGGACACGCTTTCGGCAGGAAGGTGAGGACGCGAGGCCTGGGGGTTCGGGAAGGGAGGAGCAGACCCCTTCAGACAGGGGAGGCCCTTCTCTGCAGAGAGCTCACTCCGAGCAGACCTCAAGCCTTTGCTGAAGCCCTGCTCAGGGAACACCTCATGCCCACACTCCTGGGATTTCAGGAGCTCAGGGCATATATTAACCATGGTGGAGCTGTGGCCTTGGACGTTTCTGTGCCTGGGGGGTTCAGGAAGAGTTTTTTTTAAGATCAATATTTGGAAAAAGCAGGACGGACTCCTCGTGAGACAGGGAAACTGAAGGAATCCATAAAATTCTGCTTTTTGCTCCTTTCCCTGATTCTGTTCTTGCCGGGACCTTCACCTGCACCCCACTCTGCGCATGCCTCAGAAGGCCAATAGCATGCACTCCTTGTAAGGGGCAAGGAGCTGATGATTTCTCTAGAACAGTAACATCTAAGGCGGGACCAGGTGGGAATGACCGGAGGAAGCCATCCTATGCGTATCCCAGGCCACCGGCGCTAGACATCTTGATGCCAAGACCCTCGGCTCCAGGGAATGACACCTGGGCCCTCGTCTGTGTTCTAACCACTTCCAGGACGCTGAGGTTCCACGTACACTGGACCACCATCCTCAGTAAAAGTCCCCAGGCTCCAAAGTCGAGACTCATGCTCCTTTCCTCTCCGAGTCTCCCTGATTGCTCCGTCTTTCTCTCTCTCTCTCTCTCTCCTCAATAAACTCTGCTTTCACCTCCTGTTGGCTCATGTTTGATTTCCATCCTGCATGAAGCCAAAGACCCTGCAGGACCCCCTCTGGGTCCTCACCCGGCCTGCCTGCATCACTTGCACACATTCCTTCTCCTTACCAGATCCTGGGGGTGGGGTTCGCGTCTCTTGATTTGTTTATTTGTCCTAAGCTGAAGCCACATTCCCCAGGCAGTGGGAGGGTCTGTCCGGAGCAGACAATAAGGGGAGGGGATGGCATTGTCTGAAGCGCTTTGAAAAGAATAATAAAACCAATTAAAAGCCAGTCTGGTTTTTACTGTCTCAATGTGCAGGCAGTTCTAAACAGGGTCAGTGATGACAATACTCCTACATGAACTGGAATCTATTTTTGGTGTAAATTGCAGACATCTGCTACTATCACTGTCTCAGTAATAGATTAAAAAGCTTCAAATTGCACATTAATAACATTGTACTGCACATGAAAGTTACTGCGGAGAAGTTGTGGTTTTGCTCGCCGACTCTGGTGTTGCGCATCCTCCTTCACCCCGAGACTCGAAGCAAACGGAGAGGGGCCTGGGAAGAACCAGGCTCTGGTTATGCCCCTTCTTTCCTGCTTACTTTAGTTCCTACCAGCAGCTGTGTGCTGAATTTGAATATCTTGAAAATGAAGTGCATTCTCTTGTCATTGCTTATTTTAAAACTAGAGTATATCAAGAACATAAAATGAACAAAAGTGGTGTGATTTAGTAGTTGCCAGAACTGTGCCTTTTGTAGATGCTTCAGTTTTATTAAAACCTGCTTATTGGTTACTGGACAATTATTGACATAAACTATTATATCAGACTGTCCCAGACACCTAGGGCTAAGAGAGTAGATCTTAAAAGTTCTCATTACAAGAAAAAACTTTGTAACCAGGCGAGGTGATGGATGGTAACTTTCTGGGTAATCATTTTGCAACATACACATATACCAAATCATGACATTGTACAGCTGAAACTCAGACCACGTTATGTGTCAATTGAGCCTCAATAAAACTGGAAAAAAATAATAAGGTAACAAAATAAATATTCCACCCAACCATAACCAAAGGATTGAAGTCTAAACCATTATGTAGATTTTAGAACCACTGAAAAAAAAGAAGTGTGCTTATTTTCCCTTTTTTGTACCGCATATTTATTTTTATGATTTAATTTTCACCAATTATGTTTCTTTTCTGGTCATTATTATTGTTTGTTCATTTTGAGACAGGGAAACTGAAGGGATTCCATTTTTACAAAGCCGTTTTGGGGCGCCTAGGTGGCTCAGTCGGTTAGGCGTCTGCCTCTGGCTTGGGTCATGACCCCAGGGTCCCCGGATCCAGTCCTGCATCAGGCTCTCGGCTCAGCGGGGAGCCTGCTTTTCCTTCTCCCTCTGCCTGCCTCTCCACCTGCTTGTGCACGCTCTCTCTCTCTCTCTCTCTCTCTGTCAAATAAATAAATAAAACCTTAAAAAAAAAAGCCAGTTTTTTTTTTCTTTGCTCCTTTTCAGGCTTCTATTCTTGCTAGCACCGGCACCCCCACCCCACTCTGCACATGCCTTGTAATGCAAATAGCGTATGTCCTCCTTGTAAGGGACAAAGAGACAATGATATCTTTGGAGGCTTCCGGAACAATAGCTGACATCTAAGGAGTAACCAGGCGGGGTCGTCATAAACATTCTCCAAGACCTTTGTTCCAAACACCTTGAGGCCAACACCCCTGGCTTCAGGGAATGAGTTGAGTTATGGAGGACACCTGAACCCTGTCCTTCTCACCAGTTTCTAGATACCTAAGAGGACACATGCAGCAGAGCACAGTCTCCAATAAAAACCCCAGACCCCAAGCAAAGATGAGATTCATGCTGTCCTTTCTGAGTCTCCCCGATGCTCCCTCTGCGTCTTTCTCTCTATATATCTTCAATAAACTCTGCTTTCACTTCCTGTTGGCTCATGTTTGATTTCCACCCTGCGTGAAGCCAAGGACCCTCTTGGTTAGTCCTGTGGGACCCTCTCCCTGGGTCCTCGGACCCCGCCTACCAGGATCAATTTCATAATTATTATGAAAAATGATCTTGTTGTATAAAAAGGGAGGTGTTGAGATGCAAACTGCTCTGGTGGTCAAACATGCTGGGTACTCCCTGGGACTGCCCTACGTCAGTGTCCCCCAGGGTGCCCGTGACCCTTGGGGTTAGACCCCGTATGCCCTGCAGTGGATGGGGGCATGTTGGCTATAGGGAGAAACTGCTCCAAAAACCCCACCTGATCATGTGTCCTCTGAAGAAACAGAGCATTGGATGGAACTCGCAGTGTGGCTGTCCTACTACCTAGTGGACTCAGGGCTCCTGGCTCCCACTGATACTTGAACTGGGGGCTGTTATCTTTACAAGGGTGGAATTACCTGAAGGCAAAAGGGCACTGAGTGCCACTCCCCTTGACCTTGAGCCTTGACCTCAGGCTCAAAAAACAGGGGATTGGGTATGGGGTGCTGGACTGGTTCTAATGGGACGGGTTGAATGAAATGAGCCCACGGTCCTTCCTGTGGGACACCCCTGACTCTGTATCCTCCTTCTCTTGAGGAACCATCACTATCTGGACACAGAGGGAAGATCTCCTCCACTGCTGAGGGGAGCAGGCAGCTATGGGACAACTCCGATGCTGGGCTGATTCATGGCTTTGTACAACTCTGGGATTATTTGGTAATATTTGAGCAGGGAAATATTCAGGAAAGCTCAGAGACATTTCAGAAGTGCCAGTGGGGGCCATTATGGTCTGGGCATAAATGTCACTGTGGCCTCATTTGTATTCCAGGCTGGCGAAGCCTGCAGCAAAGTCCGGGTCACAAATTGTGAAGCCAAACCCCGGGAGAGATGGGGTAACATCAGCCTCCCCAGGACTGAGCTGCTTAGAGGAAGTGATTAATTTAGCCATTTGCCGGCCACTTCTAGAGAAACTGCTGTGTCCAAGTGTTACAAGGCTTTTGTCCCTTTTAGTGCCCACGGTTCTTGGTCACGCCACTTCCAAGAATGAAGAGGTAGACCAGACGAAGAGTGGTAGGCAGCAAAGCAAAGTTTATTGAGCATGAATATAAAGTTCCCGGAGAGGGAGGGGCGCCCAAGTGGGTTGCCCCCAGAGTTTCTAAGCTTAGGGGTTTTTATGAGATCTTTTGCAGAACTATCTTAAGGAACCAGGGTGTGCTGAGTCATGCCAATCAGGGCTTTGATCGCGTATCTGTCTACCTATTAGGTTAATGTCTCTGTGCTGATGGTCTTTTTTTGCTGACATCTGGGGGCTTAGTTCTTAAGTGCCCCTTGCCTGTGATATTGACAAATGCTTGTGGATAATTGTCTTATTTTAGGACGTTTTGCAGAAGTCATTGCTGCAAAGCAGAATCTCAGTGCTGTTTTATCTTAGCTGTCCTGACTCTTTTATTTTCTTGTTGGGGACCGTTGGCCCTGCCTCCTTAACTGTCCAACTCACCCCTAACATAAGCACTGGGCTATATTTAAGCTGTAAACATGCTTGATTTTCAAAAGAGATGCAAACATTTCTGATCCATATAGACTGCATCCAGAAAAGCAGGAGGAAGCAAGAGGGCTTCCTGGTGACAGGTTATAAGAGCTCAGAAATGGAGGAGGTATGCGAGGGAGAAGAGGAAAGAAAGAGTAAACCCAACCCAGGAAAGTGCACGCTGAAAATCCAACAAGCAAACATAGAACCGTGGTTGCAGAGTTCTGGGACAATAGAAGAGGAGGAAGCTGCTGAAATGCACCCCAAAAGCACAACCTGGGCTAGACCCCACACTGCCAGGACAGGGCAGGAGGCACCACTGCACCCCAGCCCTCCAGGGGTGCCGGTCTGCTGTGGCACCAGCAGCGCCAGCAAATGGCCCCCTCCCTCCCTCTACCATCTCTCTGGCTCCCCACAGCCCCAACTATGGTCTCAGTCCCTACCTTCCCCAGAGTGACTCCTCCCCAAACAAAAATTGTACGGCTTCATGGTGTCTCCCAGCAGCGAGGGCTGCCCTGCTCCTGCCCCTTGGGCTCCCTCCTGGATGTCTCTGATCCCAGGGACTTGGGGAGCAGAGGGGCAGAGCTGGTGGGGGTGAGGGGAGGAAGGAGGTGCTCTCAGCAGGTGAGTCGTGGGGGTCTTTCAGCGGCTCTGGCAAAGCTGCAGGTGCAGAGAAGGAAGGCCCCCAACAGTTTGTCTTGTGTGTTTTGAATGTAACCCATAGCAAAAAATGACAATTAATGAACGTAATTGGAAAATAAGGTTCCTGTAATCACCCTAAGCAGTAATGAGGGAAACAAATACTGAGCGAAATTTAAAGTCCTGATGAATATGACAAATAACTAGATAGTCTGTCAAAAGATTCTGGTTTTGCTCACTAAAAGCACTTTAACCTTGTTAAGACCCAAACCAAATAGACCATATCTCTTTAAAGAATAAAATACTCAGTCTCCTGAGGCCTGGACTTCCCCAGGCCCGTGCTGACCTTTGACCCTGAGGCACCACCCATCATGCTGCGCTCTGGAATCTTCCAGGGACCTGGGCTCCCCAGAGACTTCCTCAGAGGGAAATTGTGGACGTGGAAAGAGAAAAGACAGAAGGGAAGAACACAAGTCATGTGGGCTCCGGGGGAAATAAGAGAGGCCATAAAAGTCACTCTGTGCTTTGTTTTGAGTTTTTGGGAGGTGGCGGGGGGGGGGGGGGGGGCGGGCAGGAGCAATTCACGACTTCAATATTGAAAGCAGTTACTAAGTTTTCTCTCCATGCCTAGGGAACTCACTTTATGACCAATAACCAATCAGCAACCCAAACATACTGACTTCTACTCGAAGAGAATCCACCAAGTATGAATTCATAGTCCCCCTCGAGCCCTTGTGAAATCACAGGCGTGTTCGAAGCAGTCCGTCAACTCCAGTTGGCTTCAGAGCTTTTAAAATACCAGTCCTGATGCTACACGAGCAAAGCAACTGCCTTCAAATAGTCTTTATAAAAAATAAATGCATTTAAATAAAAGGCTTCCCAGAACCACATCCCTTCAGAGTCTGTGGGACAACAGTTCACACCTGTGAATCTTACTGAGAAGGGGTGTTTTGTAGTAGAAAGAACACCGGTGTCACCCTAGACCTAATGATCTTTAGCTACATGACCGTGACAGATTCTGTTTCCCAAAGATGGCCCCGACAGTGTATCGCATTCCGCATGTTCTTCCGTAGTGTGACCATGTCATGCTCCATCAAGAGAAAGAGCTAAGTGCCCTCTTCTGGAATCTGGGCTGGTCTTACTGACTGGTTGGCCAATGGAAGGTGGTAGAAATGATGCTCTGGAATTTTTGAGGCTCTTCTAGAAGACGTGCCCCTTCTGCCCAGGGCTCTTGTAAGGCTCACTTCTAGTAGTCTCTCTCTCTAAGAATCTGGCATCTGTGCTGCCAGAGGGGCTCCTGTGAGCCCTCAGGCCAGGGCCCGGCCAGGCTTCCAGCACACGGCCAGCATCAATGGTGCCAATGGAGTGCACCACCTTGACCTCCAGCTCAGCGGCCTCCAGAGGGTGGCAACCCCAGGAGAGACCCCCAAAGTAGAGCCACCCAGCTGAGCCACTAGGTTTTGAGCAAACAGATCATGGCAACAGTGACCATGGGCTTGCCCCTCAATTTTTTGGATGCTGTTTTTTTTGCATCTGTTTAAAAGCAGAAGAAGATGGTCTTCTGGAGTAGCTGATACCTAAGGCTTTTTGTAAAGATGAAATAAAAATGTTTTAAGGTCTGTATAGTACTATAAGTTATTACTGCTTTTGTTTATCACTTCTTCCTTTCTCTACTTTTAATTTGATTAGTACTTCTTATTTTTTCCATTTAAAAAAATTTCCCCTCTGGTTACAAGAATAACACAAACTTGCCATAAAAATGTGTCAAATAGACGGAAGCTGCAGGAAGATATAATCCTTTCACAGAGCTAGAACTACTGTTACCATTTTAGAATATTGGCCATCAATCTTTTTTTATAGATATTCTAATATTCACATGAATAATATGCAGTAGGTGCCCTTTTATCTAACACAGTTAAAATGATTAATCAGTGGGTTAATCAAAAAACCAAAAGTCGGAAGTCATAAAAAATACATATATAATTTAAATATTTTTATTTTAATTTAAAACCTATCATAAATAAAAATACACAATGTTTTCATATGATGCCTTGGCTCTGACTGGAGTTTTAAGTCATCTTTCCTACATAAACTGTACCCAGGATGCATTTTTTAGGATGGATGGTTTTGTTTTCTGTGAAGTCAAGTATGTCCTTAAGGCTACCCACACAAAATCTTAAGTGTGGAATCCTTCTAGATGTTACTCTTTTTTCCCCAGCCTTTACAATGATCTCACTAACACCCCATCACTGAATTCCATGTGCATTTTTATGTAAATTGCTTTTATTTTCCTTTCTAAAGGAGTCTTTGATTTCCTAGGAACATGGTTTAGGTGGCCTTATTTCATTTGTTTACTTTGGTCTGTTTGTTGTAATTAAGCATATGTAAACTGCTTAAGTACAATGAGCAAGACTAGATTTGGCAAAAAATAACATGCACTGGTCAAGTTTAATTATAAGAGCTGAACAGCACAATTATTGAGCTTGAAATCTACCCCCAACCCTAGAGAAAACACATTGCTTTCAGGCCCATAAAATACCCACAACAACATGTTTTAGACAAAAAAGACTTCTTTTGTCTAAAAAAGAAGTCTTCATAAATTCTATAATAGAATACATTTTGAAATAATTAACAAAACCTGAAAAATCCCAAGTGACTGCAAACCAAACAAATTTTTCAAAATAAAAATCAAATTTCAAAGAAAGCATCCTCAAAATAATGAAATACTTAGAACCCAATAATAACGAAAACCCTGTGGGTTAACATGTTTTGGAAAACAGAGAAATCAGCACTTCTAGAAAAACGGATAAATGTATTTATTACAAAATAGGAAAGATTGCAAACAAACAAGTTAAGGATTGTACCTGGAAAGTTAAAAAAGAACATCACATCAAACACAAATCGAATGGGAGTGGAATAATGGAGATAATGCAGATGTCTATAACAAAGACGAAGCCAGAAGTAGGAGAATAAAAACAGATAATTAGCAACAAGTAGTTGATTTTATAAAGAGAAAAATGAGAGAAACCTCTAGCAAGAGTAATTAAGATAAAAGATTAAAAAGTGCAAATAAACTATATATAGAGAGAGTGGATAGATGGAAAACCACAGATTTTAAAATAAGAGAATATTATGAACAACTGCATTCTAATTAACTTTAAGAGGTCAGTTTCTGGGAAAATGTAGAATGTGAAATTAGACGCAAGAAGTAATAGAAAACTTGAATAGAAGAACAAACACGTAAACATTTGAAATGGTCATTAAAGACCATTCGCTCCCTAAATAGGCCCTAGGTTCAGCTGGACAGTTAACCAAGCTTTCAAGGAACAGATAATTTCTATTTTATATAAGTTATTCCAGAAAATGGAAATCTGTTAAATTAATTTTATCGTGCTGTGTAACTTTTATTCCAAAATTAGATAAGGTAGTACAGAAAACAGTATTTTATAGTCCTGTTTCACTTCTGGATACTCATGCAAAAGTCTCAAATAATATATTCGTCAACGTAAGCTAAGATATTTGTAAAGTTATATTCTGATCCAGCGAGGTTTGCCTGAGCAATGCAAGAATAGTTTAATATCAGAAAAATCAGGGGCGCCTGGGTGGCTCAGTCAGTTAAGTGTCTGACTCTTGACTTTGGTTCAGGTCATGATCTTGGGGTCATGAGATCGAGCCCCACTTTGGGCTCCTTGCTCAGCACGGAGTTCGCCTGTCCCTCTCGCTCTGCTTCCCCCACCCCTCACATGTGCACGTGCTCACTCTCTCTCAAATAAATTAATAAATTAAATCTGAAAAAAAAATCAAAGGATGTAGTTTACCACATTATTAGTTCAATGAGACAGTCCTCAGAATTATTTATCTCTGCAGAGTCAGAAACTCTTTTTTATAAAATAAAACTTGTGATTGCAACACTTACAACACCTGTTTATGATTAGTCTTCTCAGCAAACCAGGAAATGCAGAACTCCACAACCTTCAGCCAAAGTCCCACTTAATGAAAACACTTCAGACACATTGGCTTTAAAAATACAGATTAGAGTAAGGGTATCTGGTATGGCTCAAAGAAATACTGGTGGTAATGACCTGTAAGACAACTATAAAAAATAAGTAGCATTGAATTGGAAGGGTTGATATAAAATTGCATTGTTTGCAGATGATATTGATGTAGGAAAGATGTTGGGGTCTGGAGCGGACGGCCAAGAAAGAACTCTTGAGACGTCTTTGGTGCAAAAAGGTGATTTTATTAAAACATGGGGATAGGACCCTGTGGGTAGAAAGAACTGCCCTGGGGTCATGAGGAGTGGCCCGTTATAAACTTTCAAGTTGGAGGGGGATTAGGGACAGCGTAAGTCTCTAGGGAAGTTTGGAAGCAAGGTTTCCAGGACCTGAGGGAGCTAGCTGCTGTTAGGAAAAGGTCATTTATTACCGTCTAATAAAACCTGAGTCATGAGACCTTTCAGAAGTGCATCGGTGGGTCATATGCTTGGAGGATGATTGCCAACATGTATCTTGGGGGTAGAGATAAAGGGAGTTTCCAGATAATTTTTATATGTTAAAGTAGACTTACAGGATCCCCCCGGGGTCAGGCTAAGATTGCCTTTTGCCCCTAGCAAAGTATCAACATCGAGGCAGTTAGGTCCCTAGAAGAATGTCACTCTGCCTGTTTCCAGGACTTGTCAATGGGCTGTAAGTACTAAGGAAATTTAATTTTTCTTTTGCCTTTGTTTCCCACATGAGTATGATCCTATTGATAAAGATGCTCTCCTCGACCAAACTCCTGAGACTCCTCTGAGTCCTTTTTGGGACCTTGGCCTCTAAGAATTACAAACTCTCATCACAAATGGTCTCAGGTCTGCCTCTCAGTCTCTGGGGAAGGTAGGAGCCTAACTTAGTAAGTGCTAGTTAGTAGACACAGGTAGCCTAATCTCATTGACCAACTCCCTACCCACTTTTTGGAATTGTCTACATTCCATCTTCCCTCTTCTCCTCCTCCCTTTGAAATACTGAGTCGCCTCTGCACACAATGGGAGATGAGCTCAGTTTTATACTGAAAACTCGCTTCTAAGGCAGTAGTCTAAATAAAATCTATCTTGTTATTTTATTTTATTTTTTAAAAAGATTTTATTTATTTATTTGACAGAGAGAGAGACAGCGAGAGAGGGAACACAAGCAGGGGGAGCGGGAGAGGGAGAAGCAGGCTTCCCCACCGAGCAGGGAGCCCGACGTGGGGCTCGATCCCAGGACCCTGGGACCATGACCTGAGCCGAAGGCAGACGCTTAACCAACTGAGCAACCCAGGCGCCCCTATCTTGTTATTTTTAACGAGAGTCCGGGGAATAATTTCTCTTTGACTCTCTCTCTCTCTAAAACAAACTATTTAGAAATAATGACTTTAGGAAGGTTTCTAGACCAAAACAAATTATAAAAACTCAATGACATTTTTGTACTGGAAAAAAAAGACAATTCATGATAGTATTACAGCTATACCAAAGACTTTCCTTCTACATGAGAACTCTATGAAAGAAAAAGTTTTAAACAATACATAAGAAAATTGAAACCCAAAAGGAGAAACTGTTCTTTGGAAAAGATGGCATCCCTTTATAAACACATCAATTCTCCCCCCAATTTTTCTGTAAATTCCAAGAAATTAGATTCAAATTTTCAGATAGATTTTTTTTTTCAAGTTTTAACTACCTTCCTCATTTAATAATACATTTCCTGATATATGGAAGAATAGAGATTCACAATAGTGGAGGGAACCTTGACAGACGTGCCCTACCAAATTAGCACAAAGACACAGTAATGTGGCCGGTGTGGTGTGGCCCTGGCTGTGGGCAGAGAGTGGCTGAGAGGACACAGAGATCTCTTGCCCTGTAAATTGAGAACCCGATGTATTACAGAGATGGTTTCAATGGGGAAAGACAGATGATTTAGCAGACAGTGCTGGGAGAACTGGCCCATTATGTAGAGGAAAACAACAGTGGATCTTAAATAACAGCCTACATAAAGGCACACCCTAGTATATACTTCTGCTTCCATTTATGGAAAATTCTAGAAAATTCAAAATTGTCTGTGGTGACAAAAAACAAGTCTGTGATTTCTAAGAATGGGGTTGGATGGGAGACAAAGGGATGGATTACAAAATGTCGTAAGAAAATTTTGGGGAGTAGTAGATAGGTTCATTACCTTCATGTGATTATTTAATAGGTGTATATATTAAATTTATCAAATTGTACAATTTAAATTTGCACAGTTTATTGTACATCAGTTATACCTCAATAAACCTATTTTATTTATTTTTAGTCTTAATTTTTTTTTAAAGATCTCATTTATTTGTTTGACAGAGAGAGAGAGAGAGAGAGAGTGAGAGCAGGAACACAAGCAGGGGAAGGGGGAGAGGGAGAAGCAGGCTTCCCATGGAGCAGGGAGCCCGATGCGGGGCTCGATCCCAGGACCCCGGGATCATGACCTGAGCCGAAGGTAGACGCTTAATGACTGAGCCACCCAGGGGCCCTCAATAAACCTATTTTAAAAAGGCAAAGAGACAAGAGAGAGAAACTTGACCTAGGCAAAGAAAGCCAAAACAGTACAAATATCAGGAGAAAAATTAGGATTTGAGTATATCAAAATTTAAATTTAATTTAATGATTTGATTATACCAAAATTAGAGATTTATGTTCACTAAAGCACCAAATAGATAATGTCAACAGGCAGAGGAGACATTGGTTAAAGATCTTTGCAACATGTATCATTGGTACTGGAACAGAACACTATCATGAAAGTACAATCATGTTTATTTTGTGAATAAGTAAGAAGACAAAAAGCCCAATAGAAGAATGGGTATAAATAAATTCATACAAGGGGAAATCCCCTCCCCTCCCCTCTACCTCCTCTAAAAACAAAACAAAACAAAACACAACAAAAAAACAATAGCAGCAAAAACCCCGATTGGACTTAAATAGGACAAAAGTCCAATTCCTCAGTCACACTAGTCACATTTCAAGTGCTTCCTCGTCACCTGCGGCCACTGACCACCGTATCAGACAGCTCAGATGCTGAGCATTTCCATCGCCACAGAAGTTCTCTGGATAGTGCTGCTTGGAAGCTTCATTATTTGCCTTTTTCATTTAGTTCTATAATCCACCTACAAGTGACTTGATTTTTTTGTGTTGGTGTAAGGGAGAGGTCACTGTGCACTGTCCAGTTGTATAGATCTACGACTGACCAAGCACCAATAAGACAAAAACGGTGCCATCCTCCCACTGCTGTATCGTGACAACTTTATCATAAGTCAAGTGTCCACATATGTGCAGGTCCCTTCCTGGGCTCTCCACTTTGCTAGTTTGGTCTCTGTTTGTTTGTTGCAATTTGGTCTGTTGTCTCATTGTATACCTATTCTCCATAATCTTAATTCCTGTAATTTCATAATAAGTATTAATAACCAGTAGAGTATATTTCTCAGCTTTATTATTCCCCTTCGAGATTATCTGAATTATTCTTGGCCATTTGCATTGCCATAAAACTTATAGTGACCTTGTCGATGTGCACAAAAATGACCTGCTGATCTGCTGCCCGGGATTGCACTGAATCTGTAGATTAATTTCAGTAGACCTGACCTCTTCACATGTTGGATCTTCCAATCCACAAACACGTTTATAGTCTTATGTGGAGACACCTTGCAAATCTTTTGGTAGCTATAGTTCCTTGTTGTTAAAGAAACAAAATTCAACTGAGTAAATTTAAAGATCTAATCAGCTTTATCCAGTGATTTATGAATCAAGCGGCATCCCGTTAGCAAGTAGGAAGGAAGGGATGCATCAAATAGAAGGATTTTATAGGCAGAAAAGCAGCAGAACAGTTAATGAAAGAAAAGAAAAGATTGCTTCAGACTGGGTCACCATCCCTTAGGGGGAAGGGTAAGGGGTCTTATTAGGCGGATCACCTCATCTTCTTTTGGGGAATGGAGAGGGCCCATGTGACTTATCTCACTGATCAGTTAAGACTACATCCCTGGGGGAGATTGAAACTACAGTTAGTTAAACCCTGTTTGCTATCTCGGCCCAAGTGACTCCCTTTTGGGCCTGTGGTTTCTTTTTGTACAGTGTGTATTATATTTTGAGGCTATTATAAATTGCATCATTTTTAATATTTCACATTAAACAAATTTGTTAGTTTTTTCAAAGAACCAATTTTTGACTTTTGAGCCTTTTTATTGTCTGATTATGATTTTATTTCTTTCTGGTTTTATGTTTATTATTTCCTGTCTTCAAGTTATTTTTCTAACTTACTGAGATAGAAATATACATCATTGATTTTTTTTATCTTTCTTCTTTCCTAATATATGTATTTCAGGTTATAAAGTTCCCTTGAAACATGGTTTCATGTGCAATCCACAAGTTGTCTTTGTTTTTGAATCAAACAGTTTTATTGAGGAGTTTCAGGGGAGGGTCCAAGGACTGGGAAGCCGATTAGATCAGAAGTCCTCGGCTGGGCAAGCGTCTCTCTGGGCTCACAGTCACACAAAGCAATCACAGGTTGTTTTTTTTTTTTTTTTTTAAGATTTTATTTATTTATTTGAGAGAGAGAATGAGAGAGAGAGAGAGCATGAGAGGGGGGAGGGCCAGAGGGAGAAGCAGACTCCCCGCCGAGCAGGGAGCCCGATGTGGGACTCGATCCCGGGACTCCAGGATCATGACCCGAGCCGAAGGCAGTCGCTTAACCAACTGAGCCACCCAGGCGCCCCAATCACAGGTTTTATATGTAATTTTTTTCTTATATCTTAATTAAAAAACATTTTCTACTTCTTCCTTGACCCATGTGTTATGTAGAAAAATAATGCTTGGAGCGCCTGAGTGGCTCAGTTGCTTAAGTGACTCTTGATTTCAGCTTAGGTCATGATCTCAGGGTATAGGGACAGAGCCCCGAGTTGGGCTCGTCACTGGGCATGGAGACTGCTTGAGACTCTCTCTTTCCTTCTCCCTCCACCCTTCCTCTGACCCCTGTCCCCACCACCGTGCATGTGTGTGCTCTCTCTCTCTCTCAAAAAAAAAGAAAAGGGGCGCCTGGGTGGCTCAGTTGATTAAACGACTGCCTTCGGCTGAGGTCATGATCCTGGAGTCCCGGGATCGAGTCCCGCATCCGGTTCCCTGCTGAGCAGGGGGTCTGCTTCTCCCTCTGACCCTCCCCCCTCTCAGGCTCTCTCTGCCTCTATCTCATTCTCTCTCTCAAATAAATAAATAAAATATTAAAAAAAAAAAGAAAAAATAGTGCTCAATTTTCTTAAATTGGGATTTTCTAGTTATCCTTTTGTTTGCAGTTTTGGGCTGAAATCCCCTGTAGCCAGAGAATATTCCTATCTAATCCAATCCATTGAAATGGGTTGAGATATGCTTTGTAGCTCAGCATGTGGTCAGTTTAGATGAATGTTCCCTTGCACTTGAGAAAATGAATATTCGGCAGCATGGCTGGAGTGATACACATATTAACAAACAACCTGATTGAAGGGCAGAGACCTCGGAGCAGGAAGCCCAGGCTCCAGGCACGAAGTCCCGGGTGATGGAGGCGGTCCTTGCTGCCCCTGCCCCTGCCCCGCCCCCGCACAGCCGCCAACCCGGAGAGGGAGAGCCAGGGCTCAGCTGGATCCCCTTTGAGCCGGCCACAAAGGCTCACGTGTTCACGCTGCGTTCTGCTGCGTTCTGTAAAATAAACAAGAGCTATGGAAACTGGTAAATATTTTGCCCTTCCGAAGTTACCACCAGAGACTTACACCCTGGATTATTTCCCTGAAGAAAAGCTGTCGAGGCCTTATTTTTTGGTGAAAGACATTTCATTTAATGGAAATGTTCTTTGTGTTAAATTTTTATTCTTTCTCCTCTTTGAATGGAAAAACCGAAATTGCAGGTGGCTGATCAGATATTTGTTTTCATCCATTTAAACTACATGTTCTGCAATAAACTAAAACTGGCTTTGTTCCCTTAAAAAAAACCAAACAACCCGATTTATGAATTTTCATACATAAATTAGGTCATTTGTTAATTGCATCGTTCACTTCCTCTATATCCTTTGTAAATTTTTAGTCTGCCTTTCCTATTTTTTATTAAGAGAGGCAGGGAAAACCCCTATTACCAAGGATTTATTTATTTCTCCTTTTAATCTGGTCTACTTTTGCTTCATATATAGTGGGGCTGTATTAATTAGTAAGATGTCTATACATTTAAAATCCTTATGTCTTCCTGGGCAAGGGACCCTTTTGTCAGTATGAAATATTCCTCTTTTTCTCTAATAATAGTTCTTGCCTTAAATGCTCTATGTGTCATAGTAATATAAACAATTAACTTTTTTGGTTAATGTTTGCCATATAAAAATATATATATATTTGCTTCCAAAGGTAAAAACATGATTAATTATTACATGAAATTTGGGGAGATAAAAATATCTTTCAAAATATACACCTTTCCATTTGTATAACACTGTGAAAGAATTGCAAGACCATACACGGATATGTAAAGTATAGTGGAGGAAATCTAGTTAATCGTATTGTAATAATGTTGTATAAGGGAAAGACGGTAACCAGACTTACGCTGGTGAGCATTTTGTAATGTATATAAATGTTGAATCACGGTGTTGTACACCCGAAGCTAATATAAGATTGTATGTCTAATAGGAAGATAAATTAATTTAAATAGATAAATTGCAAGACTCTCTACAACATCATAAGTAGGGAGGAAAATAAAGCACAAGTACATATTTCAAACATGGGACTGAGGGAGATGAAATGATTAGTTTTGGGGTGAAAAATCTAGAAATAGACTAGATTTTGCTCCCTGGTCCTTTTGTAATATGCCCACAGATTCAGGAAAAGGAAGATTGCAGTTGTTATAGCTGGTTTATTTCCACCAGGGGGAAGCATAGTATCGCAGATAAAGTAACATAATTTACCAAGCAGCGTCAGGAAATAGCTAGGACTCAGAATGTCATGTTTGCTGGTTTTGCTAAGAGAATGTAGGGAGAGAGTAATTGTAAGACAAAGTGGATGGGCCTTTCATGCTTCATTCTTGTGCCACATGATAGGGATTAGGGAAACTCCTGTGGAGAGATTTGATAAAGTTTGTCCTGTTTCTTCAGGAAAAGACATACTATGATTTTGAAAAAAAATGTATGTATTGATCTAAACCTCACCATTCTATTATTCTCTTATATATATCCTTTCCAATAACATCAACGACAACTTTGATCAAGGCCAATTGACCTGTTACAAGAGTAGAATGATAATAATAGCGGATTTTACAAATTAATTTAAACAATTTAAAATTTACCCAGCTCTAGTCTATAAGGCACCACACAGAAGGCACCAACATTAAAGCCTGAGCTAGTTAGTGCTACAGGAGATCTAAGGGATGAGAGAGTAAAGCTCCCAAATGTGGGAGACAGATTCATGGAAGCTCCAGAGCCTGGGCGGATCACGAGGGAAGTCAGAAACGGGAGCGGCTGCGAGCAGGGTGCTGGTGAGGGGCAGGCCTGTGGGAGTGGTGAGTCAGCATGGAGGATGCAAGCCTTGGGCAGGACCGCGGTTTCACTGTAGGGAGCAGGGCTGGGGAGGTGGGTGTGGGTATGGATGACTTTGAAGGGTAGGCCAAGGAGGAAAGATGTGGCCAGATGTGGCTGGGAAGAAGTAGGGTTCTGCAGGGGTGTGGGTGGGCTAGGACTGTGCACAGTGTTTCTGAGTCTCACCCAGAGAGCCAGGCTCAGTCAACATTTTCTCATGCTCACATCTGGTCAAGTCAAAAAGACCTCACTTATATAGGTCTCAACAAGGGACAGGTCATGGATGTTTGTTCAGCTGACTGTCTCTGCCTTGTGAAACCCCAGTGTGTCTCAGCACCCACGTGGCCCCGTCCGACCACCTGTGGTGTCCTCCAAGGGAAGAGCATGCGAGGTCATACATCTCACCCACTCCAGCACTTCCTTTCTTCTTTTCTGTGTGCTCTCCCTCTCTATAAACCCCAAAACTTCTCAAACACCCACCGCATCTGCCTTTCTGCTCTTCTCTCCTGCATTCTTCAGCCCTTTAAGACTCAGCTTAGTCTTCCTGCTTTCTCTTAGCTTCCCTCTGTGAGCGTCACCAGCTTCTCCACCACTGACGGGACTGTGGATCCGGCTCAAGGCAAGCACGGCATCTGCGCTGCAGCTGACGCTATTCATATCTTTCACTGCCCTTCCTGGGTTATATATTTTAAATGTAAAGCATCACCTATCTCAACACAACTTTTATTTTCCCAGCACCATCCCTAATCTTGGCAGTGGCCTCTCCTAAAATAGTAGCAAGGCATACAGCGATGTTTTAGCTTCCTTAATTGCCGGTACCCCCATGTCTTGTTCTAAGGGCATGGATTGTCTCCTGTATCTTTCAGCACCGGTGTCACCACTGGATGGCTCAGATGGCATTCCAAGAGGAAATAACAACAACATGAGAATCACGGAGGTTCAGATGCAAATGAACAGCAATGTGGTCCTCACAATTTTTATAGGATTGCTGTTGACAGTTAAAGTGTCCCTACCGTATGACAATAGCCCGAAGACAAGCTAGAATTCACTCTGCTTGCCAGCTTTGGAATTACAGAGGGCAATTCTCAGTGATTTTTTAATTTAAATTTTATTTTTTTTTTTTTTACATTTGGGGAGGATCGCTCTCACTTGGAGTGGGATTTTATCCCTCCTTTCTATATCCTTTGTTTGTGCTTCCCATAATTCGAATACCAAAAGAGCCCTGCATAGACGGCTTTGCCTTGGAAGCATAAAGCGGGTGGTGGAAACAGGTGAGGATGGGCTGGACAAAGCCTAAAGAAATCTGAAATCTGATCCCAACGATGACCCACAACATGGGGGGCCGGGTGGAGGTGTGGGCTCTGCCCAGGTTGGGGAACCAAGAGAAGGCCCAGCGGGGAGCGCTGAGTGCCTGAGGCAGAATCCTCACCTCCTGTCACCATCATTCCCTGCCTACAGTGGGACCAGGGATGGGCCAGGAGGGGGTGCTGGGCCATCCTTCCCACAGCTCCCTGCCCAGAGATATCCCGGCTCTAAGATTGACTGAAATTAACAGGTACTTATTTTAAGGAATTTCCTCACACAATGCTGGGGGTTGGCAGGTCTGAAATTCTCAGGAGGGGCCAGCAGGCTGGAAGTTCTGGCAAGAGTTGCAGCTCAAGCCCAAAGGCCGTCTGGAGGCAGAATTCCTTCATCTTCAGGGGATCTCCGTGTTTTTGCTTAAGGCCTTCAACTGGACGAGGCCCACCCACGTCATGGAGAGGAATCTGCTTCCCTCAAAGTCTGTTGATTTCAATATCAATCGCATCTAAAAAGTACCTTCAGAACAACACTTAGATTAGTGTTTGACCAAACATCTGGGTACCATAACCGAGCCAAGTTGACGCATGGAATTAACCATCAAACCAAGCCAGTCACTTTGGGGTACTTTTTAATCTAGTGAGTCACATATTCCCTGTCTGAATGTTCACAGCTTTCACTTTGGGAGGATATGAGTAAAGAATTTTGGAAAGGACCAGGAGGGTCAGGGCACTTTAAGATGAGCCTGCCCCCAGCTATGGCCTGCTGGTATGTTTCCCAGATTTCTAGTTCAAAAGGATATAAAGGATCCATTTGCATTTTTATACTGCATACCATAAAAGCTCTGCCACCTCCAGAGAATAAAAGGCCAGTCTTGGTTTTATTAATATCACAAATCTATGCTGGCGGCCTAGGCTGAAATGGTAGCTTCACCGTGAAATGGCTTTCTGCTACGGAGCTGGAAATGGGACTCGCGAGAGAAAGGCTGCCGTGTAATTAACAGAGTTTCAGCATCTGGGCACTCTCTGCGGGGCTTTGTGTCCAAGAAGCGAGTGGGTCCACCTGCCCTGGGTTATCACTGCACATCGTTCCCCCACCTGCCGGCTAGAGTTCTTCCCGAGAAATCGGAAGACCTCATTTCACTGGACATTCCACAGGATGATGTTTACTTCTCCACTGACAAGCACATTGACCACAACATAGGAAGGAAAGCTTTACAGAAAAATATAAAAACTACTACTGTGTACCTCTTAAAATAGCCAAAATCTAGAACAGCGACAACGTCAAATGCTGACAAGGATGTGGAGCAAGGGGGAATGCCCCCACACTGTAGGTGGGAAAGCAAAGTGGCACAGCCACTTTGGAAGACAGTTTGAGGGTTTCTTACAAAACTACACATACTTTTACTGTATGATTCAGCAACGGTGCTCCTTAGTGTTTACTCAAAGGACTTGAAAACTTACTGATGTTTATAGTAACACATGCACACTGATGTTTATAGTAACCAGTAGCCTTATTCAGAGCTACAAAAAACTTGGAAACAACCAAGATGTCCTTCAGGAGGTGAACGGATATTACTCAACCCTCAAAAGAAATGGAGCATCAAGGCGTGAAAAGACCCGGAGGAAACTTCCATGCATGTTGCTGAGTGAAAGAAGACAGTCTGAAAAGGCTACATGCTGTATGATCCCAACTATGTGACCTTCCGGAAAACGTACCGACTTCACCATTTTTAAGTGTGCAATTCACAGGCTCGAAGTACATTCACACTGTTGTGCAACCGTCACCACAATCCATCTCCAGAATTTTTCATCTTGCAAAACTGAAACTCTGTATCATAGTGCCCCCCCCAATACACCTTGCCCTGCAACATCTGTATCTACGAATCTGATTACTCTAGGCGCCTCATGGAAATGGCATCAGAGTGTTGTTCTTTTATGTCTGGCTTATTTCACTTAAGGTTAATGTCTCCAAGTTTCTGTGTTATAGAATTTCCTTCTTTTTAAAGACTGGATAATACTCTGTTGTATGTATATATCACACTTGGTTTATCCACTTGTCATCTGATGAATACTTCAGTTGTTTCCCCCTTTTGGCTGTTGTGAATAATACTGCTACGAACACAATTGTACAAATATCTCTTCAAGACCCTGCGTTCAGTTCGTTTGGGTATATGCCTAAAGGTGGAATGGCTGGGTCATGTGATACTTCTATTTTTAATTTTTTGAGGCACTGCCATACTGTTTGTGGCTAGTGGCTTTGAACTAAAACTATTCTGTGAGGGGGCATTCCTCTGTAAAGCTAGACCCTAAGAGTCCTTCACCGGGAGGACAAAGCCCCCATCTCTTGTAACCTTGGAGTGTGACGCATGACGGTTGTCATTGTCAACCATAGTTTCCACATTTCTGCTAGGAGAAGAGGAGGAGGCTTTCCAGAAGCTCATTCGGGAATCCCTGGAGTCAATCAAGCTTCTACGGCAAAGCTCATGTCACCTCTGCATCACACCCAAACAGAGCCTCTTCTCAAGGACTCCTCGCTGACTGAGCCAGCCTCCTTTCTCTTGAAGTACTTAGCCACATTGCACTGTCTCGCCAGTCTGCCCTGACCTCCTGAGCATATATGTAAAGCTGTGATTTGGAATGACTGAAAGCTGGGGCGCCTGACTGGCTCAGTCAGTTAAGCATCTGCCTTTGGCTCAGGTCATGATCCCAGGGTCCTGGGATCGAACCCCACATCAGGCTCCCTACTCAGCGGGGAGCCTGCTTCTCTCTCTCCCTCTGCTCGCTTCTCCCCCTGCTTGTGTGCACACACTCTATCTGTCAAATAAATAAATGAAATTAAAAAAAAAAATGACTGAAACCTGGTGAAGTATGGGACGTCTGAGTATTGTGTGTCTGAATGTCCCGTAGCTAGGTTATGCTGTTGGAATAAGTAATTAAGTAACAACATACACAATTCATAAGTCATATATTGTCCATACATTTCTATCTTTTCAGTTCAGCAAAACACACTAATTATGCCGTTATAATCAATATTTTCATATATTCTGCATTTTATTGATAGTAATGACAAAGCAGACAGATGTTCTTGAGTCACTGGGGTTCTCAGATCTTTTTTTATTAGCTTGATTTTTAGGAAACTTCCATCTGCTAAAGTGTAGCAACTGGAATTGTCACTAAAAGTCTTAAAGCAATACTTCACTTTCAGGAACGTACCGGGAATTTACATTTTGTTCAGACATCGTAACAGGGCTTTATAAAATAGATCATCATTATAGCATAAAACATTGCAAGATGTTTTAATCTGATCATATAAATTATCATGTCAATCACATTATTTCCACCACCCCTTCAAGCACTATCAAGCTTCATAGAGAAAGAAAAAGAAGTGGTTTTAGCTTCACATGTGTTCCATCAAGGACTCGTGTGGGCAAATGAAAAGTGAAACAAATGGTTTGGTATTGAAAATTGTTCCCCTGCTGCCATATGTAAGTGCTCTGAGCACCTGCTTATCCAGGAATATTTCCAGAAGCACCAACAGGAACACAGGGAAGTAAGAAAACGGATGTTCGAAAGGTTGGAAATGATACTTGGTTATGCAAGAGGCGCTTGGATCACTGCTTCTACAGGGGAGAACGTGACAGGGGATTTATCTTGTATTTTCTCTCCTCAGTGCTCACAGGGCTCCCCGCACTCACCGTCTGTGACAGCTCATCTGCACAACCCACAAACCTTCACCACTTTGGGATAAAGTCATCTTTGGTCTTGAGAAGCAATTCCCTGGGACCTGGATGGCACTATTCACAAGAAGAGATGTTTAGGGCTTAGGGTCGCTCTGTGCCAGAGCCGAGCGCCAGTGTCTGAACAAAAGGGGAGCTTGTGTGTTCTTTACTATATTTACTGGGTCGGGAGGAGTGTTTGTAATAATTGCGGCCCTCTATAGCTGGGGATCCAAGGACCTGCTCCCCTTACCTCCATCAGAGGCAGAATCCATCAGCAATTTTGCTAGAGAACCAGAGGGGCGGGATCTTAGGACGCGGGTCCCTAAGCAGAGACTGATTGAAAAAAAAAAAAAGAATTTCCGGGGCCGGCAGGTGGCGCCCGCTCTGCACTCCGAACCGAGGAGCACGGAGGGGCAGGCTTCTTAATGGGAAGGGGAGGGCGGTACCATCCAAATGATTGACTAGTGTGAATCTTTGCTGGATTCTACTGCCCAGAAGCTGTCACCACACTCGTGAGATTCCCAGCAGCATATTGTGAGAGGGGCCACACCAGACCTGGCTCCCTTCTGTGCCCAAGACAGGCTGCAGTAGTAGAATTATCAGCCAGGGGTTCATTGACGAAAAATGCCGTTGGAAAAACAATTAGCAAGAAATGAAGAGAGGGAGAAAGTAGAGTGACCATATTTGATGGTGCTCATTCAACCACAGAAATCCTAAGAGCCCAGAGGCTCCTTGGAGCAGGTGCGGTGTTGGGTGACCCGTCAGAAGGGCAGGGGCAGTGGGTCAGTGGCGAGCCATCCTCTGGGCCGTGGGCCAGCAGCCTATGGCCCGGCCTCCCCACAGCAGCCCAGGGCAGCCAGGCACATGGGCTGCTCGCTCTGAAGTGAGTTTTCCCAGGACATAATTTTCCTTTCCCATCCGTATGAGTTGGTACCATCCATATCCCTGTCCTTTAAATAGAAAACACTTATCTGTGCCCAAATTTCAGCGAATATTGGCTTAAACCTGATTGCCCATTGTTGAGGGCCAAGGAAATAGCTGAATGATACTCGGCCCATAATTAGGTGACCGTTTCAAGTAACTTGACATACCCTGATTAGATCTTCTCCTGTTTATCGGTCAGGGTAAAACAAAATAAAGACAAGAGAAAGCCAGAGAGCAGGCTGGTGTGAGGCCTGTTCCAGAGTAATGACAGCTGGAAAATTGCCCCATGAAACATCACAGGAGGGCGCAGAAGGACTGAGCCCTGCGCATCCTTGGGGAGCATGAATTCAGGCAGCGGAGCCTCCGAGGACAGAGGTGGGTCCTCCAGCTCCAAGTGATTCAACACTTCCTTACATCCGCTGGTGCTGACCACAAGTGCGCTCCTGAATCCCCATCACTGGTTTCCCCCCTCTTTCCCCACCTCCCTACTAGTAACCATCAATGTGCTCTCTAGAGTTAAGAGTCTGTTTCTTGGTTTGTCTCTCTCTTTTGTTTCCTTTGCTTCTTTGTTTTGTTTCTTAAATTCCACATATGAATGAAATCGTATATTTGTCTTTCTCTGATTTATTTCACTTAGCATAATACTCTCTAGCTCCATCCATATTGTTGCAAATGGCAAAATATTTCATTCTTTTTTATGGATGAACAATATTCCATTGTATACACACACACACACACACACACACACACACGCACGCACACATACCACATCTCCTTTATCTGTTCATCAGTCAGTGGACACTTAGGCTGTGTCCATAGTTTGGCTATTGTAAATAATGCTGCTATAAACATCGGGGCGCATATGCCCTTCCAATTAATATTTTGTATTCTTTGGGTGAATATTTTGTATTCTTTGGGTAAATACCTAGTAGTGCAATTGCTGGATCATAGGGTAGCTCTATTTTTAACTTTTGAGGAAGCTCCACACTGTTTTCCACAGTGGCCACACCAGCTTGCGTTCCCACCAACAGTGTAGGAGGGTTCCCCTTTCTCCACATCCTCACCAACAGCTGTTGTTTCTTGTGATGTTGATTTTAGCCATTCTGACGGGTGTGAGGTGGTATCTCATGTGGTTTTGATTTGCATTTCCCTGATGAAGAATGATGTTGAGCATCTTTTCATGGGTCTGTTGGCCATCTGTATTGCTTTTTTGGAGAAAGAGCTGTTCATGTCTTCTCCCCTTTTTTAAATTGGATTATTTGTTTTTTGGGTAATGAGTTGTATGAATTCTTTATATACTTTCAGTACTAACCCTTTATCAGAGATGTCATTTGCAAACGTCTTCTCCCATTCTGTAGGTTGTCTTTTAGTTGTATTGATTGTTTCCTTTGCTGTGCAGAAGCTTTCTGTTTTGATGTAGTCCCGATAGTTTATTCCTTTTGTTTCCCGTGCCTCGGGAGACATCTCTAGAAAAATGTTGCTACAGCTAATGTCAGAGAAATTACCGTCTGTGCTCTCTTCTAAGATTTTTATAGTTTCTGGTCTCACATTTAGGTCCTTAATCTATTTTGAATTTATGTTTGTATATGGTATAAGAGAGTGATCCAGTTTCATTCTTTTGCTTGTAACTGTTCAGTTTTCCCAACACCATTTATTGAAGAGACTTCTTTCCCATTGCATATTCTTGCCTCCTTTGTCAAAGATTAGCTGACCACAAAAATGTGGGTTTATTTCTCGGCTTTCTATTTTATCCCACTGACCTATGTGCCTATTTTTGTGCCAATACCATACTGTTTTAATTACTACGGCTTTGCAGTATAACCTGGAATCTGGAATTCTGATACCTCCAGCTTTGTTTATTTTATTTTTTTTTCCAGCTTTGTTTTTCTTTTTCAAGATTGTTTTGGCTATCCAAGGTCTTCTATGGGTCCATATGTATTTTAGAATTGTTTATTCTAGCTCTGTGAAAAATGCTGTTTGTATTTTGAAAAGGATTGCATTAAATCTGTAGATTGCTTTGGGTAGTGTGGACATTTTAACATTTGACATGTAACATTTTATTTTTTTAACTATTTTTCTTTTTAAAATTTTATTTAAATTCAATTAGCCAACATATAGTACATCCTTAGTTTCAGAAGCAGAGTTCAGCAATTCATTAGTGACATGTAACATTTTAATATGGCATCTTCCTACTGCAGACCTTCCCAGGGGCTGGGCCCTCCATGCCTATGTCCTGTGAGTTTTACCAAGCCCCCTCCTCTTCTTCTGGTTTCCCTGTCTTCTGTGGGCAACTGTAGGAACACACACTCAAACACGTGCACACATACGACACATGCACACGCACTACACTATACAGCCACCCATATGCACGCATACCACACATGTGCACAGTATACACACACACTACACATGAACGCACACATGTACACAGAATTACATATAGCACATGCACACAGACCACACATGTAACCACAATTGCACACATGCACACACAACACCACAATACACCCACACACGGCGCATGTACATATAATTACATGCACACACATGCACATACAGCACACACACTCACGCACGCACACACATATATGCATAGGTCCATTACCATGCATACAATACTTACACACATATACACACGTGTGCATCCACGGATGTGTGTGCACACACACATCTCAGGAGAGCCGTAACTCTCAGAGACAGGGCAGTCTCCAGTTCCATTTAAGAAGAGGAATGCTCTTCTAAAGGCAGAAGGAATGCTGAGTATCTCCCCCACAGAGGCAGCGCTCCATCTCATTATGCAGAACTGATCGACCTTTCTCTTCCTCAGGCCTCAGACCTCGCAGGGGCTGCAGGGCAGCTACCTGTGCGCCAGGGGTCAATGCCAGCCTCACCCCGATCACCCTCTCAATTATACAAACTGCCGTGAAACTCTGAAAGGACCTCTGCTCTACCCGGGGCTCAGGCAAATGATCAGAGCAACACAGCTCTTCAGGACGCGGCTCTCTTTCCTGCACTGTTCAGTTTGTGCGCCTCAGAGCTCCAAGTGCCGGTTGGAAATCACTGGCTGAATCCAACTCCTTCCTCGCATGAAGGACTCAACGTAGCTTCCTCAGGGTCGCCCAGCAAGCCAGTGGCAATGGCTACAGCTCACCAAGAATGGGCCAGGACTGTCATCCCCAAACCACACCCCGTGATCTAGCAAAGCTCTCTGACTCCCCCTTTGGAAGAGTAAACCTTCTTTGCCTCTCTCAACAGGATGAGCTACTCATTACTTCTTTCCTTTCGGGTGATGGCGCTTTCCCCAGGAACAGTCCCCCCCAGTGCTCAGGCCTGCCAGAGCCATCCTGGTTTCTACAAATCACAGGGGCTTCTCACCTACCCCAGCCCAGCCTCCCGCTGCTCCAACACGCACATCCCAGCCTCCATCCTCACCACTCCCTGTGCCTGATGCCCTCACCCCAGATACTTGCACGGCTGTGAGCTCACTTCATTCAGGACTTGTCCCAATTTCGTCTTATCAGAGAGGCCTTCATGGACCACCCTTTACAGAACATAAGCTCCAGAGGGCAGGGGGTTTTGTATGGGGTGTTAATTGTTATAACCTGGGCACCTAATGAGGGAAGGGCACAGTGTAGGTCCTCAACTGATCATTGTTGAATCAATGAACAATCTCTAAGGAAGACAAGACAGTATTATCACCTGCATTTCATAGACAAGATACATGAAACCCAAAGAGTTTAGGTAGCTTGCCCTGGCCAGGGCCGGGTGGTGGATGCACAGGTATGTGTAGGTGCACACACCTGTATTAGAAGGGGGACCCTCCAAAAGCTGTTGGCTGAGCTGGCATGTTAGGTGGCAAGGGAGGGACAAAATACAAGCTGGGCATACTGATGAGGCTACACAACGTGGACTTTTACAATGTACCAGGGAGGCCAACTGCTATGGGGGTTTAAGCAGATAAATAAATGCTCCTATACGTTATTTTAATAATTCAAAGAGACAGACTTGGGAATGACTGGCATGTGTTTTCAAGACAAAAGAAAACTTAGGGAGCACTTTTGATACATTTCACCAATGAAGTTATTGGTCCCAGTTCACCTGCCAGTAAAGACAGGGCCAGAATCACATTTTTTGACTCTCAACACGGTGCTCTTTGCTTTAAGGGATGCGCTGAGGTTTCTCAAGTTTTTAATCAAGCGCCAGTAATCCTCTCTTCTATGATAGATGGGTAAAATTCTTGTTTAAAGTTCTTCCTCAGATAAATGATACTGACTTTCTGATATGATCTATATTAGTTTTCCATGCGGTGTCACAAATTGGCCCAAACCCCGCAGCTTAAAGCAACACGCATTTTTTATCTCATAGTTGCTGTGCGTCAAGAGTCCCTGGATGGGTTAACAGGGTTCTCCACCTGGGGTCTCCACGGGCTGAACTCAAGGTGCGGCTGAAAAACCCGTGGTTCTCATCAAAGGCTCCGGGTCCACTTCCAACTTCACCTGGTTGATGGCAGTGTGCAGAAGCAGGTGTCTGCAGCCTGGAGGCCCCCGGCTCTTGCTGGCTGCCAGCCAGGGTCACTCTTAGCTCCTGGAGTCACTCTTAGTCTCCTAGGGGTGCTAGAGATGTGGCCATCATAAGACAGACATGGCAGCTCACCCCACAACTGTCTGCTTCTTCAAGGCCCCTCAGTGTGACGGAGTCTTGGATAAGGTCACATACTCACAGGAGTGACTATGCCATCACCTGGTCACGTGATGTAACCTCATCCTAAGAGCGAATAGCCCCTGCGGTTCATAGACCCCTTCATGTCCCAGAAGGGGACTACACACAGCACCCACACGGTGGGGGCTGGAATCTCGGGGACCACCTTAGAATTCTCTCCCACACACCTATCCTACACACTCTTTTCCACTGCGTCGCATTGGGATTGTTTTTAGTTCAATTCTTACATGATTTCTGAGAGAAACTTCTGCTTACATATTTGTGAAGACCTCCCAGTCAACTTCTAGAGTGTCCCCTGCTCTTTAACGATATTTCATGCATTTACTATGCAGACCCTTCTTTGAAGCTGGTTCTTACTGAACGTATTTACTCCCCACCAGAAACGGCATGTTTGGAATGTGATTTCGTTTTGTATCATCCAGCTGCCAGCCCTGGCAGAGATAGCTCTCGGGGCTGCTCAAAGCTCTTATTTAAAAAAAAAAAAAAAACAAAAAACAAACCAAAACAAAAAAACCCTTTCAACCACATTTGCCAGAACCACCGTCCCTGAAAGCACTAGACTGTCCTCCCTGCTCACGGGGAGCCCCCTCCTCTGGGGTTGACCTTTAGCCCCCTTCACTGGTAGAACCCAGAGGGGGAGGAAGATGGAGGGAACCAAAAAGCAGTGCTAAACTTCTTTGTCCACTTCGATGTTTTGGAAATTCCATGATTAAAGAATACAAAGTTCTTTTGTTTCTAGAGTGTGTAATTAATGAAGAATCACCAGGAGGCAGAACTGTGGGATTAAACCAACAAATCCCAAATCTAGGAAGCAGACCTATTTATTTATTCAGATGTGTGGTGTTTGGGACTTGGCTCCATAAACACCAACACAGGAGGGGAAATCCTTCTCCCAGAAGGTTTGCTTGTACTTTCAAACAAGAGAAGGAAAGAAAAGTCTACTTTCCTGCCCCGGCGTCGTAGGCGTTCCTTTGATGCTTACCACCGGTCCCCAGCCCCACATGCTGGTGCCACGTGATCTGCAGCTGACAACCCAACTGGTCCCAGCAGACTTCCAGAGAACGACCACTGGCTGCTTACGTCTGCGTCCGTCCCGCGAGGAAGCCATATTTCTCCGTTAAAGAAAAATGGCCTCGCATTGAAAAGCTATTCTACCGCAAACTGTTGCCAGATAAGTTTTACCAGAATAATCGGCAATGGTTTTAGAAAGTTTAAGGTATTGTAAGGGAGCAATCACTATAAATCCACAAAAGAATGACTTTTATTTGTCTAGATCAGGATTTCATACTAAAATAAAACTGATTCTGAGAGGACGTGGGGACCGGATGCTCTGGTTCATTTAGTTTTTTGGTTGCATCAAAGCCAATCTAAATGTTTGCATTCAGCTCCTTTTGCCGATAGTTTTTCTAAAACGTAATGTTGGAAAACAGAAGAAGAAAACGTGGTTAATTCTACGGCTTTCCTAAGTTCACTGGACTGAGCATAAGGCGCTTTAAGGACTTCTGTGACTGATACATTGTGAGATGCCCGCCCAGCTCCCAGGGAGCCCCTCAGACGGCGGCGTTCTGCAGGGCCCTGTCCAGGCCTGTGAAGAGTGACCCTGCGTGCTGGCCATGGTGGCGAGGGCACCCGGCCCCAGGAGACCCAGTCAGAACTTTCCCCGCACCTCTGCCCGAGGATTTGGGAGCAAGGCCAATAGTAGCAAGAGGTCAGTTTCCCCCACAGCCACGTGGGGACAGAGGCAGAGACAGGAGTGACGCAGCCACCAGCCAAGGAAGCCGGAATCGCCTGAGGCTGGAAGAGACGAGGATTCTCGCCCAGAGTTTTCAGAAGGAGCCTGGCCCTGCCGATCCCTTGATTTCCAACTGTTGTTGCCCTGCAGAACCGTGAGAGATGAAAACCTGCTGTTTCAAGCCACCTAGTTCGGGGAAATATAAGAAAGATAACCTAGTTTTTAACTTTACCCCAAAATTTTGTATTGAAAATGTTCACACTTGCAGCGAAGCTGAAAGAATAATCCACCTGTTGATCCATCAATTAACAGTTAGCCCCATTTGTTCTTTCTCTCTGTGTGTGAACTGGAATATGGCCCGTATTATATATCTACGTACATACGTGTCCGTGTCCGTGACCTCCCCCTGGAGCTACTTGACCATTTGGAAGTTGCAAGTGTTCTGATGCTTCACTCTTAAGTACTAAGAATGAGGTCATTGTCTTTTATAAGCATCTCTACCACTATTGTATCCAAGAAACTTAACTTTAATATATCATATGACCTAATAGTCAATCCATATTCAAATCTTCCCAATTACATCCTTCCTGATTGTTCCATTTTTTTTATTTTTTTAAGATTTTATTTATTTATTAGAGAGCGAGCGAGAGAGAAGCAGCAGGAGAGGGGAGAGGGTCAGAGGGAGAAGCAGGCTTCCTGCTGAGCTGGGAGCCCGATGTGGGACTCGATCCCGGCACTCCGGGATCATGACCTGAGCCGAAGGCAGTCGCTCAACCAACTGAGCCACCCAGGCGCCCTGTGATTGTTTTAAAAAAGAGGCTGTGATCAAGAGCCACCAATTGCGTTCCGTTGTCCCGGTTTTTTCTTCATCTTTATTCTTAAGCAGCCAGTCCGTTTCCTGTCTTTCATGACTGATATTTTCAGAGTCCAGGCCAGCTTTTTGTTTTTTTTTTTCCAGTGTCCCCTAATTTGGCTCTGATTTGTCTCACTGTCTGCTCAAGGTAGACTTGAGGATAGACATTTTGGCAGGAATGTCACATGTGTGATGTGTGGATCAGCGCCCCCCATTAAGAGACACACACACATGACTGGGGCACCTGGGTGGCTCAGTCAGTTAAACATCCGGCTCTTTGTTTCTCAGCTCAGGTCATGATCTCAGGGTCACGGGATCCAGCCCCATGTCAGGCTCTGGGCTCAGTGGGGAGTCTGCTTGAGATTCTCTCCCTCTGCCCCTCCTCCCACACCAAATAAGTAAATAAATCTTAAAAGAGACACACATGACAAACATGACTTTATCCCATTATGGGGGATGAGAAGTTACCATTTTTAAATTTATATTATCCTTTAATCTGTGGAGTGACATTTTGAGCCCACGTGACTATGTTCCACAAAAGCCTTCCACCTAATGATTTTAAACATCAAGTGTGATGTCCACCTGAGTAACTAAATCTGTGATTTTTCTATTCTATTCTATTGTTTCTTCTCTATTTATGAGTATATTATTTCATAAAGAGGACCTGTCCCCTCGCCACTTTTTAAAGTATTATTTTGGATTCATGAATACCTTTCTAAAAAATTCACTGGGTTTACAATCAAATTTTTTTAAAAACTCAAATCAGCCCAAATTTGTACAGGGAGAGGCCCCTCAAGAAAGCTGTTTTTGCATGCCCACATCAGTCTTTGGGCACCTCCTTCTTTCTGACCCTGTAAGATATTCCAGGCTGACTTTGTACTTTCCTTGCTGCATGCCTAGAGTCAGTCACCTTTCCCTTTGGTGGAGAAAGGAATTTAGAAACCAAGTTCTGGGCATCGAGTGTGCTCATGGCAGCCGAGTGTCCTTGTTTCTGTATCTTGTTGGTGGAGAGAGATTCAAAATATATATATTTTTAAATTATGAGTTTGAGCTGATGATGTCTTTACCTCCAGCCCAACATCAGAGGGTTCTTGCTCACATCCCCACAACTCATATTAGTTTATCCCCTCCCATAGCAAGATTCCTTGTTTCCAGCATTTGCATATTGACTCATTTGCTCAATCTTAGAATACACATGAAATAGTATTTTGTAATTACGACACCAGTATCACCACTGAAAACAAACGTATTATATAAATTTTAAGATTTCTTTGCAGCATTTTTGTCCTCAAAATATATCCCACCGGTGGGTGTACAGCCAAAGTAAATTTTTCAAAAGTTACTTAAGTTATTATTTGTCTGCGTGCTTCTGATATTAATTTGATATATAGTTAGATTCATCTGTTTCTTCTCCATAGTCATTGAATTTGATTCCAATAAGAAAAGCCAGGGAAAATAGAAGATGGTCACTTTATGTAAAGAATGTACATAGCCCCATGACAATGAAAAATATTACTTAGGAAATTAAAAAATAAATTTTAATTTTAATTACACAGAAGATAATTCTCAAGAGAGGTGGTGATATGAGGTTGCCCAGACCTAGAGCATGTTGGCACTTTGCTTTTCCATCCTGGTTCCTTTGAGCAGCCTTCGGAGAGCTAGGGAGACTTCCTAAATATTCACCCAGTAAATAAGGGCAAAGGTGAATTTGAGAGGTGGAAGTGGGATGGTAAGAGAGATGCTCAAGGACCAAGGGAAAGACGTTGCTTGCCGCGGGAATGCAAAGGCACCCAGCAATCTCAGTGGATGCAAAACCAAAACCAAAAGTGCATTAAAGCCCAATATCCATGAGGGAGCCAGACTTGCCAGACACGGTTTTGACTGGTGAGTAGGGTAGGAGGGATGCGTAAGACAGAGTCACAGCCTGGACAGTCTGGGAGGAAACATCAAGGGTTGTGGTCATTTTGCCCTGAGCCAACTGGTCATTGCACCATTGGATTTACAGAGGGTTCTGCCCCAAATTTGGCAGCTGAGTTGCTAACTTTTGATCTTTATTTTCCCAAAGTGTACTATATACTGTTAATTAAATTTCAAGTCCCATGTGATTCACAAATTTCATGATTTTTAAACTTTGCATAATTTCTTACACCATGGTCCAAATGATGCTGACCTCCCCAAGGAGTTACTTCACATAAGCCTGAGCTGGCAATAAAATTAAAATGTCAGAGGTGAGTGAGATCTACAGTTTTCTGCCTTAGTGAACAGCTGAGTGCTTGCATACTGTGACTTCAGGTATGCTGCCCCACGCCTCATCTTCAACTTACCTAGCAGAGCCTTGATTCCTCATCCCCGGTTCCCTGGAAACCATTGATAAGATTTCAAAACACTTCAAAACAACATAGCCGCTCTCTTGAGATGTTTCCTCGGTTGCTGAGGAAACCCATCTCTTATTTTGGCTTGGGAGTGGAGGGAAGGGAGATTCTTATGCTGGGAGCAGAGAGGGATCTAAAAATTCCTGAGAGGAGCATCAGCCCTGAGTACGAGGGCCCTCAGAAGTTTCCATCCCTCCGCCCACGGGATGTGGTCTCCCGCCCTCCCGCGGGGGGCCCCCATGCATGCCCCAGGCTGGGAACGCTGTGAGAGATCTCTGCTCTGAAGGCCCCAGCCCTGCTGCCTCAACTCCCCCTGCACAGCTAGAGATGCAAACTTTGGGGAAATGTATGGGTGTTGTAGCATGCAGTACACTGCTGGGTCCCTCTGCTGGGTTTCTGGTCACTCTCCAGATCCTTCATAGAAACCAAGCATCTAAAACCAGGTCCCATCTTCTCCTGCTGCTCCAGCCCACCTTCCTGGGTGTGGGGAAGGTCTGGGGTGGGAAGCAGGGAGGAAATGGAAGCTGGCTTGGAGAGAGGAAAATCAATTAGAAGCCTTTCCTATCCCCTCCAGCCAGGGTTCATTCTTGTGCCCAGTTCCCCAGGAAGCAGAAGGGAGTGCAGTGCCGGGGTCAGCCTCCACCCCTGGTCTGGGCATATGGTGCAGGGGGGCTGCTAGGGCTGGGTGGGGGGCACCTATCACGGGGGGGGGGCAAGGGGGGAGTGCAGGGAACAGGGGGGATGCCCACCTGGATCCAGGCATGGGCATAAGTGGGCGTTGGGCGAGGGTAAGGTGAGGCCTGAAGCAGGGGAGCCCAGCCCCCACTGGCAGGAAGCTCCATGCGGGAGGAGGCGGGAGAGGGAGCTGAGGAGGGCGTTCCCAGGATGAGCCCTGGAGGAATGTTCCAGAAGGAGTCATAGGTATCCGTTTCCAGCTTCGGGTTCAGAACCGCCTCGCAAACAGGGAAGTCCACTTTTTAAAGAACAAAGATTTTCAGGAAAGTAAAACCATAGGTCACTCAGGCTCAGTTCTGACTGATGACTTTGACTCAGGGTTAGTTAGGCCTGATTCCCGGCTCCCCCAGCCTCTCTCTGAGGGGGAGCATCAGGACCCCCGCTTCTTGGGAGGGCAGAAGAGGGCCTTGGGAGTCTGGCTACTGGCCAGGACACATGAGCCATGGGCGGCTGGGGAGGGGAGAGGCTGGGCGGGCTGGGGCAGGGAGGTGGGGGATGCTTCATGTGGGAGGCAGCTTTTGAACGAAGCCTAAAATGGTGTGTACTGTTTCTTACAAATGAGAAGGAAGCGAGATCTTCCGGGAGCAGCATGGTGGAGACAGCTGAATGCTCAGCTGTCTGGAGCTCAGGGTGTGTGAAGGGGGAGGCTGCAGGTGGGTCTGCGCAGGTTACAGGGAGCCTGGGGCCCCCTTTGTTCACAGACCTGGAAGCCCACAAGCCGGGTGGCGGCTTAATGGCTGTTGAGCATGCTCCCCTTGGACACGGGGCATATCTTCCTTCTCCCAGGAAGGAAGGACGACAAAGGCAGGATTTGGAGGCACGGCAGGCAGGTGGCGGGGGATAGTTTGGGTCTGTGGCTTTTCAGATCCGTGCAAACAAGAAAATGCCTCCTGTGAGAACGGTCGGCCTGTAAGCTGAGCTGCATGGGCACAAGGGGGAAAAGTCTCAGTTAACACTCCTCCTGCTGGAGCCAATGCCCTGCCAGGTCGGGGAGAAGGAGAAGAATTTGCTCCAAAGAGGGATACTCACCTGGCACCAGGTCACATTCCCTCTTGCCTCCTCAAGAATGCCGGTCCCCGACCTCCCTCTCTCCAGCATCAACCGTTTTTCTAGCTGCTCGATTATTCCCGTTAGCCCACAGACTAAACACGGACACCCGCAGAAGCACCTTGTGAACTTGTCCACTTCCCTGGTGACCGTCCTTGTTTTATCCCCGCCTCCAGGGCTCAGCCTCCGGGAAGAGTTGTCCCGACCTGCTCTCCAGCCTTCCCTCCTGCCACAGTCATGCTCTCTCTCTTTGCTCTGTTGGGCCTCACGCAGCCAGAAGTGGATAAAGCCTCATCCTTGCTCCCGGACACACACTCAGCCTTGGCCCGTGGGCTACCCACCCTCGGTTATTTGCTTATTTAGGTATTTGTAAGTACCTGGGTACTCAGCAGCTGGTGCATTAGCAATGACCTACACGTAGCCTGTAGTTTTGCTGCCCTTCACATCCAGCTGCCTTCGTCCACCAGAGGCTGATCATCATCCGAATCTTTTCTTTTTATTATTATTATGTTATGATAATCACCATACATTACATCATTAGTTCTTGATGTAGTGTTCCATGATTCATTCTTTGTGCATAACACCCAGTGCTCCATGCAGAATGTGCCCTCTTTAATACCCGTCACCAGGCTAACCCATCCCCCCACCCCCTCCTCTCTAGAACCCTCAGTTTGTTTTTCAGAGTCCATCGTCTCTCATGGTTCATCTCCCCCTCCGATTTCCCCCCCTTCATTCTTCCCCTCCTGCTATTTTCTTCTTCTTCTTCTTTTTTTTTTTTTTAACATATAATGTATTATTTGTTTCAGAGATACAGGTCTGTGATTCAACAGTCTTGCATAATTCACAGCACTCACCATAGCACATACCCTCCCCAATGTCTATCACCCAGCCACCCCATCCCTCCCACCCCCCACCACTCCAGCAACCCTCAGTTTGTTTCCTGAGATTAAGAATTCCTCATATCAGTGAGGTCCTATGATACATGTCTTTCTCTGATTGACTTATTTCACTTAGCATAACACCCTCCAGTCCCATCCACATCCTTGCAAATGGCAAGATCTCATTCCTTTTGATGGCTGCATGATATTCTATTGTGTATATATACCACATCTTCTTTATCCATTCATCTGTCAGTGGACATCTTGGCTCTTTCCACAGTTTGACTATTGTGATCATCATCCGAATCTTGCTTTTGCTTTCTGCATAGCTTTACCACAGTGCTATGGACTAATCGAGTTCACCTGTCTGCTCTTCTTTCGCTGGCCTGGGGTTGTTTCCATGGCTTTGCTAAGGCCCCCAGGGCTGCAGGGAATATTCTAGTCTAGGTTTCCTGTGGTACGTGAGCACTGTGTCCCGGGTTTGTCTCTCTTCTTCTAAAATTGTTCTCAGAACTATTTTCAACGCACACGTGGCTGGTTTGCTCGGGAAGTGCACAATGCAACGTCCCACCACAGACTCTGCTGTCCCCACGCCATCATTATAAGTGGTTGCAAACTCCGTCGCATGGACGAAGCCATTTCGCTAACAGCTGCCTCTATGCATGACTCAGGGAGGAAGCAGATAAATCCACCATGAGCGTCCTGAAGGCATAACTTCCCTCATGTTCAGATTCATTTCTTCTTTTCTTCTATATCATCTCAGGTCATCGAAAACGAGGGTCAGGGAAGCAAATGGCCACACATGGACCTCCCTTCCCCCACCAACTACCTGTGCCCCTGTGGGCTCGCTCTTTGGCGTATTTCTACAGATTTGTAAAAGATTGACGATTTATTGTTAAACAATTGAGAGATGTTCCTTTGGCTTTTCTAGAAGGAACTGGAAGAGTTCAGGATTTCTGTAGACATAACGGATGTTGGGTAAAAGAGAGGGAAGACACCGGAGGAGAAGATAAAAGGGAAAGACTGTCCCCAAATATGTGGAGACCAAGGAGCAGAGCCGTCCAGCGAGCGGTGTTCTCGTTATTGGGTGCCATAGAACAAAACTCTCAAGACAGCAAGGTGGAAGACAACAGCCACTTTATTATGTTCTTGGATTTTGTGGATCAGGAATGCATGCGGGGCACAGTCAGGAAGGCTTGCCCCTGTTCCACAATGCGAAAAGCTTGAGTGACCGGAACCTTCTGGAGTGTTGTTCACTCACCTGTCTGGTGCTTGGGCCAGGGTGTCCAGAAGGCTGGGCTGAGCGGGGACTGTTGACCAGAACGCTTCCTCGTGGCCTCCTTGTCACGTGGGCCTGCTCAGAGCATGGGGGGCGGGTGCTCAGAATAACAAAATAATAGGACTTTTTACATGGCAGTCAGGACTTCAAGAGCAAATGTTCCAGAAACCACGTGGCCTCTTGTCCTGGTCTCAGCTGCCACACAGCCTCCCTTTGCCATATTCTACTGACTGAAGCAGTCACTGTCCTTGCAGTGCCAGGGGGCAGGTGCCGAGAATGCACGTCTGCATGGGAGCAATGGCAAAGGGCCACTTGACAAACTGCGGAGAGCTAGGAAGGGGAGGAAACCGAATCTGGGAGAAAGGGTAGCTCGGCCATTCTGGAAGTCCAGGAGAGAGCAGCTGTAGTGGGATGGAGATGGGATGTGGTAGCGTGATCTGGGGAACTTGAAGACTTGGCGCCCATGGTCATGTTCTCCCAGAAGACAAGAGCTGGGGAGCTGCATAGCGCCCCAATCCAGCTACATATGGTGAAGGGCCGACCATCCAGACACAAAATTGCTCATCGGTCCGTGGCTCATACTCTTCAGATGTCCTCACCAACTGTCATTTGGGCTTGGCAGCTCTTCCCTGAGTGAGATAAAATGAGCTGAGATTCAACTGGAATAAATTCATTCTAATGAAGAAGAGGAGACTCTATGCCAGCTATAGTAAAATAGTATTTGGGATCCACTGGCTTTTTAGCTGCAGAAAGGAAGCAGCCCCGGGCACTGGCCATGGGTAAATCAGACTGAGGAAGGAGGTGTCCGGTGGTCTTGATGAAGCTGTGGGGCCAGGAGCACAGTGGGAACTGATGGTCTCTGTTGCTAAGACGGAAATGAATGTCTCTACTCTTCCAAAGATAAAATAAAGTCTTATGTGAATGACTAGTAAGAGAGTCCTGTATTCTTCACTTGATGGGTTTCCAAGGTGTGAACATTTACCCCTTGGCACGGGGTGGCTGGAATCAGAGCCTGGCATCCTATACCCTTTTGAGAGAGGTGTCTGTGACCCAAGGCTGGGCTGGGGACAAAATTCTGACTTAAAGGTGGGCTGATCTTGCCACTCTCCCCCAGGATGCTCTATGAATGCTTAAATGTCACCGCGACTGTGGTCATGGCAGCAAGCAACCTTGGGTCCATCCTGGCGCCCCCACCATTCCAACTGCGACTCTGCATTGGAATTTCCCCAAAGTAGTGGATGACACAAACAGGTAAAAAATGCAACAAACTCAAAGCATGTCTTTGATCAGGACCTGAGGCTTGAGGGAATTTCCCATGGGGGAAAACAGAAGCAATTGCCTTGTGGGTGTCCTGCAGGGTCCCAGAGGAGAGCACTCCTTGAGCCTTGCAGGCTTCCTAGGGAGATTCATAGGAATTCCGGGGGGGGGGGGTTTCAACATTTTTCACAGAGTTGCCTGGATTATTAAAAAGATTTTTTACATTGTCTTCTTTAAAAAAAAAGAAAAAGAAAACCTTTTGGAAAAGCATTCTTTTGCATCTTTCTGTGGGTAATGACCTCATTGCTTCCTGTTACTGTGTAGGCAGAGGCAGGACTCCCGCAGGCAGGCCTAACCTGTGCTCATCCTAGGATTCTGTTAAATCTTGGCATGTCTCTGTGGCCCGTGTATATGGCCTCTGGAGTGAGCCCACCAAAGACACATTTGGAAAAAACTCATCTTAAGATGAAGGAGAGTAGAAGAATACAGAGTGGCCCAAACCCAATGACCCAGCTGGGGAGGGGAGGCCCATTCCGATTCAGGACAGCATCTGTCCCACAAACTGGTCCATGGCCCAGCCTGTGCAGACTCATACCTGCATCTTAGGAAGAGGATCTGCAAATTAAAAAGTGGCTAGGAATGAACAGACTTGCTGCTTCATTAAACTTCCCCCACTCCGCAGTATTGACCGTGGTGGGGAAAGGGTGTGCAGTTGGTGGCTTGGCAGCCTGCCCAAGGACGTTTCATGGTGACCTCAGTGGTTCTCTTGCAGCACCATTGGCTTCAAAGACATTACTGACCCCCACTTGTACAGCTGGAATCAGGGCCTGGCATCTCATTCCTACCTGTGGCCTGGGACGTGGAGACAATTCCTAGCAGCTGAGCACAGAATGATTTCCACATCAAGTAGTCCAAAGGGCCTGATGAGATGGGCAAGACAAAGAGTGGCCCGGAGATGACGAAGATCCAGTGAGGAGGCCTAGCAAGCGGGTGGGGAGCTGAATCAAGGAGGAGGTCTCCAAGTCAAAAAGACAGGCAATGAATCAACATTGACCAACTAAAACAGGTCCAATTTCTCAGCTATTGGATTGTCAAAGGTATTTTAGAGTTATAATTCCAAGGGAGATCTAAAACCAAAGTCAATGGGGAACTTTATAATGGATGGATCAGGCTGGCAACAGCTGATCCCTCTCATCTAACTTAATGTCACCAAAGGAGGGACAGCCATATGTCCTGTGCCTCCCAAAGCTCTGCAGTGAGAAGTTTGCAGCACCACCTGTGAAGTATTATTATCCATAAATTGAACTTGAACCCAATCAAGCCTCTAGATCTACCCATTCACAGAAAATATGAGGTTTAGAATAAATTTAAATGATGCCCCAATGATTCAGCCAGCCAAATCGGGAAGTGAGACATTCTGTCAGGCAAATGACCTGGAAAATGATCAGCTTGTTTCCAACAAATAACTGGCATGGAAAAACCAGAGGAGGAGGCAAAACCGTTAAGATTACAAGAGAATTAAGAGACACATCAGCTGAAAGCAATAAATAGAGCAAATGAACCATAAAGGCAAATTCCAATTTCCTAAGAATCAGGAAAGTCGAAGAGAGATTAGTTATTAGGTTACAGGAACAAATTACTGGTAATCTTCTCAGTAGGATAATGGTATTGTGTGTACATTTAAGCTTTGATCATTTATTTGTTAGACATAAATATTGGAGTATTTATGAGTGAAATGATATGATATCTGGGATTTATCTTAATTGTTCCAGAAAAAAAAAAAGGTTTTAGGAAGACAGATAAACACAAAGAACAGAGTGTGGGTGATTATCAAAATAGGTGATGGGTGCCCAAGTTCGCTATATTTTTCTCTAATTTTTGTGTGTTTGAAATGTTTTCATATCAAAAGATAAAAAAATTGTTCCCCTGGATTAGCAAAGGTGTAGAGAATTTTTTATTTCAGATATTTTATTATCCAGCTTATCAGTTTCCTATGGTTCTACGTTCTATTTCTCTCCTCATTATATTCCTGCTTTCCTTAAAATGTTGGGGCATATTTATAATAACTGTTTTAAAGCTGTTCCCTGCTAAGTCCATCATCTCTTCATCATCTGTAGCATTTCTGGGTCTGTCTCTATGACTGATTTTATCCTGACTATGTGTCACATTTTCTCACACCTTTGTATGTCTAGTAAGTTTTGATTGGGTATTGGACATTGTGCGCATTACATTATTGAGTGTCCAGATTTTGTTGTCTTCCTTTAAATAGTATTCCAGGGTTTTTTTGTTTGTTTTTTTGGCAGGCATTTAAATTATTTTTGCATCAAATTGATCTTTTTGAGTCTTGTTTTTAATTTTTTTGGTAACAGATTTAGAGTCGTCTTTATTCTGTGGCTAGTTTTGTCTGTGACTAAAGCATGACCTTTCTGAAAGCCCTGTATCTTCAGTGAGGCCTCTCCACTTGACTGCTGGGAACTGGGTGAGCCCTGGAAATTATTTGGCTTACAAGTCTCCAGAGTTGCTCTTTAAAAAAGGTTTTTTTATGTGGCTCTACTGGAGACATAACTGCTAGTATCACTTTGTTGGTGATATTTCTAGGGAGGAGCAAATGGGAGTCTGAGGCCACAAATTAAGGATGGGGCCTGGGTGAGACTCTGTAGTTTTTCTTTCCCTGAAAGCTCAACTTTCAACTTGGAGAGGGGGTCTTCATGTACACAATATAGTGTTCGCCCAAAGACACAAGGACACTGAAGGAGAGCTTCCAAAGGGCAATTTTTCTGGGTAGCTTATTCCACTCCAGTGCTCTGCTCCACAAATCCTGAACTCCCTGAACTCCAGTCCCTGACCCTTAACTCAGTGGGATCTTTGTGATTCACTTGGATATCTTTTCTTGTGCTGTGCTCTGGAGAGTAGCTCCAGGCAGAAATCTGGGGCAATGGTGGCATTCACCTTATTTGTTTTTCTTCTCTGAAAATCCTGCACTGACTTTGGTCCAATGTCTGAACACTGTTGTCACCTACATTTTGTCCAGTTTTATAGTTGTTTAGTTTATGGTAGGAGGGCAAGTTCCATATTGGTTACATCTCATGGCTGGAAGCAAGAGTCCAACTTCACCATTTCTGGTCTCAGTGGCATGCACAAAGCTTTGAATTTCCAATAACAGTCCTTGAGTGAACAGATGTTGGTATAAATCACATTTATTATGAGTGTGAGTTCAAAACAGATGAGCTTATTCAAGAACAAGGACAGAGAGGAGGGGCAGTAGAGTTCCCATACATTTTCTCTTCACAACTGTCCACCCTGCTCTCTCAGGCCTTCAGGTCCAGAGCAGAGCAGGCTTCTCTGTGTGCTGCTGGAGTGGTTGGCCTGGTCGAGGTCACATCTGACCCTTCTGAGTAAAAGGGGGTATTCCATGATGCAGCGCAAGCAGGATGCCAGCCATCAGCAACCACTCACATTCACGGATGTAGCTGTATCTCCAGCATTCGGAGATGGGCCTCCTCATTGATTTCCACTTGCAACATAGAGGATCATATTTCCCTTGATGTGCGGTTTAGGTTGACTTTGCAGAAGTTAGACCTTATTTTGTCTTTCTTCATTTAACTCTGGATAATGTATGGATAACTTGGGAAGCAAAAGTGGCAGTGGAAAATGTGTGTTGCAAAGCAAAAAGTGGTTAAGTGCAGCTAAAGGCCATAAGTTTTCCCAGGAGACTAAAAGGAACTTCTACTGAGTTCCTGTTTATGGATAGCAGCCCTTCATTTTGACAAAGTTGAGCTATAAAGCCACAGGTAATGATATTAGAACCAGACGCCTGCAGGTAGTTTTCAGGAGCCTACCATACATTGAGATCTCCGGGTATGGAATGGTTTTATAAAAGATGATGGCAGTTTTTTTCCTTCAAGCAATTCTAAGTACAATAGAGGATGCCACTTAAAAGTGAATGAGCAGCAAGGAGGTGGGCTGAGTTCTTCAAATGAGGGAGATTCTCACTGTGTGGATAGAATCAAAGGGACCAACAAATTAAATAGTGTGCTCAGCTTCAGTTTCAGGCTCTGTGGAGTTGTCAGACCATCCCTGTGAGAATTTGAGCGACTCAGCAGTGGGATCCTCTCATCCTCTCCCCTTCCCTTCCTATAAGTGTTTTGTGCTGCCCAACGCTGGCCACTGGGGCACAATGGGGAGCAGAGCCAGACAAGGCACCTGCCCAGAGTCCTGTAGGAAAGGAGGACGTCAGGGAAGTAGTTACATTAAAAACGTGTAAATTACAAAGTGGGATAAGTTCTCGGGGGTAGGGGGAGGTGGGAAGGGTCATGGATCTACATGAAGGAACCCGGCCAAGGCCAGGGATTGGACGGGAACCCGGGGGAGGTGCTGGAGAAGGAGTCTCCCAGGGAAGAGCCTGGAGGGGCACAAGGGAGAGAGCCATCTCCAAAAAGGGGAGCCTGCTTGTGCCTAGGAGGGGTCAGAGAACTGAAAGCAGATCTCACGCATGACCCTCCTGTTCCTCTTGTCCTCAGGAGATCTCTGCTAAGGTTTAGTCTTCTCCGGGTTGACCAGATGCCATTTTGGTCTTCTCTCATCTATCCAGAGAAGAGAGTTCTGGCTATCTCTTCTCAGAGCGAGTAGAGCCCGTGAGGAGGGGCCGTGCAGAACCCCCAGTAAACGTTTGTGCAAGAGCACTTACAGCTCCCTACATTTTTTTATCGGTTGTCTCTTTAATTTTTCATGCAGCTCCCACAGGGACATTTTAAAGATTCACAAGCTGTCAGAGAATGTTTCAAAATACTCGAAAGAATCAGACTACATGAAATCTACCTCTTTAACATATTTTAGAGCTGTGATAAACAAAGAATATTTATGTTAGAGAAACACAGATTTAAATTTATCTTCAGAAACTAAATGAAATGAAACTAAATGAAACTAAATGAAAGAACGGATATTTCCCCAAATGACAGCTTTTGGATCACCCTACTGTTATTCCTTTGGGTGTGAAGAAAACATAAATCAAAGGTGCTTTGTATGATTTAGAAAATAACATCATGTGTGACCATGAAAGAGGAGCTCAATCTGAACTCATTCTTCAATCATTTCCCCAGAAGGCGGAGCAAGTACCATGTAATTGAGAGTGTATTTTCTCTTTTGGAAACGAAAATCTCATTCTTTTTCCTACACTGTAGGTATTTCGGCAAAGATAAACCCAAATAATTTTTCCTCCCATATTAAATCCGGATCCAGACAAACCCTTCACGTTTAGGACAAATATTGCATTGTAACAGGACAGGAGGGAAAATCTGAAGACTTGGCTTTCCTGTTGCGTCCCTTTAAAATACAAGGTTTTCAAATTAAAGCTTCAGAGTGACTGTAAAGAAAATGGAAGATTTCCAAGGTGGAGGAGGGTCTTCAGCTTATATTCATACTTAGTTTCTGGTGAGATGTCATTGTTCATCAGTGGGTTCTTGGCCTCTGGAGAAATACCACGTAGCAGACATTGCTTAGCAAAACATCCCCAAAACACAGCTCAGCTGAGAAGTTCTCTGGCTGTTTGATGGTGCAGCTTGCACTGAATGTAGGCGGCTGGGGTCCAGAGAGGGATGGGGGTGGGAGGTGTGATCCCAGGAGGCCGGCTGCTAGTCCAGAAGGAAGATGCTTCTAGTTAGAACTCAAGACCACATCACGATAATGATAAGTCAGGATCACTTCATTAGACTCTAATCCTGTGTGAATGGGGATCTATTGCTTCTGTGGACCATCACTGTCCATACCTCTAAAGACCTGTTTGGTCATCTGGTTCAAAACTACATCACGTCACTTCCAGCTCCCACTTTCTCCAGTCAAACCACCTCACTGTTCACAGGCTCATTCTCTGCTGCAGCTGCAACCCCAGGCCTCCTGCCCTCAGTTAGGAAGAGCTCTGGTATTTGGTGGTTAATAGGGAAAGAACACAGATAAAAGGCATCCTTGCTCTTTTTCATGGCGGAGAATGCGCGCAGCATCTGCAAATGGGCCAGGCTCCTAGAATGTTCGGTTGATAACAGGTGCACTCAGTTTAGTCCGAATTGGAGTGCTGGTTGTGACTCCGAGTGAACCAAACCCTGTTGGCTGTTTCGACGTATGCTTGTTTTACTAAAATGCATTTGGCATTAAACTTAACTCATTAAACTCAACTCATTAAACTCATAAGGCTTACATGTGTACAGTGCTGTGTGTCAGTTATATCTGGCTGCATGTTCACAATGAGGCTATTAGGCCAGTTTTTTTTTTTGTTTTTTTGTTTTTTTGCCAGCTCACGGCAGAAAAATCGGTCCATCCACTTGGGATCTCCACTGGCATCTGTGCCTCTTCCTAACAGGATTTCTGGATGGTTTATGGTTATTGCAACCAACTATCGGACCACCCCCAGCCTCCCTCCTCCAGTGTACTGGCTAACGAAATGCAAGGGAATTCTACTGAGAGCTACTGCCAGGAAAGTTCTCGTTTCCTTTGTAAAAGGAGACAAGCTTCATCGGATGACCCATGCCCTTTGCCCTCTCCCCTTAGGACTGCCTGGAAAATGGACCCGGCACCTAGAGATCTGTGAGCAGTCTTGACCAGGGCACAAAGCCACGTTAAGGATGGCTGTGAGGGGAGAGAAGGAGGCTGGCTCCCTGAGCAAGTGCATCAGCCCCCAAACACTCACCCACCCTGGTCAATTTATCAGTGAGAAAAACGAACACTTTCCTCGATATAGCCGCTCTTAGTTTCTGTGGCATGCAGCCAAGTGCAGTCCCAGCAGATGGGGAGAATGATGCTTGTCGTATGTAAGGTATGCATGGTGTGTGGTTATTGAGAGCCTCTGGGTGGAGTGTGCCCCAGGTGTAGGCTGGCAAGCTGCACGGGAAACATGGCCAGTGTGCTGGCCTCTTCTCCCTTACCCCTCCTTAGCTTTACGCTACTGGATCCCTCTGGGATACGCATTAAAACTCTGAATAGTATAGTCTTTTACAGGGACATCATCTTTTCCCATGGCTTCTAGGCCAGTGGTTGTTGCACTTTTGTGGATTACCAACCTGTACGACAATCTATTAAAAACTCGAGATATCCTCCTCAGGGAATGCACAGAGTAAAATGAACAAAAACTCAGCACACTATTTGAGGGTCTCCTAGACACCCCTGGAAACCCATCGAGGTACCCTGCCTGAAAACATCCAGTTCTAAGCATAGAAATCAATTTTGATTATCTATCTATACCCACTTTACTGATTAACAATATGCAAATTAGGTACTTGTTTGATTTTTTAATTTTGCAAATTGAGGTATTTGTTCTCTCCCCAGAGCCAATTCTAAATTACTCTCATTTCATACATTATTATCTGTAGCAAAAAATATATGGAATTATGAAAATATCAGCATTCCAAGGTAAGAAATCAAAAGGCACAAAAAAGATATGCAACAGAAAGTTCTTCCCCCAAATGCCGATCTCCAGGCCTCAGAGACCCATCTTGGACATCTGTGCAGATACAACCCCCATGCTCACACGCTCATGCACAGGTGCACACATAGAAGTACGCCCCAGCTCATGCACAGGTGCACACATAGAAGAACGCCCCACACCTCCCGGGTCACTCTGAGCCCATTGAGCCCGCACTGGCCAGCAGGAGGGACTTCTCCACAGTCCTTGCCTAAGGACCAGCATTAACCAAATGAGAGGACTTGCTTCTGCCACACAGGGCCTCCCACGGAGATAGGAGGCAGCTGGAAATCCCCACGCCTGGCCGTGAACGTTAGCCCCTGAATTCGGAACACTAGGTAAGGCCCAAACCTCAGGCTGGTCTGTGGAGCTCGGTCTCCAGCAGGGGGTAGGAGGCCCTGTCTGCTGAACAGGAAGCCCGAAGAGGCCCAGGGCTAGGAGCGCATGCCCGCTAAGCACCAGCCGGCGGCTCCTTAAGGCCTCTCGGGGTGGGGACAGCCCAACAGGTGCCTGAGACACGGTTCGTATAGAGAAGCCTCCCTGAAAACAATTGCCTGGATTTTAATTAAAGTTCAGCAGGAGGCGATGAAAGCGGGACAGTGCGGGGAGGCCAGGTGGCTCAGGAATCTGGAGCTGTGGCTGCAGAGATACATGGACGTCACAACACAGACTCCGCGCCCATCGGCTCCTATCCAGAAATGGAAATCACTTCCATTTCTTTTCTGCCTAGCGTTTTGCCATACAATTAAAACTTGAGCCTGCTCTCACACTTCAGCACACCTCAGACTCAGATGGAAAGCCTGGGGAAATGTAGATTCCCGGGCCCCCACAAACATCTGATTCTGAAGGTCCGGGAAGGCCTTGGAACCTGCATTTTTAAATATGCTTCCTCCTGGTGAGTCTCCTTCAGGTGGTCCATGGACTTCACTTAAAAAAAAAAATCAGGCGAGTGGTCACGGCAATTACAGTTTAAAAAATGATCTTATATAGCTGACTTTTTTCTCAGGATCCCTAGGCTGGTACCCACCTCACTGCCTCCCAGAGCTCTGGGCGGAAGAAGACATATAGGAATCCAAAATAGGAATGATATTTTAACCAGACCTCTGTTATAATCTGATTGACTTGCAAAATAACCAAATAGGAGTGAATATTAAAAACATTGGAATAACACAAAGTAAAGTTTTATGTTTTGAAGACATTTCGAAAAAAATGATGCTAATTGCCTGCCTTTTTGGAAGGGCAGTGTGAGCGCCGTGCAAAGCTCTTCCATTCAGGAAGAAATGCTGCCTGAATGCATCAAAGATATCCAGTAACCTTTTAAGCATAATTTTGGAATATATTACATCTCACAAAGAGAAAACAGAGTTGCTTTTACTTGGGTATGAATTTCTGAATGCAAAGCAGATTTATTTTTGTTTTGATAGCCCGGATATCCTGTGTATGGCGTCATGACACCGGCCATTGGTACCTCTCCGTGTATTTTGCACAAACCTCATATTTGAAAAATGAATGCTATCTCCCAGGGCCTGGGAAAAAGACATAAATCTCCAAGGTCTGTATAAGTTATTTCTAACTAGGTCAAGTGTGTGCGTCCCTCACCCATATCCATTACCTTTTCTGTCTTTAATTTCTCAACTCATCTCTCACATGGAAAATGTGATAACTAGGTATATGCAAAGGCGTTTTGCAAAATGACTTGGAGAACTGGAATCTGATTTTCCAAAGAGTTTTTTTTTTTTTTTTAACACATCAATGTATCCTTATGAATTTACTAGTTGCACAAAGAACAGACCTGCATCCGGCACGTCTGTCCACACACAGGATTGTATTTGTATATTTCAGTGTGTCAAGGCATGAAGCTGACTCATCAGCCTGGATCTTACTTTATTCTGGTCTTTATTCTGTAGATGTTGATTCTAACCAGGCTCAGAGTCAAAAATGAAAGTAAGTCACTTCTCCAGATCCCTTCACTTCTACAGGAGAAGGCTGGCCCTGGGAGTGCTGGAGTTGCCAGGCAACCACCCTGCTTGCTCGGCCACCTGCCCCCTGCTTGCTCAGGTGTCCAGGGAGGCTTGACGAGACCCCTCCCCGGGAGCTACAGATATTCACCAAGTGTCTCCACGTCTGCTATTCTTACCCAGGTGCGATCTTCCACACCTGGGGCGTGAAATGACTTTGCATTTGGAACGTAGAGAAAGACGCGGATGTGCGAACAATAAAGCTAACTCTTATTATTCCAAGTGTGAGCTTCGGCTGAGCTGAACACATGTGATGTTACAGTGGGAAGACTGGTGAACTAAAATGAGTAGAGACAAAAATTTCTAGAAAAATATCCAGAATAGACTCCCCATAAAACTTGCTTTTGTTTGATAAAAAGAAATCCCTACAATTACACACAAAGCTATTCGGGCTCTAGTGCTAGTCTCCCTTCCCCTGGATGGTCTGCAGTGAACCCTGGGAGTTCTTCATTCTGCCAGCCACGCACCCGAGAACTTACTGAGTGTGAGCTTGAACGTACTGAGTGTGAGTTGGGCACTGTGGCATCTTCCTCACTCAGTTTATGGTCTGTGGGTCACAACTCGCAAATGCACGGAAAGATTCGGATCATATTTGCGGTAAGGGCGGAGGGCTGCTGGAAGACAGAGGTGGGGTTTTTTCTTGGTGCATCCAAGAAGACCTCCCAGGGAAGTCTGGTGATCAGAGCAGAACCCTGAAGGAATAAAATTCATCAGAAGCCCAGGTGCTTGTTTGCAAGCAACAGAAACTGGCCATGGCCGATTCTTCTGGAAAGGGGATTATTAAAAGATAACTGAGTCATTCGCCAGAGGGCTGGGAGAGGAGCCATGCTCTACGCTGATGTCCAGAACAGGCCTGATGAGGACGGTACCCCCTATGTCATGGCGGGTCAAGGACCCAGGACCACTGCTCTCCCGAATGTTCCACCACACCCCTCACTTCCTTCTGCAAGTTGCTGGTCTCTGAGTCAGAGATCCAGTAGTCACGTGCCTGCATTTAGCTGCGAGAGAAGCTGTGAATTAGCGTTGTCTGGGTTCCAAATATAGCGAAAGGGTTCTCAAGATGCCGAGTACCTAGAAAATGTGATAAAGCCATTGCTACCACAGTGAGGAGGGTGGTCGAGGAAAAACAGCCACAAGGGCAAAGGGCCGAGGAAATAGACAGTCTCGTGTTGTTTCTCCCTTATTTGTCCAAAACTTCAAGCCTTAAAAAATGCATGGATATTTGTCATGAGCCAACATTTCACTTTGCCAAGAAAGGCATTAGAACCACAACTCCTACAATTTACTATCATTATCAGTTACCAAAATAAAGGACATTTTAACACCAAAAAGGAATGGGGGGCTTAATCTCAGGACCAGGAGTGATGATTTGATTTGCATAAAATTTGGCTGAATGGAAATTCTCAGTCCACTGTGCTTATTTTTCTCATTTTGAGTGGACAGGTGGAAGCTTCGTCTGGGCCAAATATGACCCATGGGCGGGCGTGGGGGTAACCCCCATTCATCTGCTTCAAACACTGAGGCTACTGAAGGTGGGCTTTAAGCAGAAAGGGGCATGGATTTCTGTTTTAGAAGGACCGTCTAGGTGGCCATGTGGAGGATGATTTGAGAGGACCAGCATGGGGTTGCGGGTCCGGGGGAGACATGGCGGCGGCCAGGGTTAAAGGAGAAACCCCCTGAGAGAAATGGAAGGGGTTGAATCAGAAGCCTTCATTAATGACCGATATAATGGGAGTGGGTGTGTGGGGAGGGGGCAGGGGAGAAGCACTGTGGCTTCTCAAATCCTCTCTTGGTCTGCCCTGATGAGAATGCTTCCATCTTCCTTCAACTTCAAAGGTCTGCACCTTCCTTATTGGAACACAGATCCCAGAGCGCCAGGAGCTGGCTCTTCTCTCCCTTGATGCTCTGTGTGCCCAAGCCTGGCTTCCAGGCACACACCGGATGACCAGCCCTCTGGTCAGCCCTCCCGCCAAGCTGCCCACATCTCACGAGGCTTAGGCTGCATTCACACTCTGTTCTGGCCGTCTCTTGCTGACCCCCCTGGAGTGAAGATTACACAGAGAGTTGTGCTGCATACGTAGGACATGAGTACACAGATATTCTTCTAAAAAGCAAACCAACTGAATTGGGAAATTAAGAAAAATGACTTCAGATATTTAAAAAGTCTCAGACACGACCGATGCATTTCTCCGATCCCCTTCTCCCTCATTAGGTAGTATATTGGCTCAGAGAAGCAAAGCTTTAAAAACACTACTTTGGCTAAGCTGGAGCAGAAAACATCATGCAAACCCTTCAAAGCAACTGGCAAAGCAAATCTGATTTCAGTTTCCTTAGGATGAGCTCCTTGTTTTTTAAATAAGGAAAAAAGATTACATCTCCATTTTCATTAACCTCTAACTGAACATTAGCATCTCCTCCGGGCATGCGTGGAGGCAAGGGACCCGTATTAGAAATCCCTGTGATTTTGTCAATGATTTCTCAATCTCAGATACTCTCAATGCTCATCACTATTCTGTGAGTTTATGGTGGATGAGACCTGCTACTAGGTTGTTATCTAGTGCATAAAATAGCATATATATCCTCACAACAATTTAAAAAATCTTTTGCTAACTGTATGTAAATATAATCGCTTTCATTTGTGAGCCCCTGGTTTCCTTATTTTATGCATTTACTTAATTTTAAGGACTCTACAGCTTTATTCAACTGCCAAAGGGGTCCATGACACAGAAGGGGTTTAAGCTGCATCGTACCCGCCCCGATCCGCTCCCTGGTTTCCGTAACAGGACGCTGGGCTTGCCAGCAACAGGGTTTCTTTCTTCACTTAAAAAAAATGTGGCAAAAACACATAACAGCTCAGGTCCTGATCCCAGGGTCCTGGGATCAAGTCCCACGTCGGGCTCCCTGCTCGGCGGGAGGCCTGCTCCTCCCTCTCCCACTCCCCCTGCTTGTGTTCCCTCTCTCGCTGTGTCTCTCTCTGTCAAATACATAAATAAAATCTTAAAAAAAAAAAAAAGCCAGGGTCTTAAAGGCGGAAGATATTTGTTTCTAGGTCAAGTACACCTCAATCAAGCCGAGATTTTTTAAAAAAGAAAAATTTGGGCTAAGTGCAAATATTTTAAATACTTGAGGTTTTAGGGAAATGGACCCCTAATCATAAGGTTTAACTACTGTGCACACACATTCCAGCAGAGGCCTGTGAGGGGTGGAGGGACAACCCGGCTGGCTGGTCCCCCAGGCCCCTCCCTGGGGCCCACCCGTCAGAGGCACGCCCCGCTCGGGGGCACCTGCTTCTCAGACAATGGCCTGTGTGCTGTTGGGTTTCTCTCTGCTTCTGATGCGGAGGGAGGGTGCCCAGCTGGGGGTGGACAGAGCTCGCATTGGCGACTGTACCAGCTGGGCGTTTGCCATCCCCCCTCCCCCCAGCTGCTTTCCTTCTCTTAAACCAAGGTCCTCACAAAGATTAATTGGGGCAAACCCTTCATAGACTACAGGTGTGAAGCAAAGCCTGGGCACTTGGCAGCAGTCTTTCCCCCCCGCCAATTCAGGTTACTGTTTCAGATGATGCCATTTCAATCTATTTTACATAAAACTGAATTTTATTGCAACATAAATCATGGACCAAACTGACAGTTTCCCTCATGCCCAGAAATGAACTATTTTAGGGAAGGTAATTGCTTTTGGTGTATACTTGAGTTCCATCTACCGTGTTCTCCCCTTCGAACGCTTCGAAAACTGAGCTGGGTCTGATGCCCTCATCACTGGCTGAATAGGTTTTATATTGGTTGTAAACCCAGTGCAAAGCCCGTTCTAACCCCTCCAATAGCCAAGCTATCTGCATTCAGGCATGCGTTTCTATCAGTCATGGTCAATTCCTTCCCGCAATACATTCGTGGCACCAGGCTCTGGGGATTCAGCGACGAGTTCAGAGCCTCGATGACCTCAAGGAGCTCAGTGGGCTGATGGAGAAGAAAGGAGAGGTGTTCCAGCGTGGTGAAGCAGCTCAAAGGCAGGGAGGGATGAGTGTGGGGGATGGTCCAGGAGCTCTGCCGCTGATGGTGTGTGGGATGCGCAGCCAAGGGTGAGCATGAGCCCAGAGCAGACCGCAGTAAAGAGGGAAGCAGGAGGGGAAAGTGGCCAGGTGGCCTGGCGGGGGAGGGAAGAGGGGCCAGGTGGCCGAGGTGGGGGCTAGGGTGTTGAGAGGAGTAAGGAGAGCAAAGGGAGAGAAGGCAAAGGTTGTAGTCCTGATGTGGCAATAGGAATGTTTGGGAACCTACAAGGTGCTGGGATCTGGTGATCACTGTGGGGAGGGTCCCAGGACCAAGCCTGTGCTTGGCTGCTGTACCAGGTGACACAGGGGGCGGCGCCTTGGTGATCACAACAATGTGGCACCTACCTGCCCCATGTGACATGACTGTATGATGGTCAAGTGAGGACCAAGGCGGGAATTTATTAGGGACGAAATTGTTGTCTTCTTGGGAAATTGTTTTTTTTTTTTTCCAGCCAAATCCTTTTCCTGAATATTTGGTCCTCAAAAAACACCTGCAAACACCATAATTTTATATGCAAATGACTATTATTTTGAATATCAGAATGAACATCGATAAAGAACTGGAGATTTTTTTCCTTTTTTTTTTTTTTTTAATTTTAAGTAGACTCCATGCCCGGGGTGGAGCCCAACGTCGAGCCTGAACTCACAACTGTGAGATTAAGGCCTGAGCTAAAATCAAGAGTAGATGCCTAACCGACTGAGTCACCCAGGCGCCCTGAGAACTGGAGATTTTAACCGAGCTTCTTGGACCGGACTACAGAACATTCAGTAAAAATATAAAAGTTATCTGCTAAACCAACGGTCACACTGTCATCTAGAGGTGGCTCTTGGGGGAGGGAGCCATTATTCACGGATGCTTTCACTAGGTTTTATTGTTTTATTTAATGTTTGGTTGGGTACAGAAAAACACACACACACACACTTAATAGGTTAAAATATCCAAATAAAATTTACTGCAACTTTTGTAGAATTTAATTTGTGCTACAAGACATGTTGCATAGGAAACTATTTAAAGCCCCTGAGGAAAAATATCCACGGTTTAAGGTGCAACTGGTTTTGCTTCTTCTTTGGGGAGAAGGTGAAAGATGATCTCCGGAAAGAATGAAGGTGGAAATGAGAAGCGGAATTTAAGGTTACTTCGTGGGATGATTGGGGAACTGTGTGTCCTGGTTCTTGCAGCATAAGAAACATAGTGTTTTCCTGTGTGGGTTTTTTTGTTTTTTTTTTTCCCCTAGCCAGTTGGTCTTCAGGATCTGAATCAATAGATACATAAGAATGTTTCAGCCCAATAGGGATCATCCACTGATTACACTAGGTAATTAACATAACATGTTTCAAGACAGCAGATTTAGAGAACACGGTCCAGGAATCCCCACATCATTTCATACAAGCACGCTGCGTGTCCTGGCACATTCCCGGGGATCAACTCTCTTGACTTGCCAGACAATTCTCCCGCCCTGCCCCTTCCTCCCTCCTAAGCTGCCACCGCTGCAGTGCGATCCCGGAGCCCAGCACTGCGTGCCCACACAATTGCCACACCGATCTACAACTGTAAGGTCACCAATGCAACGCTCTGCCAAGTCCCTGACTTTAGGTGGGAAACATTTTCATTTTTGGAAAATGTTCATCCTGCTTACATAATCTTTCTATTGTACACAAAAAAGATGGTGTCCCCTGTGCTATTTCCTAGGCCATGGGGGCCTACCAGGAAGGGAGAGGGGTTGATTTCACATGGAATGAAGCAGGACTTGGCCAGTCGCAACAGGCACCTCTGCGCGCACACGGTAGCACAGGGCACCCCTCCCCCGCCCCCGGGGAGAAACAAGACAGCGGTGGCTAGTGGCTGCGGGAACCACCACATGGCAAATGGCACTGTTCTCTGGAAGGACCGACTGCACACAGGTGGGGGCCATGAAGAACGCCAGCTCCCAGCTGCCTTTTCATCTCTAGGGTGACTGCTTGCTCACGTAGGAGTTGACTTGGTCCACTAAAGCTCGAAGACGGTCCACATGTGCTGTCGCTGATTATTCACGGTAACACGAGGCAAAGGTACAGAAGAGAATGAAGTCGAGAGGGGACAGCAGGAGCCTGGACGCTCTCAGAAAGGATGGGCAAGAGCTGGACTCATCTACCGAAAAACCACATTCCTATTTGATTTACCCTTTTCACAAGCAGAGAGTAAGAGAGGTCCAACACTTGAACAAGCGTCTCTCCGCGCGCTGTTGAAATGCAAAGTGTGGCTGGGAATCGCAAATGCCCCCAGTGACCTCTAAATACATATATACATCTGTAACATAATTTAAGAAGGTCTCCTAGAACATAAAAACCTCAACAGCATCCTCCCCTATTAAGGTGTGGTTTTTTGTGTGTGTTTTTAACCTTTATGGTCCATTAAAAAAAATGAGATACCACCTTTCTCATATGCCTGCCCCCCCCATACTTTAAAAAAAGTGATTTTAAATTTAAATTTATACCTAACAAATAGAAAGCTATTTGATTGGCAACGACCTGTGGTAGAAATCCCCTTCAGGCCCCCCCCCACTGAGATGGAGGAGGGTGGTGGAGCATTGTGTGTGCTTGGTCCTCGGGTGTGGGTCCGGCCCTTGAAGGACCCCAGGCGTGTGTGAGCAGCGGCCCTTCCTCCCACCCTAGCTCCACGTGGCGGCGCGGGCACCCAGGACCGACGGAGGGCGCATGGCCCAGAGCAGTGGCGGCTGCCAGGGCACCCGCTCAAATCACGAAGTCGTCGTGGTCCATGGGACTGAAGGCGGCAGCTCTCAGAATGTCCAGGGAGTTCACCAGGATCAGGGTCCCCGTGAGGTGTTTCCAGCGCTTGGTGATGGGGTTTTTCATCTTGTCCAGGCCTATGTGTAGCTCCTGGATGACATCTCGGTAGCTGTCCCCGATCTGGTGGCTCCAGGTTAATAAAAAGTCATAGGCAGGTTTCCACATGGCCTGCATGGTGGAGTCACCCAAAATAAAAGGGGGGGAGAGAAGATTAGGGACAGTAAGAGATTTGATCCTATTATTCGAGCCTATTAACTGCAGTCCCTTTGCTCATTATTTGTGCTTCTCAGCGGAGAGCGAGACAAACCCAGAGAAACCGGTGGAACGGACTCTGTCCAGAGCCAGCACATTTCTGAGGCAAGAAGGTGTTTTGTGCAAGAGCAGGTACATAGCAAAGGGTGCCTGAGCAAACAGGAAGGACTGTTCTCCTTACAATCCCTACAACCCCTGCAGCACTTTCTAGGTGGGCCATTTCTTTAGAAATTCGCTGCATTAATAAAGGACACCCTTATTCTGGGATTTCCTCCTTCCTAGGTCTCCCAGGCCCGAACCAGCTTTCTGGAAGCTTAAAGCAACCTCCGCCAACCAGTGAGACTACAAAGAGCCTTTTAGCAGGAACCCAACCGGCTCTGGCCAAAGTTCCACGACATACCAGGTATTTAGCCAACACAGACCTGGCCAGAGGCCGAGCAGAAGTGGCCACAAAGGGCTCCGTTGATGCGCTGCTCTGTCTGACGGAAGGTCACTGAAGTTTGGGATGCGCAGCCAACAGTCCCGGGAAGGGGGAGACTTGCCCCACTCAGGGAGAGCCTACTGTGTGCCGGGCACACACTTTCTCACGTCAACTCACTCATTCCCATCCACATGCTCTCAAGTAGACAGTCCTGTGACGGAATCTCAGAGCCCAGGCTCACCTCGCTGTCCACGACCCCATTCCTGTCCCGGTGCGGAGACTCGTATGCGTCCATCTGCTGCTTGGACACCTTGGCGAGCTTCTCGGCCAGCTCCCTCCAGCGCTGCGCCACCTCGACGGCCGTGGTCAGGAGCACGAAGTCCTGGATGAGCCTGACCACCAGGCCCTGGCAGTCCATTTTCAGTAAGGCCTGAGGAGGAAGGAGCAGAGCATAAGGCAGTCAGAGGGCAGCTCTGGTTTCACGTTGGAATTTCATGCGGAGGCAACGCGCTCTTTACCCAGAAAGTTCTAAGGCCTAGAGAGTGCCCCCTGAACTCCAGCATGGCCGACACCCACAGGATGGAGAGAAAACAATGAGTTTTGCAGGACGGACTGGGTTTGCCAGCGCTCTCTCCCCTAAGTCCTGTCCACCTGGAAACTCTGAATGACTGTATTCGGCAATAGGGTCTTTGCGGATGTCACTAGTTAAAACCGGGTCATTGTGGACGAGGGCAGCCCCTCGTCCAATGACTAGCTGTCATTATAAGGACAGAGACAGAGACAGAGAGAAGAAATCCATGTCAGGACGGAGGCAGAGACGGGGGTGAGGCAGCCACAAGGCAAGGACGGCCAAGGACTGTCGGCGCAACCGGGAGCCATAAGCGAGGACCAGAGCGTCCCTCAGAGCTACAGGGGCAAGCTGCCTGCCAACACCTCCAGCACTGGGAGAGAACCCGCCTCTGTTGTCCTGGGCCACCCCGTCCGTGGCGCGTCGTCTTGGCGGCCCTGGATGCTGACCCACGGGGTGAGGGTGGATGCTGCCTGTTGGCCCTGTTCTCGCTCCCTTGGAGCTGCTGGACATAGTGAGGCTTCGCTGAGACGGACCGGGCGCCCGGGGCTCAGGGGCCCGGACCGGGAGCTGGGCTGAGGTAAGGTGCTGTGGGCATAGGCCGGGCACAGAGCTCCACGGGCAGAAGCACTCAGATGGGGGCTGAGGTGCACACTGACATCTGGGCTCTCAGGTTTTGGGGGCAAGGTGAGGACCCCATGCGGAGGATAAGGAGAATGGAGAGGCCCAAGGCTGAACCCGAAAAGCCCATCAGAACATCTTCTGGAATCAATTTGATTGCTCGCTTGCCAAAGCTGAAAGAACTTTCTAGTGTGTCTTCAGGACAGGAGTCACCAACTGTGGAGAGACTCAGGAGGGAAAGGAATGCCCGCCACCCTGGGAAGGAAGGAGGCAAGGGCACCGAGCCCGGCCCAAATGCCCACCTGGCCCCGAGCCAGCAGGTGGCCACCTTGGGACTCACTTCCCTCCCAGGAAAGGGGCCAGATCACGCAGGCTTCCAACATAAAGCTCAACAGTCCAGTGTATTCTGTAAGACCCTGGGCTGGGGTCTTAAAGAAACAAAGTCAGACCAGCTAGCACAAACCAGCAGGCCCCCAGGTCTGCCCACCGTGAGATGCAAAAGGCTTGCCACCCAACTTTCGTGATCCCTGCTGGGTGCACGTGGGCCTGGCACCATCCACGAAGGCTCTGCCGCCCAGCTGTCTCAGACTGTACCCCAACAGTGCGACAAGTGGGCCTCAGAGGCACCCTGGAGTCGGTTTCCCAGGCCCTCGGACACGTGAGCCTAAGACCGAAGAGGCTAGAAGCGGAAAAAAAAAAATCACCTGGTGTTCTTTTTGTCCCTCTAAGCTCTATCCGGGCACCTGCTGTCACTCCAAGACTCCAAGAGCACGTGCTAAAAAAACCCCACCCCACCAGCCCCTTCCTGACTGAGCCAAACACGCAGCTCCTTGTGAGAACTCTGTCCACTATTCCGTGAAGATGGCGGGTGGCCTTGGCTGCGTGCAGTTACAGTCTGCTGGGTCCCTTACTGAGACTGAGTATCCTCATCTACAGTCCATGTTTATTTTGGGGGAGCTTAACAACACGGAGGAATGGTGACTTTTTTGGCAATTTGCTGAATGTATTAGCTGGATGTCCCAGCAGGTCAATTTCTGCAATTTGCAACAGGGGTGATGGGTCAATCTGGTTCTGTCCCAGGTCCGAGGGTTGGCAGCTAGCTGGAACTACGGTTAGCCGGAAGGGAGCTTGAGGATCCCGTGGTCCTGTCTGGTTTGTTTTGTTGTGTTCTGGAATAAGCTACTACGACTGAGCACTTACTGTGAGCCGGGCATGGGCTCATCCACTCCTCAGAACCCCCATGAGGAAGGTGCCGAGCTCACCCCAGTTTGCAGATTAGGCCGAGAGAGTGATGGAGAAGCTCCCACACCTGCAGGCGGCCTGTCCAGGATCCCTCGAGGTGACAGAGGTGCAGGCAAGCCTTTGCAAAAGTTCTGCAGGCACTCACTCCTCGACATCAGGGATGGAACCAAACAAAACACGGATCTGGATTACGTGACATTTCAACCCTATGTATTTCAGAAAAGGGTCTGTTTTCACTTGAATTTTGATGTGGTCAAGTGAAATTGCTTAAAAAAAAAAATCAATGTTTAGTAGATCCGTCTTTCAGAAGCTATAAATACACCTACGTCCCCATGTATGGCAGAGGGACATGTGATCCATTGGTTGAATTCTGGATTTAAATTTTTGCGGTGTGGTGGGGCTGAAGTCCCGAACGCACTGCGGCTGGTGGAGTCCCCTGCTCCTCAGGGTGGACGGTCAGCCCCAATGTGTCCCCGCTCAGCTTTCGCCCACGGCTTCCCAGCGCACACAAAGAGAAAGCTCCAGAGGCAGTCTCCTTTTCTAGGCGACAGAACGCTCCAGAATCACGCTTCTGACTGGGGTCACCCCTGGCAGGAGCGATGACAGCGGCTCTGTCCCCAGGGGCACTGGGCAAGGACCGGGGCTCCATCGCAAGAAGCATGGTGAACGCTGGGACGGGGGCGCCTTCATTTACTGACATCAGCTCTGCTCACACTTGGATCGGCCAGTACGGGTTTCAACGGTCACAGAGCGGCCACACCACCCAAGGGGTATTTAGGCATTTTTTTAAGGGCACGTTTTGGGTGCCAGCGGGTCCTAGTAGTAGACAGCTTCCAGCAGGAGGTTCCGGCTCCCTTCCCTGTAGCTTCCTCTTTAATTTTCGCACACACACTAACACCCACAGGTAATCCCAGAAAATCCCATTTGAAACGAGGCTGACTCTGGCAGCAATCCCGCAGAGGGAATGGGAATTTGAGCCAGGTGACCAAACCTGTTCGACACGGCTAGACAGGGGAGAGGTTTTGGCTCCGTGGGCCCCGCAGTCTCTGTCGCAAGCCCCCGAATCAGCCGGTGTGGGGTGAAACAGCACCGACGGCCTATGAAGCGACGGGCACGGGCTCAGTCCGCTGTGACTTCACTTACAAAAAAGCAGGCGGCCCCGAAGCCAGTCCGCCAAACCCTGTTTTAGGAGATATTCTTATTAAAAGACAACGAGGTATCATTTGGGTTTTGCTGTATGTTAATCCCACCCGTGCTTCTATTCCCAAGATGTGCAAACATCAGAAGAGCCACCCTCCCCCGTATGAGCTGAGGGTAGCAGAGCCTCCTGCTTTGGGGCCGCCCGGCAGGAACCCCAGGAACTGCCCAAACGTGCAGTGCTTAGCTAACTGCCCCCTCTCTGGGCGGGGGGGCGGATAAGGAGGCTTTTCTCCCGACTCTCGGAGAATCACTCCACACGGTCCTCTCCAACCACCCCCCCCCCCGGAACCTCCCCGTTCGCCCCTCATTTCCATCAGCTTGGGGTTTATTCCACTCCTGCAAACAGCTGCCCTTCCCTTGATTTGTATCCTAGAGTAACTTTCTCTTTCTCAGAGAACCTTCTCCAAAAAGCCTGCCCAGGACTCAAATGACCCCTGGTTGCCACGCTCTTGAGCGCCGGCCTTGGCCCCTTCGGGGAGGCCTGCCCACGCCCCTGACGGTTCCCTCCCCACCCCAGCTGACCTCCCCGTCCCTCCCCACCATGAGGAGGGACCCTGTGTCTTGTGCCTGAGGGAATCCCGGCTATCAGGAATAACCTCTCGTTGGGGAAGCACGTGGCTGAACCAAGATACCTCCCGCTGTTAGACAAACGGGTCCCTCGGGGTTCCGTCCGCCACCCTCCACGCACATACTCCCGGGGCGTGGCCACCCAGATCTACTCCCGTCTCCAGCTTGAGCCAAGCCCTCTCCTTCAGTGCTGTCATAGTTCCCGGGACAAATACACACAAGCTCGTGTTTGCCATCACGTGCACCGGAAGACGCAGGAAAGAACTTCACCGTGCCAAGAGCGAAGAGCAGGCTCTGGTTTCTCCCCTTGGTGAAGAAAACAAGAGGCCCCACGGGGGACCCAAGGTTGGCAAGGGGAGGCGGGGTCTCCCGGGAGTCCGTCGCTACAGTAACAGCACCTGCACTCGCTTCCTGTCACTCCCAGCTGTGCACTCCCCAGGGACAAAATCATTTTCCATTCAGGACCCAACAAAACCTGGGATGAGCCCAGACAGCTGTGCAAACGCAAGCCCCCAAAGCTGTGAAGGTCCACCCCACTGTGCACGCGGCAAGAGAACAGAGCCTGTCACCCATGACTTGGGGAGAGTGGCCGCAGGCCCCGGGACCCGCCAGCCACCTGACGCTGACCTGCCAGGGGAGCGGGAGAAGAGCATGTGGCAGCCACAAACGAAAGGCCCGGCTGCAGAAGGTGCCCTTTTGCGTGGCTGCCAAGTATGAGATTCAGATGGAGGCTAAGTGGCCAAGGGGATCTTTGCAAACCTGGAAGGGTATCGCCCCCGGCAGTCCTCGGATTTGGCCGCACTGCTCACCTCTGATAAAACGCAGTTGCCAGTCCGTTTCCTTCACTGAGTATATCTAGAAATGAGTATCTAGAAAGTTAGGTCCTCCACCCCCAGCCGTCCTCCTGATGTTCCGCAGGAATGACATTCAGAGTGGGGTATCCCACTGACGGCAGCTTTTGAGGGGCTCAGGGACTGTGAGGCATGACAAGGGTCAGGGACACACCTGGACCCAGCTTGGCTCCCCTTTGATTCCCCTAAAACACTGTACCTCTCCGTGCCTACAGATCAAAGCACAGGTGTTATTGGGGCCAGGTGGCCCCACACGTACCAACTTCTTGGGTCACTTGCAGCCTCTGGTCTGCCCCCATCTCGGCTCTTCCGAACCCTGGCCCCTTGCCCGTGCTGAGGGTCCTACCTGACAGCCCCCCGCGCCCATCAAGTGGGCGCCTGCACTTCCTTCCCTCATCAGTACCAGCCCCCACCCCCAGGCCTGCTCGCCTTTCTCTGGTCTACCCGGGGGCCCTTCTCTTTGGGGCTCACAGCAAGTGTGTCCTGCACTCGTGTTCACTCCGTGCCTTGCTCAAGTCAAGGGCCCGCGTTTTTGGGAGCCCAGCAGCTGGCATCGCCCCCGAGCACATGGTAGGCAGCTCAGAAATGGCGAGTGAACTTCGAGTACAAACACTCGCTCCGGGGGTCCGTGGCCGCTCTTCCCTGCTCTGTGTCGGAAGCTTCGGTCCCGTACCTTCCACTCAGTAATCCTTGAGTGCCCATTCTGACATCTCCCGAGCCCGCCCGCAAGTCCTACTGGCAGAGGTCCCCGGGGGCTCCGTCCACCCTGGCTACTTGCCTCGGTCAGTGCCAGTCACGCCCGCTCCCTGTAGCAGTCCTGCATCGCCCCTACCCTCCCTGCCGCGTTCAATCCGGCCTGGGGGGCGCGGTCGGCGGGCTGGCCGTCCTCTGCCAGGGACGGTCGCGGCTTCCAGCGCGGGGCTAGGCAAGCCGGGGGCAGGAGGGGCATCCTCTGACAGTGGTCGCACACCGTCTGGGTGGGAAAGGGCAGGCAGGGGCACGCCAGGAAGCCCACGTCCTTGTTCAAGATGCCCCTTGAAGCAACGATGGAAGGGGATGGAAATGGAGACCCAGAGAAGAAGCACAGTCTGCCCGCAGGACGCGGCACAGTCTGCCCGCAGGACGCGGCACAGTCTGCCCGCAGGACGCGGCACGCGGCTCAGATTCTCGGGACTCGTGCTTGCTTTCATTCCTCTGACGTCAGTGTTTCCCGCTCCTTTCTCTTGCGACGTTTCAATCCGATGAGGACAAGAGCAGGAAACACAAACGCCAGGCACCAAGGCCATCTGGGATTGGGGAAAGCACCATGCAGATAGCGATCTGGGCCGATGAAGGGCAGCGACCCCGAGCACCAGGCTGTGGGAAAGGTCTGAGGGCACGACATGTGGGCTGGCGCCGAGGGACAGGAAGAGCCTCCCTCCCGAGTCCACGGGGCAGAGTTCCGGGCTGCGGGAGCAGTGCGGGCACAGGCCTGACCCCACTCCGACGGGAGGACTGAACGACTCTGTTCTCCCTTCCCATCTCCCTGCAGAGCCACTGTCCTAAAACTTTACCCCTTCAAGTGCGTTCACTGTTTCCAGACCAGGGAGTCCCATCTGATCAGAAAACTGTCATCATCACGCGAGGGACTGAGATGGCTGCAGGGCTGGCGGACGCACCGAGGCTGTGGGAAGCCACCGCTCAGAGATTTGAGCATGGGGAGAAATGAAACCCGGCTTCCAGCGACCCCTGAAACACGCGGGGACAAATTAGCCTGTGGTTTCTAGAGATTTAGCCAACATTCTAATCTGCCCACTCTCAGGATGGTGACGGATTTAGTCCAGGAACCGAGCGAAACACTGCAAACCTCCGAACAGACCTGGCTGGGGCCGGAGAGACCCCCCCCACCCCTCATGAAAGGAACCCAGGGATGGCCCCCAAAACATGTGCTGTCAGAGAAGCCCCCCATGTGGAAGAGAAAGAGTCACCATTTAAGTCTGGAAAGACCTGAAAGGAAGTGAGGGAACGTGGGTAAGCAAACGGCCTCCTTAGTCATCACTCTTCCACAGCGGGGAAGGGCCGCGCCCACTGTCCCATTTCTCTCCTCTACCCACTGGAGGTGAGGGTTTCTTGGGCTGTAATGAAGGAACCATCGATACTGTTTATGTCCCATGAAAGCACCCGATTCTATAATCCATAGCGAATCCCAGCTTGAGGACCTGGAGAGGGACCTGTGCCCCGGCCCACTGCGCTGGGTCCATCCGAGGGGACACTGGGTCTTGCGGGCTTGTCACAGCTCAGGGGGTGCATCCATAGCCGCAGGGCCAGCGAGGGGAGGGGCAACCTGCAGGGAGAGGGCGGGGACGCTCCCCTGCTACCTCTGCCCCTCCCCAGCCATGACAGTCCAGCGTCCTCCCCCCTGATGCTGCCATCACCAGGCGCCCCCCCCCCCCAGTTGCCAAGATCGCCCCTCTACTCGCCACTTCCAGTTCCCACCTCCTTCTCCTGGGCAACATCGGGCCTCATTCTGCTGCATGCACCTGGCATTTTGTATTCCCAGGAGCCACTAGCAGGCTGCAATGCCTTCTCCCTGCAATGGACTGCATTCCTTCTGGCTCCTGGCTCCCAGGGCAGTTGAGAGCTGCGTGTGCCACGGACGGACCTCAGCTGCACGCCCATGTCAACACGTGCATGCGCAGGCACGCGCATACCTGGCTCTTCTGGTCCTAGAGGCGCTCTCCCCACATGGCGGGTGCCAGGTAGAAGAGGGAATAGTACAAGTGGCAGAAACTCTGGGGGTGCCGAGGCTCACCTCTTACAAAAGTCAGGAGGCAAAAAGGCTGTGTGGAGCCTGGTGGAGCAAGGAAGGAATGCCTATGACCAAATCACACGGGTTTCCGTAGGAAGAAGCCCAGTGACGTGTCCCTATCAGGAAGATGGGGAAGGGAACAGAGGTGGCTTCTGCCGTAGACGGGACATCCACCAGAGGCAAAGCAGGGCGCCAAGAGAAGAACGTTATCAGGTTTCTCCAAGACAGGCCACCGGAAGCACACGAACAGCTGGGAGAGGGTGGCAGAGCCCAGGCCGTGGGGGGCCATTCGGGGTCCAGAAAATGCTTTCCCCGTCGGCTAGTGGTCCGGGCATATCCTGTAGTGTGACACCGACCTCCCCCTTTCTGCCTCTCAGGATCGCAATTCCCAGTCGTGCTGGAGAAACAGAGGCTGTCCTCAACCCCTACTCACACACACAAAAAGGAGGCAGAGGAAGAAACATGGAGGCCTCGAGGAGAGGAAGACTCGTATCAAGGTAAAGCTAGACTTTGGGGTGGCAGTTCTGAAAAACGTCGGAGTCCTAGATCCTGGTGGGAATCTGATGAAACATGGGACTTCTCCCAAGAGATCAAAACAGAAGCAACTGGAGTGCAAGTCTCGCTGTGCCCCCCACCCCCACCGGGCATCAGGGATCCATCGGAGACCTCTGAGGAGCTCGAGAATCCAGCAGGAAGCCACCCGAACGGTGCTCTCCGTGGTGGATCTTGAGCTGCTTGGGGCTCCCGAAAGGCCCCACACAAATGCCTGGGTGCACGGGCATGCTTACACCCCGTGCATTTCGGGGAGCAAAGATGTGCCCGGACGCCGGTCTGGTGATTCAACAGACGCACGCCCGAGTGTGCAGGGAGAGGCAGTGAGACTGGACTTGGCTCCAGGCCCCTGCTGAACACTTACCATCATGAGCTCCTTCTGGAAGGATTTTCGGTCTTTGTTCTCCGTGTTGTTACAATCCTCCTTCAGCTTCTCCAGGACAGAGGCCACCCGCTCGGGCTCGCTGTCCAGCTCTGCCCGGCAGAAAAAGGTGAGCGGCAGATTCCCGTAGCCCAGGGCGTCGGCGAAGGAGCGCCAGCTGCCGATGTTCTCCATGAGCAGGGTCCTGACAGAGGCGTAGATGTAGGTGAGGAACTTACACGGCCGCAGGATCTGCTCGAGCAGCACCGACGTGCTCAGCTCGGGCCCCGAGAGGAGGCTCGGCCTGGCCTTGCCCACCACCAGCACGTTCTTGGCGTGCACGAGGCCGACCTTGCCCTGGTGGTAGCCGATGTACCACTCCTTGGTCCACAGCTGCCCCTTGAGCCGAATCTTCTCCTCGCTGAGCAGAGCGATCGTGTCGCCCTTCTTGTACTCCAGCAGGTAGTGGTTCTTGCTCTGCCGCACCACGGTCTTGAGCAATTTGCCGAACTTGAGGCTGGCCACTGGGCGGTCCTGAAAAGTCGGGTACTTGGTAGTGGCAGCAAACGGGGACAAAATGATCTTTCCGACCTCGTTCTTCTTGAGGAACCGTCTTTGCCCGGAAGGCTTGATGGTACTTTTAGGGGGTGGCTGGGGAGTCTGGACACAGAACTGCGTCAGGATGGCCTCCTGGTCGCCTCTCACCTGAACCCGCAGGGTGAAGTCAGACAGCTCGCTGGGGTTCTGGCAGGTGATGGGAAAGATGAGGCGGCTCACCTTGCCCAGCTTCATCTGGAATCCCCTCACCACTTTGGCCTGCTCATTGCCTCTGACCTCGTAGTTGGTCATGTTGGAAAACATGCAGACGTGGAGGTCCTGGGGCCTGGACAGGACGAACTGGTGCTTACCCCAGAGCTGCAGGGCCACTGGGGCGGGGCTGGGGGCCTGACGGGTGACCTCGCTGACCAGTAGTGTCTTTGGGGCACAATCGTGCCCAAAAACGGTCACCACGGTCTTGAAGGACGGGTGAATGTGTTTGGGGCCGTAGAGCCCCACGGTGATCTTTTTATTGATGAAGTCCCACACCGTGGAAGGGTAGAGAATGTTCGGGCCATGGGCAACGATGGCCAGGTACATACAGGGCTCCAGGTTGTCTAGCTGTACCTGGACTGTGTCCCCATAGCTGTAGGTGAGCGGGATGGGGACATAGGGCCCTTCCTTCAAGTCGCTCCTCAGGCACTGGAGGCCCACTGTGCTTTTGCTAAAAATGTCATTTTTCACCTCGGCTGACACTTTCATCTCCAAGATGATGTAGGTTTTCACCTCCAGGGTGCTCAGCTTCACCTCCAGCACCGGGCTGACGCTGCTGCACCGGTCACTGTTGAGCTCCAGCGGGGGGTCCAGCAGCGCTTTCATCGAGATCTGCTGCGTCTCGCCAGGGGCCACGTGGCCTTCAGGCACGTGGATGCTGATGTTGGTATCAGGCAGCTGCACAGCACCCCCGGAACTGTCCAGCTTGCACGCGATGCTCGTCTCCACCGCCTGGGTCTGGCCCCAGCCGGGGCTCTGGCCCAGCAAGTCCAGATCGTGGCAAGAGCGGGCCAGCTTCCGGTGGCTCAGCCAGGCGGCGCGGAAGTCCTCCCGGCTCTGGAACTGCTCCGGGGCCGGGGATTTCAAGCCTGTGAAGAACCCCGATGAGTCGGGAGCGTCCGACTTGGCCTGGAGGACCGACAGCTCCGACAGGCTGTAGGAGCGCTTGCTCCTGAAGAATGGGTTGTCCCGCTTGCCCGGTGCCTCTGCCTGGAGGTGGCTCGCGGCCGGCATCTCGTCGAAGATGTTGCCGGTGCTGTTCGTGGTGGCGGAGCTGGACTCCGTGAAAGAAGACGCACCTGTATCAAAAAGGAGCAGATCCACAGTACTTTTGGGAGCCAGCTCGTCCACGCTGGGTGCCACCGGCACGTTCCCATTCAGAAATGGGTTTGTCTGGGCCCCGGTCCAGAAAGGGTTATTGCTGTAGGTTTTGCTGCATCCTTTGTCATCCGTCCACCCCCCGAGCAGGTCTAACTCCTTGGCCACCTCGTCTGGGCTGTCTGGAAGATTGTCAATCACCCCGCTGTCGCTCAGAGTGGAGTTCCGGTAGTTTAAGGGCTGCACGTAGGAGGAGGGGATGTAGCCCATCTCCGTGGTGTTGTGCGCATACCACCACTCCCCGCCGGACGTGTCCAGGACGTAGAGGTGGTCCCCCTTGGAGAACTTCAGGGTGGTGAAGTTGGTAGGGCAGTAGTCCTTGATTGCGATCACTTCCTTTGCATTTCCAAAAGGTGTGGGATTGTCTACTAGCAAGGCACTGGGAGAAGGCACTGCACAAAACACAAAGAGACAGGTGGTGAGGGCGAGGCCCACGGGCGTGCAGAGCACTGAGCAGAGCGAGGGAGGAGGGCGCTCTTCGAGAGGTGCACAGGGCACCAGGCAATCAGCAGAAACCAGCCGAAGCAAACTCCAGCTTCACTCAGCAGGGCCAGCACGGCAGCCCTCTAACTTAGCACAGCGGGGGAGTTCATCGGACCCTGTTTCCCCGGGACCACGAAGATGCCATCTCATTTTAAAAATTTTTCCATTTTTAAAGACTTTATTTTTAAGTCATCTCTACACCCAACGTGGGGCTCTAACTCACAAACTTGAGATCGAGAGTCTCAAGGTCCACCGACTGAGCCAGCCAGGCACCCCAAATACCATCTCATTTTGACTGGCCCTCTCTTTACTACTGTACCTAACTTCCCAGAGCTGCTGCCGGGTAGAGAGACAAGCTGAGTGTGACCGACTCAGCCACAGTGACGTTCTGAGCAGTGTGACCCACCGCCGGTAGCCGGGCATGGGCAATGAAGAGCTTCCAAAGCAGCTCTCAGTGTTTCTGAGCTGGTGCCACGCTCTGCCCTCAACACAGAACATGCGAACGGGGTGGGGGAAGGTTCCCTTGACAAGCTGAACCCAGTCTTCACCAAAATAAGCCTTTTGAGGCTAGCCTCTTCCAGCCTCCTTTAAATGATCACTCAGGATGACGACTTGGAAACCACCTCCCCCGCGTACCTTGAAAAGCAACTGTTTTACGTCTGGTGTCATTCACATTATTTCTGAGCCAACGTTCAAGTCTGAAAAACCCCAACGCTGTAAACAGTGACTCGAGGTAATTTATGGTTTGTGGCGTTCAGCTATGTTACCCATGTAGACAGCGGTCAGAGAGGCCAAAGTTAGTCATCTCAACCAGGGGGTGTGTGTTTTGAAAAGTAACGGATAATTAAATACCTAAGTGTTTTTTCTCCCTCTCATACATGACAAAGTATATCCAGAAGAAGAAGAAATTTCCTTCAGAGAAGAATAAGCCCCCACCCCAACTGTGCCTTGTTTCACAGAATTTGTGACTATTCTGGGGTCCTGTAACTAACAACTGTAAGAAAGGACCGTGTTTTTAGTGGGACTACCCCCACTTCGTCTCTAATACGTGATTAAGTCAATACGCATTCTGTTCTATCAAACTGGCCCTCCAAAAACACCATCTGCCAGTTTCTTTTTCCTTTGAAAAGAAATAATGCAAATTGAATTATAGTTCCTTAGTGTAGTCTTGGAAAATAAAGCAGGAAGTTTCTCTTTATTTCCATGAACCAGGTTAGAGGGATATGCTTGGCGGAAAGCTCACCTGGGCCGTGAAGGCTGTCACCTCCCACCTTCCGTGTGGGGTGTTGGGGGGTGGAATCTGGCCCTGGGTTCACTGGGCCTGGGCTGTGATCCAGGCCTTTGGAAGCCGTGTGGCCTCAGGAGCCTGAGACTCTTTCCTCAGCGGGCTCTGCTGAAGATAAGGTTCTGATCGTGTCCTTAGCATAATGATGCTGAGCCCCAGGTAAGGACTCACAGAGGGTTATGTTAAAGTGGACCTCTCCACCCCCCTCCTAATTTTATTTTCTCCACGGCACTTATCATTAACCGATATTCATATGTCTGTTTTGCTCACAGTGGTAATCCTGGAAGACAGCCTGTCACATAGCAGGTGTTCAACAAATATTCTTGGAATAAATGTTCGTTCATGAGAGAGAGGCCATATCCATGTTATGGGGTCAAGGTGTTCTCCCTGGCTATGCCCCAAAGAGAAATCATTTACAGTGAAGGGAGGGGAGTGAATAAAACAACCAAGAAAAAGAGAATGCTTTTGAGGGAGAGGTGGGCGGGGGGAGGCGGATGGGTCAGGCTGGGGTCAGGGGACGACAAGATCTTTCTTGCTTTGTTTTCCAGGCACTGTCTCCAGTAATATAAACCATTTTTTGTTTCTTTGACACATCTAATGATAATGTCACATAAAAATTAAAACCAAATGAAAATCAGAGAGCTTGCCAGCTATTAAAATCTTGTTAGAATCCCTCAGAAGTTATATCCCTATTATGTTCCCCGGAACAATTCCCTTAGAGTGATATTTTTAAAATTAAAAACCCAAAGCTATTAAGCAGGCTTTGTATATAGCCCACGAAAATGTATCAATGCAAATTACCACTTCAGTTTCACCAGACTGAAGAATAAAAATGGTTTCACTTAAAATTCTAAGCACTCTCCTTAGCAGAGAAGCAGTTAACTCATTTCACTCAAGGATCAGGCTCATCCAATGGGAAATGGCGCTCCTCCCTGCCGGGCCACCCCGTGGAAGAGGACTCTAGTGTGAGCTCCTTCCAGATGGGTCCCTCCATCAGTCACCTGTCACTGGGCACCTGGGGACACCAGGCAGGGCATCCATCCAATCAAATGCAGGAGGATCCTTATCAAATCCCATCTTAATGAATTCTGGGGAGTGCTGCCCAGATTTACAGCTATCCTGGATTTTAATACAAAGAAAATCCCTGCGTGTCAGGAAGTTGAGTGCACTGAGTAATACAATTTTTACCCCTTCGCCTCAGTTCTGCTGCAGGTGGAATGCTAATGAGGGGGGCGGAGGACTTTGCAGTGGATGTTTTGGCTGGAATAAATCCCCACCTTAAAGCCTTTTGACCATCAGGTCATGCATGCAGCTGCCTGGCTGGAGAGCTGCCTTGGCGAGTGGGTCCAGGGGCTCTGTGGGCATCGCGCCCTCGACTAATCAGCCCCAGCTCGCATCCCAGGTGATCTCATTTGTCTTTTTCCCACAACTGTGGGAAACTGTGGTGTTCTGCTAGTACCCTAACACCTCTCAGATCATCATCATTACTTAAAAAGACCGCAGCCTGAATCCCATAAATGATGCTCCCATTTTCCAGCTTTAACCGTAATTAGCTGGGCTATAAAGTAAGAAAACGATGCCCATTACCAGACTGTCAAAAACGAAGGGTCCCATTATTTATGGCAATACCTGGTAACTCTGCTGCTCTTATTAGTAAAATCTCATGACCTCCTTTGCCAAGTCCGTTTGTGTGAAGAACATTTAACGCAATGCTCAGGGCTCCAAGCATAAAGCACAGACAGGAAAAGGAAGAAGTTAGGATACAGTGACGGGAGAAGAGATTCGGAAGAGACAAACGGGGTGCATATGGTTTTTAGGACAATGGGGAAGAGGGCCACAACGTTACCTGGGAGACAGCAGTTTGGTTCAAGGACTATTAATTCAGCACTGACGTCCTGCCAGGGGCTCAAGATACAAAGGTCAAGAGCAGTTCCCACTGCTCAGCTTTGTACTCTGGATGGCCCAGCTGTTAACTTCAACAACATTGCAGTAAACGCCATAGGGAAGCTGCCGGATGCTGCTGCTACATCAATCACGGGGCACCAGTAAGCACCTACTAAGGTCAGAGGGGACTTCTAGGAAGAAAATGACCCACCGGTACCCGTCACCCATCTCACTGACCTAGCTGTATGTGGCTGTTACAGAAAACCAGAGGCTCAGGGTGATTCACCCCAGGGCCACCTCTAAAGCAGGGGTCAGCAAACAACGGCCCCTTTGCTGTTTTTGTAAAAAAAGTTTTATTGGAACACAGCCGTGTCCACTGCTTACTGTCTTCTCTGACTGCTCTCGAGCTGCACCAGCACAGAGGAATGGCTGTGATGGAACCCTCAGGGCCTGCAAGAATTACAGTATTTCCTGGGTGACCCTTTACAGGAGAAGCTTGCCGACCCCACTCTCAGACCACCTTTTCCTCTCTAGCGGTTCTCAATATTTCATTGGCTGACCACACTCTCTCCTTCCCCCTAGTATCCTGAGCACCCAGCTCCCTACTTTAGTGTCACCAAAACTCTCAAAAAGAGAAAACACAAACACATTCTGTATGAAGTTGCATTACCAAGGGGAATATTCAAAAGCTCCCAACACACCAAAAAAACAAAACAAGACAAGTGGTTATTGTTCTAGGGCTGGATTTGTCGTCAATGATGTTTAGAGAGCTGAAGTTTAACTGGGAACTTGGCAGCCTTTAAGGTGGAGAAGCCCTTCGGGCTCAGAGCACTTGCAAATCCCGATCTGCCGCAGGCCACCCCCCTGCCCCCCAGCCACAGTTCTGTCCCTGCCAGTTCACTTTTTTTTTTAAAGATTTTATTTATTAGAGAGAGAGAGAGAGAGAGAGCGCGAGAGAGTGTGTGTGCACAAGCAGGGGGAGCAGCAGAAGGAGAGGGAGAAGCAGCTCCCCACTGAGCAGGAAGCCCAGTACAGGGCTCGATCCCAGCACCCTGGGATCATGACCTGAGCCGAAGGCAGACGCTTAAAGACTGAGCCACCCAGGCGCCCCGCGAGCTCACCTTTGACATCATTAAAGCTCGCTTCTGAAAACCCTTCACTCAGGTCAATCAGGGTCCCCTCGGACTTGCACCGAGGGAGGCCACTGGAGTTGGCAGCTCGGATCCGTTGAGCTGCCATCTTGAACTCTCTTCCTGGAAGGATGGCTAAGGTTTCATCTCTCTTCCTCCAGGTATCCCAGTGCTTGCTGAAGTTCTTCTCAGGCAAACATGCTGCACGATGGGGTCAACTTGGCAATGTGCTTCTTCCTGAAAGTGGGGGAAGAAAACGAGAATTTCCCATGAGCAAGTGAAACATGGGTTGAACAGTAATTTTATAGGAAGTGGGACTCCTCTTTCTTCCAGAAGCTGTTCCAATAACGACACTTATCCTGGCCCAGGAGAGCAGAGTGGGGCTCGCTCCCCGGAGTCTCTATGCACCTCATGCTCATCCCATCAGTTCTGCTGGTGCACAGAGCCAGGCCGCTTTTCCTGGCCTGCTGTCTGCACCCCTCTTCCCTGGGGCACCACGGGGCTTGGGAACCTTGTACCAGCACCTGGCCAGCCTGCTCATCACAGTGAAAAAGGAGAACAAACAGGATCCGTACAGTTTCAGGGTTCAGGAAAGAAGAACTAAATCTGTCTGCTGGTCCCGTTACAGGTATAGCCCCAGCTGCGGCTCCCACACTCGGAAGAGGGGCGCTCAGCCCTGAGCCTCTTGCGGCCCAGCCTCGGCGGGGTCAGAGGGGACTGCTCCCTGCCCACACTCCCCTGAAATCCTCCCTGGAGCCCTAACAAACAACAAGCCTAAGGAAAGTAAACACGCTGCCCTTTCTGCCTCTAGGTCATCCCTGGGTACCATGCGCGGGTGCAGCCGCGGAGGAAGGTTCTGTGGACGGAGTACATGAATCATTGCTCCAAGGCCTGTTTCTTTCTGGAAGGGGCATAGAGGGGGGCTCTGGAGATGGTGACATGACTGGCTGTGGGCAGACCCTCACCAGCCCGCAGGCAGGAGCGAATTCCCCTTGCCCTTCAAGGGAAACGGGCAGAGAGCAACCTGAGGGCAGGTGAACTTCACGCCATTGTAACGTGGCTCACTTAACCCGGTCTCGGGTTGTTCCTTGACTGTGCTGTCCAGAGATGGCTGGAAAGGTGGCCTCTGGCCCAGGTGTGTCACCTTTGCTCATCAGAGGGACCTGGAGGGTCCAACACCGCCTTCTGCACTGGGGGGGTGACTTAAGTCGGTCCACGGCCGCCCTTCCCCCATGCTCCACATGCAGCAGCCGAGGCTGAGTGCCACCGTGCAAGGGGCACACCCAGCCTTGCCTCCAAATGCCACCAGTCGTGGGGATGTCTGGTGTTCAACGTTTAACTCCACTACGCCTCAGTTTCTGTACTTGTCACATGCGGTGACAACAGCACCGTCCTGATTGATTGCTGTGAAGAATAAATATGATAATCCGTGTAAGGTGCATGCAACAAGGAGCAGAGGCTCAATGTCGAGCCCCGAGGCTTGACCACCACAGCCAGGGCCTCAGCAGTCCCCATCCTGGCTCAGGATGATCGCTGGCAGTGGTCGCAGGGAGGATTTCTTTCCTTCTCTCCCACAGAACACCACATTCCTCACTGGAATGCTCCTGGAGGGAAGGTGGCACGGAGCTGGACGCAGAGACCGGTTCCCGGGCCAGAGACGGTGGGCACCGGAATGCAAGCGAAGCCCACCTCTGGGCAGCCCAGCTCCAAAAAGGAACCGTGACATTAAGCTACATCACTGAGATGAGAGAATGTGAAAATCCTTCGGATCTGAAAGACGAGTCTCACTGGCCGGAAACGGGACTCGTATACGGGAAGTGTGGCTTGGGGAGGACAGGCAGCACAGGGGGGAGCTATAGGGGGAGCTATAGGACGGTTTTGAGCCCATAACCTGTTTGCAGAGTGGACTTTCAAATTTAATGATGAGTCCTACCCAAGGTTCTCAGTCTGACTGTGCCTCCTGGGGAAAGAGCAGACAGACAGACACAGCCAAAGAAACCGGGGGTCGGGTGGAGGGTAAAGCCAGTTAGCTGTGAAATCCTGTGAGGGGCCCCCCACCAAGTGCAGAGCTGCTCCAAGGACTGGGTGCGCACGAGAGCAAGTGCTCTGGACCGTACCTGCGCCCAAGGATGCTCTTCCTGTGGCACCCACCCCACGTCCCTGCACCCCCCCCCACTCCTCATTCTGGTGTTCCTGTTCAGGACACACAGACCCCCAGCACCGGTGTGCTTTAGGAAAGGGGGTCCAGGCCTTTCCCAGGACGGTCCATTCTGCCCGAGCGTCAAGACAGACCCAGAACGAGAAAGGGGTTGTGCACCTGCCATCCCACTTCCTTGCCAATGCATATTAGCGGATTTTCCGCTAACAGCCAGAAGAAATTATTTCATAGAGGGTTTAAAGGAAAAGCCAAAATGGGCACCGTCATGAGACATTACTGCAAAGTGGTGCGCTCGCTCCCACGCTGGTGCGGCCCCGAGGACCCCGAGGCTGGCTGGGGGAGCCCGTGCTGTAACACTGAGGGTCCGGAGAGCCTGACTAGCTACATGGTGGAGGCCCGGTGAGGGGGGTTGGGATGCAGGTGCACATAGCGATGGGCAGGGGGCCCCTGGATGAGCCCCACCTCCCTCGAAGTCCCGTAGGGCAAGTTGGTGGGGTCAGATAGGGCTGATTTTATCCAGGGCGGGGACAGCGGGAGCCAGCAGCTCACCTGAGGCACCTACAGAACAGGACATAGCTTCCCAATGAGCACCTGGAAGAACCTGGAGGCTGGCAGATAACACTAGAGATAAACATGCTAAGAGCGGCTGGATTCTTGCATTCCCTATCACGACTGAGAAGGTAGCTTGGGGGTGAATCAGGGCCTTAGCGGTGGGCAGAGGCGAAAGCATCACCGGATGCCCCTGGAATTTTTGGAGACAGATCACTGTTTTTGTTTACTGTGGATGGGGACATAGTTTTTACCCTGAGCCAGTGGAGAGCCTAAAAGCATGTTAGCAGTTACATAAAGAGATCTGCAGTCCTTTTAAAAACACGGAGACCCTCACAGAGGGTGCCATTCAAGGAGCAGATAAGCCACTAACTGTACCGTTCTGACAACCTCACTTCATGAGCCAGAATGACGCCAAGGCACCCAAGTGATTACGAGACAGCCACCGAGCCTCAATGCACTATTCACGCTGCCCCTTCCACCGGCCGCGGAGCATTTGTCCCGTGGAGCTCAGTGCCCTGTGTGAAGCCCAGAATGGCCACTTTCCTTCAGGGGCAGTGGGAGACGGTCCTCGGACAAGGCCTGACCCTCACCCCTGCCCCTCGGGGATGTTATTGTACAGCAAAGCGGGCAGCAAGCCCCCGCCGGGCAAGCCTGGCAGACTCTCACTCCCTGGAATCTGGAACCTTCTCTGACCAGATAACCAGCAGGGTAAGGGTTCACAGAGCAGCTCTGCACCTCCAGCCGGGCGTGCAGCGATCTCTGGAGGAAACTGCCCAGGAGGCAGCGGCCGGCAAAACGCTCCGTGCTCTACCCCCTTGCTAACCACTTCTTTCCAAACCCAGAGTGCACTGGGCCTTGGCTGCCGGCCGCCGTGGGATCACTGATTCCGCCCGCCGTCCCTGCCAGAGCGGGCCCTTGGCTCGAAAAGCTGTCCTTCGAGGTCAGGCCACTGCCCAGCTCAAAACTCTGCAGTGCTGCTCGCTGCTTTTAAATCAGCAAACGTTCGACTTCCCTGCCCCGGCATTCAGGGCCCTCCACGACTCGGTCTCCACCTGCCCTTCCAGGCTTGTCACTCACCTCCACACCCAGGTGAGTTGGTGACCACACGCGGGCCTGCTGCCTCTCAGGTGTGCCTGGTGCTCTTCAGCGCCTGCTCCCCGAACACACGCCCCTCACCTGCGCCTCCAGGAAAACGGTCCTCCCTCTCCACCCTTGCCGCTCCACCCTCCTGCCCACAGGCCTGCACGCTTCTCCAGTGACTCGTGCGCTGGCCTCAGATCTGCAGTCAACGTCCCCGAGCTCCAAGTACACGTCGCTGGGGCTCAAGGAGCAGGCCCCTTGAATTAGTCCCTGCTGTACCAGAAAAGTCATGTTGGGGGGAAAATGACACAATGCTTGGATTTGCTTTATAATGAGTTCGTGAAGGTGTGAAACTCTATTTTATGGTACATAATATGACTGCCACCTATTACTATATTTACTATACATTATACTGTCTACCCAATGTATTTCCTACTAGTTCCCTATTTTATTAGTTTTATTTATTACTTTATTTTTGCTATTTTCCCATTTACGTACATGTTTTAAAATGCCTGCAATCAAACCAAAAAGCCCTAGGAAAGTAGTATTAGGGAACATTTATCACCTGCCTTCCCAGACACGGGTCAGGAATGATATACATGCATCTCCCTCTGACTAGGAAAACCTCTAGGGCCAAACGCCCGAGCAGCTGGGCCCCCTCACAGCACAAGGAGACATGGCCAGAGGTCCCCTTAGGACTGAGGGGTGTCCATCCTGAACCTCCCAGGTCCAAACTCAGCTCGGGGGCTGCCCCAAGCCCCCTCCAGGCTTCACCAACTCAGTCATGGCTAAATGGCACATTCATGCAGCCAAAAGCCCGGTCTCCTCCACCAGCAGCCCTCCCTCCCTCCGAGGAGGGGCGCTGTGCGTGCCAATATGCATACACCCCTCGCCACACACACACACCCCGGTCAGAACATGACCTCTGCCTGACCTCAGCACCTCCACAATGACAGCAATCAGCTCCTTTCCACCAAGTCCACCGTGTCCAACTCTGCTCTCCAGGAGCCTGCCCCTCAGTTAACAGTCAGAATGTTTTTAAAAGTCAGAACTCCGTTCACAACACTTTGAAAGCTTCTTAGCGTGCTTACAGGGCCCTCAAGATCCTCGCTAGCTCTGTGGACCCTTTTCCTGAAGTGCTTCCTCAGGGCCTTTGCACTTGCTATACCCTCACCCGGGAGGCCCATGCCTAGATATTCACCAGACTTGATCCTTCAATTCAATCCTGCTCAAGTGTCACCTAATCAGCAGGGACAGGCGTCTGTGGCAGCAACATCCCTAACTCCACCCTTTTCCCCTACTTTTCTTATCAACGCGACGTATCAAGTGCTTTCCTGTGTCCAGCCCGGTTTCTCCAAGAGAATGTAAGCTCCAGGAGGCCACAGGACTCGCTCTGCTTCCATCCTCACTCTGCTGTAAGAGACCTGCACTGACCACGAATGAATGAATTCTATTTTAATAGACAGGGGCGCCTGGATGGCGCAGTCAGTTAAGCATCCAACTCTTGATTTCAGCTCGGGTCGCGATCTCAGGGTCGTGGGATCGAGCCCTGCATCGGGGTCTGCGCTCAGCGTGCAGTCTGCTTGAGGTTCTCTCCCTCTGCCTCTCCCCCTGCTCTTGCTCTCTCTAAATAAACAAATAAAATATTTAAAAAAATAAAGACAAAGGCTTCAGAGAGATTTTGACAGGTATCCCTGGGATAACCTCTCTTTTTAAAGAGTCAAAATCCCCAGTGAATGTCTAGTGTCCCCCGGATGGCCTTGTGACTTGATTATACAAGGCAGGGTGAATTTAGGAATCCTAGCCTATTCTGGAAATCTAAGCTATGCATTCCTAATCACTGATGGGTTCCCTGGGGGGCACCTCAGACGTGCCCAGATGGCCTGGCGTCCAAGTCCGGCCACCCTCCACTAAGGTGGGTCACTTCTCCAGGACAGCCTGCAGCTGTGTGCACCCGTGCCCAGGGTGGCTGGCCCAGGACCTCCACAGCTTTCTGAAGGGCAGGGGGCAACCACTCCAACCCCCAACCCCCCATCCTCCCCACACCACGCCTATACCCGGGAAGCCACCCTCCACCCCCCTTGGTAGAAGTCAGGTCTGGGAAGACAGGAAGGGGCATTAAAGCTTACTTGTGTCTGACTCACAACTAATGAGTTTTTCTTTGCTTGAGCATAAAGGCTGATTCATAAGGGGAGAAAAGAGCCTGCTCCTGGCTCCTCCCCAGGAACGAGGAGGCCGGCCTCCGAACAGACAACAGTGTTGTACATGCATAGAATTATTTACAGACTCTGGTGGCAGACTCGGGAACCTACACACAAGCCCTCAGCCACCCGTGCGACCCGCCACTCGCCTCGGACTCCAGAATCACAGAACGTTTGTGGGGGCCGATCTGCCAATGTCCTGCTCAAGAACGTTTCAAAATACAAAGCCACCAAGAATAACCGAGGAACCTGAGCATCTGTGGGGTCCCTTACTCAGGGCCCCAGGGTGTGCACAGTGACCCCCTCCCCATGTTCCCCCGGAGGCCCTGACCCGAAGGTGCAGGAGGAACAGGGTCCTCAGCCTGCTCTGGATTCCTCCCTAGCGAGTTTGGTTCGAGCCTCATTTGAGATGACTCACCCCACATTTGATTTTAATTTCTGGAGTAAGAGTATCGTGTTGATTGCATCAGATTTCCTCCGGGTTAAAAAGAAAGCATGAGTTTCAACCGGCTCTAGGTGATTTCAGCCACCAGACTGTCGACAGAAGACTCCATCCCTTCTGCTCACCTTGCTCACTCCCCAAACAACAGGGAGCTCCGGAGAATCAAAACAATTCGAAGACACCCTCCCCGGCTAACCTGTCTCCCTGTAAGCAGCTGCCTGGAGCCCCAACACCCCGGGCACTTGACCCCCCCCGGGCCGGCTGCAGAGAAGCCCACAGGCATGCCAGTGAGCCTGCAGGGCTTGCGGGGGCCAGTGGGGACTCCTGGCTCTCGCACAGTCACACTGAGGACACCGTAAGGTGGGGCTGGCGGTGACCCAGCGAGGCCAGAGGGAGCCTCTGTTTGTCTGCCTGCAAACGTCTGCAACACTTCTTCCCTCCGAGGCCAGAGGCCCTGGAGGCCGATTCCTCAGCCTGCAAACCAGCTCCCCAGCTCTCTGCATCTTGACCCTTGACCCGACTGGTCTGGGCAATAACCCAAGTGGAAAGCCAACACGTGACTGGTGTCCCCTTTCCAGGCTCTCCCTCTGTGGGCAGGGACAGCGCAGGATCCAGTTACAAGAGAGGACCAGCCGGGCCCAGCGAAACCCAACCTTTCGCACCACGGTGGCAGGAGGCTTCCTACGTCAGGAGTCTCATCTCTAGAACCATCCCTGCTGTGGGCACCTGTAGCACGAGATGAAAACACTGTCCTGTGGCCTCTGAGGAGGGCTGCCTCCTTCTGGGGGTGCAAAGAGCATGGCTCTGCTGGAGGGGACCCCGGGGAACTAGCATCATTCACCAGCATCCGAGTGTGCTTCGCTTCAAGTTCAACAACCAAGTTTAGGGCAGTGGCCTGCTGCCATTCAGAGCCGCTGGCAGGCCAGCTGTGAGGGTCATGCACCCCAGCCCTGAGTCCGTCCGAGAATCGTGGGCATCTTCCAGGCAGGGGGCCCCGTTGCCTCCGTGAAGATCTGCTGCACTCAGCTTCTAGGAACAAGGCTGGGCGCTCAGCAGAAGGAAAGCTAAGAGCAGATGCGTTCAGGGAAGCTGTGCTGAGACAACACGGAGAGCCTGAAGCTTGGAGAGCGAAGGTTCTGTGCGCCAGGCACTGGGTTGGGGGACATGCTGCACTCAAGCCCTTATCGCATCCTCCGAAGCTCAAGAACCACCACCCGGGCCCCATGGGCGGTGGGGGGGCCCTGCGGTTGTAGGGTGCCCATGCACGTCTGTACGTCTCACTCACTGCTTCTATCACCCGAGGAGTGAGGGCCCGGGGAGCCGGCAACACCGCGTGGTGTTTCACCGGCCAGTGACAAAGAGGACACTCCGGGTCTGGAGCGTCAGGGCCGGGTCTCCTCCTGCCAGAGACCTGCTGCCCAGCCGGGGGACGACCCCTCCTGGCATGCAGGATCCATCCCACCGTTTCTTTGGGTAAAAACCACAGCCTCAGGCTCTTCTCTCCACAGTCTGTAGAAGACTCCCCCCTGCCCGGCCCCCGGGCTCGTCCTTCCAGACCCTCCACACGCTCACCTGCCCACCACATGTGCATCACACCTCCCTCTGTCTTTCCAGTACTCTCGCCAAACCCAGCTGCTGTGCCTTCATCTGGCTCCAAGACCCCTCCCAGCCAGCTCCTGGACTCTGCCGGCTTTCCCCCCAACCCCGTTCCTGAAGACCCAACAGGGCTCCTACTTTCTCCTCCATTAAAACCTGCCCATCTGAGAGGGACCCCCGTCCAACAGCGCCTTTGCTGATAGAATTCCATCTCTGTTCCGAGCTCTGCGGGGATTCCCCCACCGGCCTCTCTGGGCGCTCACCGCTTTGATCCTGAGCACCACAGCTGTTAGGATGTGCGGGATTTCTTTGTTCCCTAACAACTACACTCATTTCCTCGAAAGCTGGATACGTGGTCTCTAATTCCCCGCGCTACACACAGTGCTTGGCCCGCGTTGTGTCTGGTGCAACCTGCTGAATGGACAGATGTCTCAGTGGACCCATTTCTGAGCACCACCGTGCACAGCGGATGGAGGACCTGGTCCCTGCCCTCCGCTGCTGATCATGCAGCTGTTGGGCACATACATGTCACCGACAGCACGAGGAGAAGGGGGTGGGTTTGGCCACATCTTCCTGGCCAGCACGAGACCCGAAGCTCACGGACTGTTCGGTTTGCCCGTCACACCATGCAGGCTCTGATGGCTGGCCTTTGTCCCGTGACCCTGCTGCTGCTGATAGTTCAGAGAGTAACCCACATGTGGCACATTGAGTGCTCCCTCAGCATGGGGTTCAGGAGGTCTGGTGGTTTGCGGTCTGCCCCCCGGAGCCACATGGGAAGGCCAGCCCACTGTGTGACATGGCTGGCGGCAGACGGGCTGTGAGGGGGGCTCTTTGTGACCAGCCCAGATGAGAAATACTTACCAAGCCCGGTCCCCAGCCAGGGACCAGGAGGAACGAGTGTAATGCTCTCTGAACTGTTCGAACAGCAGTGAGAAGAGAGGCCCACTCACTGGCCTGGGGCTGCTGGTCAGGGGGGCAAGCCTCCCGTCCAACACACTCATCAAAGTGGCAAAACACCAGCACTCAAAGGGGATGTGGTTTGTAAATGTTAGTCATTGATTCACTGTCTTCTTAAAAAAATAAAAATCAAATGGATACTTCTCTTTGGAGCAACACACTTTTTATAACTGAAGTTTATTTAAGGAAGTTATTTTAAAGAAGGCAGGTTTTGATTGCTTTAAAAAGGAAGCCAGTCTATCCTTTAAAAAGATTTTCCTTAGATACACTGGGATCTTTTCTAGTATACATTAACTTTAAAAAGTTTGTAAAAGTTCATGTCAGGGGCGCTCAGTCGGTGAAGCATCTGCCTTCAGCTTGGGTCATGATCCCAGGGTCCTGGGATCAAGTCTCGCATTGGGCTCCCTGCTCGGCGGGGAGCCTGCTTCTTCCTCTCCCACTCTCTGCTCGTTCTCTCTCTCTCTCTCTCTCTCTCAAATAAATAAAATCTTTAAAAAAAAAGGTTCATCTTAGATACCACTCTGGGACGCGAACATCTGGCCGGTGCCACTCATTTTACAGATGGGTAAACTGAGGCTTATTTGGTGTTAGTGAGAGGGCTGTTCTCCGGAGGGTTTTTTTGTTTTGTTTTGTTTTTTTTCCCTGAGACTCAGATTAAAATGCCAGATTCAGACAAGGAGGAGACGGGACGCAGCTTCCAGGGTTTCGTGCTCGGCCGATCCGACTGAGCGCGCTCACTAATGACCTACAGACGCCACGTCTGAGGCTCGAGTTCAACACAGGGATTTCATGCCCTGAAGACATGGCAGCAGCCGCGGACACCAAAGGGGTCGTGGGGATGAGTGACGGTGTTTGCACAACTCCACGGGCAGAAGAATGGGGCCGAGTCCCCTGGAGAGCCCAGCTGGAAGACAGCCCCAAATGCACGCAGATGCCAGACATACTGGTCCAGCGCAATCCTGCTCGCCTCCATGCTGTAGCTAGCCAACAAACACGGGCTGCCGGATGGAAAGGAGCGTGAGAAGGGAAAGTCAACACAGGTTCATGAATGGGCCAGCTCCGAGCCGGCCAGCAGCTGGGGAACAGCCTGACTTTGCTTCTCCCGGCGGGAGCCAGATTCTTACTGCTGTGAACGGCCCCCGTGGTAGTAACCATCTTTATAACTCATCTTCCTCAGCATTTTGGATTACCCTCTTAGGACGACTTTCTAGTACAGTATGAAGCACTGCCAAACACTTTCCTGGAAAGTTGTAGCAACTGAGACTTTGGACAGTGGTGGGTGCCCAGTAAACCCCCTCGGCACCCCTCCCCCCACTGCCGGCAGTTCAGAAAAAAGCCTTGCTAAATAGGACAAGCGGGGAACAGAATACCAAAGTTCAAATTCATATTCCTGGGACCGTGACAGTCAGAAATTTCTCAAAACTACCACTTCTTACTTCCTGTTTTAGGACTATTATTTTGTATCCTTTGCTCAGTGAGAGTCTAACATTTCATCACCTCCGCTGCAAGTATTTCCCCACCCTGTCGCTTGCACACGCTCAGATCCATTTGCTAACTTGTGACCAAGTCTCAATTATGCAGCCCTATCAATCTTTCCTTCGTGATTTTGCCTGGAAACACAGAGAGGCCTACCTTCATGAAAAATCTGATAAACAATCACATCTATTTTCCTTTATTTAAAAAAATGGTCTGTCTGCTGACATTAATGTACAAAATTTATTTTGCTGCCCAGTGAGGAACTTTATGAAATTCATTACCGAAAGGCTAAGCAATCACCCCTCTGTCAGGTCCTGAACAATTCATCCCCTCCTGACTGGTGTGATGTCATTTCAATGCATTCTGAATGCGTGCAGATGCTAGGGTTTGAATCTGGTCTATTCTGCGTCACTAGTCTGCATATTTTTAGAATCACATTGGCCTTATGTACTCTGGTAGTCTGATCACATCTGGGTACCTGTAAGGACTAGCACTTTTCTATCTCAAAGTCTCTTATCAGCTATTGTTACCTATTTTTTTCTTCCAAATGAACTTTAAAATAATTTAATAAGACGTCTTCCCACCTCATCTTCCCTCACAAAGGGAGCCCCGCTGGGATTCTGTTGGTGTAGCATTGGTAAGAAGGGACACCTTTATATATTTTATTCTTTTCTTCCAGAAAAGCGGTAGGGCTCATTTATTTAAAAATGAGTCCCAGGGCAGTATAGATCAAAGGCTGGCAAACTCTTTCTGTAAAGGAACAGAGAATAAATTAAACTTTGGGGACCACACATTCTCTGTCACAAAGACTCAACTCTGCCCTCAAATCCATGCAATTCTGCCTTCAAAGGGAGTTGATCTGACCCCTTCTCTCTATCATCTGCTTCTAGCTGAGCACTTGACCTCTCACCCGGATTCCCTGCAGCAGTCTCCCACCTGGTTGGTCGCCCACATCCTATTCCCTTCCCTGCACCCCCCTAGCCCCAAACACACAGAGCTAAGCCACCCTCCTTAGAAGAGCTGGGGGCCTCTTTACAAATTAAGTCTCTCCAGCAGCAACTCCGTGCACTTAGAATAAATCTATCCGACCTACTGGGACTCCATGAAATCTAGCCTCCTTAGGGGGACTGGACGATCTGGCCCCGTCCAGCCCTCCATGACCTCCATTTCCTTCTCGGTACATTCATTTTTCAAATGTAACTCATTTCTGCCCCAGGACCCTTGCACTGACAGTTCTCTCTGGCAGGCAAGCTCTGTCCCCGCAAGCTTCACTTTGCTGACCGCTTTTGCCACTCAGGTCTCGCTCACGGCTTCAGAAAGGCCCCAGTCTAACCACTCACCACCACAGCTATACTCACCCTGACCTCTCTGTGCCCTACTGTCCCCACCCACAAGAGAAAGGGACAACGGTATTGAGAGCTCGCACAACAGACGATGCCCATACACAGTGCACAGGGCCTGGGGCACGGTAAACGGTACACAGAGGTAAGAAGTGATGCTGTTATCATGACCCAGCGTCCACACAAGCCTCGTACTTTCCATCAGCAAGTGCTCTGAGTCTGTGCAAGACACATCCTTTTCTTTTATTTTTATTTTTTACCTGGCCTCGCTGCTTCCTAACGGCACCACCATGGTCCGGAATGCTGTGATTTTGCCGCAGCAAAGAACTGCACCTAGTTGGCTTCATAGGTGCTTTATTAAATGAGCCAGTATAATTTCTCTGCAAGCCACTAATCCCTTCGTGAACTCTACCTCCATTGTTAGAACCCCAGGTTCCGTGGAGTGAAGGTTTGACAGTACTCATTGCACCTTATGCAGCCACTGCAGGCCCAACCGTGAGTCTGGGTTTTAGGATAACACAGCAAGTCATGCACAGAAACGAATGTCTTTTGGTGAAAACCTAAATGCCGCCAGGCCAGGGAGGGATGATATTGTGGAGCCATCTACGTTCCCATTTTTCTAATACCCTCTGTAAGGAGCCTGAACTGCGTAGCCGCCCCTGCAAGATGCTGCTCCCCTCTCATGCCTGCAAATAGGGCCTGATTTGGAAATAGGATCTTTGTGGATGATCGAGTTCGGATGAAGTGATTAGGGTGGGCCTTCGCCCACTATGACTGGGGTCCTTATAAAAAGGGGAAATTTGGGCACTGAGGGGAGACCATGTGAGGACACAGGGAGAAGGCAGCCGTCCACAGGCCGAGGAGAGAGGCCTGGAACAGCTTCTCCCCCACAGCCTCAGAGGGAACCAGCCCTGCGGACACCAAGATCTCGGACTTCTGGCCTCCAGAACCGCAAGAGTGAATTTTTGTTGTTTTCAGCCGCTCGGTTTGTGGTACTTGGCTATGGCAGCCCCAGGAAAATACACATCCCTGGCGTACTTCTCTTTGTGTCTCCCTCTTCACATCTAATATCACTGGCATGCCAAGACACAAACAAAAGTCAAGTTCCCAAAACAGACAGTCACAGACCCTACTGAAAAATGTGACCTTGTCTCCACACTTCCAGAACATTCCATCCTGGGATCCCAACTACCAGGCCATCGCTGATGACCGCTCAGCGCAGGCTTGAAGGAGTCTGATGTAGGCAGGCAACGGGTAACTAGACTTTGACATCCTAAGTGTTACTGTAAAATTCTTGCCAAATCACCCCAGGAGGCTTGCAAAGGCATTTCTAAGTGGCAACCAAGTAATTGAGGCTTTGGAACAAGCTGCTCACATTAAGACACTGGAGGGGTCTGGACATCGCGGTTAACCGAGAACAGGCTCGGACCATTGGAAAACAGGAGGCGAGGGAAGAAATAATAGGCCGGAGCAGAATGGTGGCCCCTCGGCCGCGGGCAAGGCTGGGGAAGGCTCCCCCCAACCCAGGGTGCCACCCTGGAGCTGGCGGCCGGTGTCAGGTGCCTTCTGGTGGGCCCGGCCAGTCTGGAGGAGTCCACCGCACCAACTGAGACAACATCAGGAATACAAATCAACACCCAGGGACTCAGCACTGAAACCAAACATGGAGGCAAAACCCCATACAGAAGTTTCCAGCAGCTGCTAAGAGCCGAGTGCAACAGTAGCTGAGGGCGGGAGATAAGGCAGCGGGGGCCACTGGAGCTCCCCCCAGAGACACGGAGCTGGACCGGACAGGAGAACCCAGCTTGCCCTGGACAGTGGCGAAGATGCTCTGGGGCCCGCCGCCCGGGAAGGAGAAGGGGGGGCAGCCGCACGCATGCACGCGCAGGTGGGGAGAGCAGAGGCCCGGAGGGCGCACCGTGTAGCAAGTCGGCATTGAGGGTTTGAATGTCTCCTGGCCCAAACTGGATCTCACCCTTATGGATGCATCCAGAGAAAGTAATTCTAGAAAAAGATCAGGGAAGAAAAGGCTGTTCTGGAGCATCTGCTGTTCTGGTGAGTTGATCTGCCCTTGCCTTCTCCCTGGAGGCCCCCCCTCGCCTGCAGCCTGGGAGAGAAGCAGGTCCTTTCCTGCCCTCTGTCTCTGAGCGAGACTGCAGTGTGCACGCTGAGCCCCTGGCCTTCAGTGTCATGGCCTGCAGGCGCAAGCCCTGCTGAGTCCCTGCTTGGTCTTTTGCCGTGGGCCATGGTCTCCTCACCTGGTGCTGGGGAAACTGTGAAATGATCACCCATGTCTTCCTCCTCGCCCTCGGACCACAGTGCGGGCTGAACTGCGGAGAAGGCGTGGCACAGAGGAGGAAACAAAGGGCCCTAGAGTCGATCTGAGCGTATGAACGCCAGCTCTAGCTGTAGTTACTTAACCTCTGTGAGCCTCTGTCACCTGCAGGGCAGTAAACCTGCTCTGCCAGATGAGCACACAGTAGGCACTCAATGACTATCGTTCCTCATGGTCCTCCCGGGAGAATGAAGACGAGTGGGCACAGCAGTGGTACCCCCCTGATGGCTCTGAACCCGGGACTCAAATTCATGGTCTCCCACAAACCACACACTCTCTGCATTTCCACTTGGAGATGTCTTCATTTATTCAAAACCGAAGTCACCACTTTCCCACCTTTGATGACCTCCCCTGTCATCAGTGGTGTCCCTGAGCCTGAAACCGCTCAGTTTGGGCAAGTTACTTAGCTTCCTGGTGCTTCCAGTTCCTTTCTATAAAAGGGGAATAATACTATCCACCTCCCCTGGGGGGTGTAGATAAAATCCGCTCTTATGTGCCAAGTACCAGCTCCTCTAGCTCGGGGTCCCCAGTCCTGGCACATTAGCATCTTGGGCGGGATCACACTCTTGTCACATGTGCGGCAGGACATTCAGCAGCATCCCTGGCATTTCCCCGCCAGAAGCTGGGAGTGTCAGCCCACGCCCACACGCCTGTGCCCCAAACGGCTCCCTGCAGCAGCCTGTGCCCGTCCGGAGATGTGTTAAGGTTCTCAGGTAACCCCGATGCACAGACAGGACAGGTAATTGCTGCACAGCCTGGACCCAAGCACCCACTCACCAAAGAATCGCCAGCAGGCCCTCCACACAGACCCCAGATCCCATTCCCCCAGCCTCGACTGCAGGGGGTGGGTCCCCCGCCTGGCCTCCTCGAGGCCCCAGCAAACTCTACCTGAAAGAACCTGGCCCTTCTCCAACGCCCTCTCAACCCCCCATCTACGTGACATTATTGGGAAAAAATCCACACCAGTTCAACCCCCAAGATACCATCTTCATCCCCACCAGCCCCCACCTGGCCTCTCAACTGTGACAGTCCTCATGTTTGACGCTGCCTGCCTCGGTCTACCCTCTGACACTCAGCCGGGTGCGCTGTTTCCCCCGCCTGGAAGGTTCTCCCTGCCTCTGCTGGCCAAACCCTTCAACCGATGCTCCGTAAACGGCTCTGCTGTCACTGACCCCCCCCAACCCCCACCACGAAGGCACTGGAAAACAGCTGCACTTCTGGGTGTTACACACCGGTCCTGATTCGGCAAACGCTCGGAGGTGAACTTCTTTTGCAGTCGTGCACAAGACACACACAGGACTCTTGAAATGACTGGTGCCCCATAGGCTGCAGACCCCGAATGCCCAGGTGATGTGAGCTCCACAGATCAATGGGCAACTTTGTCTTAAAGAACACTTTGACCTTGAAAAGATCAAGGTGCATCCTCAGAGCTAAGTGACACACTGGGCCCCAGCAGAGCAGTCCGTGTGGCCCTGGGAATCCGGGGTCCCTCTGCTTCTGTGGTTATTGCTATGTTCAGATAAGCCTTGCCATCCACCTGCAGAAGAGAGCGAGCCAAACCTCCCTGGGTGTGAGTCTGAGCTGACGCAGACTGTATAAATACACTGTCGACAGTTGGGAAAACAGTGTATCAAGAGGCCCGGAGGACCCTGAAGCACACAGCGATTCATTTTTAGAAGTAGAACACACTCTTCGGGTCTTTGCAGAAACCCAAGCAGCGGCGAGGTAAATATGAAGCAGCTCTACTTGATGGTGGAAAGGGGGCACAGGAATGGGTCTGCAGGAGGAGCTGGGTCCCACCCATTTGCCCACCTGCTGCCCCTGCCTGCTGCCACCCACTCCACTCCCGATGGAGGAATCACGGAAGATCCACCCGACCGGGAGTATGAAGCAGAACCACCACGCTGGAACACTTCACACGCTCCACACAGCAATTCCACCGCTAGGCACGCATGCCCAAGAGAAAAGGAAGGGTCTGTCCATAGAGAGGCTTGTAGAAGAATGTTTGCATTGATTTTATTCATAATAGCCCCAAACTGGAAACAACCCTTGTGTCCACCAATAGGAGAATGCACAAAACCGATGGTGGGACGTCCCACGGTGCCACTGATAGGGAACGCTCAACCAAGCAACAACACAGAGGAAGCCCACAGGCATGACGGCGAACAAAATGCCAAACACGAGAAAGCACACATCACATGATGTTTTCACATGACATGCAAGGAACCGGAATAGTGGCTGAAGGGAGGAGGCAGGATCGGCAGGGAAGGGGCCCCGAGAAGGCTCTCCGCTGATGGGAATACAGCTTGATGGGAGCAGATCACGCAGATGGTAGCCTGTGTCAAAACTCGCGCACTTAGGACCTATGCACGACACGTGTAAGGACAGTAACAACAGCGTGCCTCTCTCAGCCTGTAATGAAGAAACATGGAGCTTCTGCCCAAAGTCAGAGAGCTAATGAATCATGCAGAGCTGGGTGGAGAACATGGGGCTCCGGGCCCCAGGGTGGGGCTCTTTCAGAGGGAGCTACATCCCCCCATGGCACCTCCAAAGCCGGGAGAGTTTCCTCTGGTATCACCTAGAATCATCTGCAGCTGATGCCCCGAGCCTGGACCCGACTTGCCCACATTCATCAAGGGAAGCCGATGACGGGCCTTCCTCCCAGTCAAGGTTGAGGGGTGAAGGCTTCCTAACCACAAAGACTTACCTGGCCAGCACTGTTTGCACCCCACACCCCCACACGGCCCACTCCCCGAGCCCCACAGCCCACGCTGTCTCGTGCCTCCTGGTGGCGGCCTGGGCTCAGCGAGGCTGGGACACGGCAGATGAGTCTGGAACAAATCACCACGTTAAGCCACCACGGTGGCTTAAAACAAAGGAACTGCTCTCTCCCAGTGGATGCTGGTGGTCTTACTGTAAGCAAGGTGTCAGGGGGCCACGTGCTCTCAAAAACTCTAGAGAAGACTGTTCCAGGCCTCCCTCCTGGCGTGAGGTGTCAGGGGCAAGTGTGTCTCCTCGGCTTATGTTCTATCTCTGGTTCTGCAACCACGTGGCCTTCTTCCCTGTCTTCACACGGCTGCCTTCTAAGGGCACCACTCATGGGACTAGGGCCCACCCGACTCCCGCAGGACCTCCTCTTAACTGAACAGATCACCTCTCAAAGGCCCTATTTCCAGCAAGTTCCCATTTTGAGGTTCCTGGTGGACAGGCTTTTTGAGGGACACCAGTGCGCTGTGTACATGGAGGAACATGGTGAGAGAGGGGGCCTCAGGTTGGCTCTTGTTGGAGCAGCCACGTGAGCACCTGGGTCCAGCAGGCGGGGCAGGTGACAGAGGAAATCCCCGTGTAGCTTGGGACCAGGCCAGGCCTCGTGCGCACAGGGGTCGCTTCGAGTAAGCAAGAGCCTGCTTTCCTAGTGAAGTGCCTCACCCGCCCTACTCAGACACACGAGGTGTAAACCCATCTTGGAGCGTTCTTCATGTAGGACACACATGTTGGGGAATACAGTAAAAGGTGACACCTGACAGGTAACTCTGGTTTCTCCTTCAGCCTCCATGAAAAGAACTTTAGGGAGCCTGCTCCTAACCGGCACCCTTCTCAACCGGCGCAAACAGAGCCCCATTCTGACGACCGCCTGTCCTGCAAACCGGGTCATCCACCCCGGTCCTCAGTCCCTGAGCTGTGCTGTGATGCAGGGGGCACCGCGGGCCCCGTCTGCAGAGGCCAAGGAACATTCCCGTCCCGCCCGCTGTCCTTGCTGTCTCTTCCAGCCAGCCGTCCCAGGCCGGCACCTGCCAGGGCTCTGTGAGCCCATCCCAGGGCCCAAGGAAGCTGCCGGGGATGTCCAGGTTGCTTAAACCAGTAAGCGTCTCTCCGAGTCAATGCCACATCTGCGGTCAGCAGCCCTGGCGCCCCGGGCTCCCCTACAATAGCACCTAATCACTGAGGGTGCCTATATTTGATTGTGTGCCTCTCCAGCCAGGCTGTCCCTCTGGGTCAGCAAGGACAGTGTCCTTCAGCGGCCCCTGCAGCTCCCTGCACACGGTAATGATCACTCAGCAAATACCCGGACCAGTGAAGGGCCTGGGGGCCGTCCCCACCTCACCGTTCGGGAATGTGGCTGCTTCCCCAAAGGAAGACTTCTTCCGTTCACAGCCTTCCTGACGTCTGCCTGGCGCAGAATGCTGTTCTGAAAACAATAAAGGTTATGCGAGGGGGTGTCTTCCTTAAGTCAACCATGTAGGTACAGGGCATCTGCCCCGTGTCAGGGCAGCTGCTTCAAGAACACAGCGCAGAGAAGACCGTTCCCGCTCGGAGCCGGCTCACAGGAGCGCCGACGACAAGGACCGGGGCTGCAACAGAGGCCGAAACACACGTAACGCCCACCGTCGCCCGCTAAACGGTCTGTCCCTCCAAAGGCTACATTCAATCCTGACTCCCGGTGTCCGCGAATTTGACGACGGGAAGCAGGGAATCTGCAGGCGTGATCAAGTTAAAGTAAGGTTATTCTGGCTGAGGGTGGGCCCTAGATCCAATCACGGGTGTCCCCATGAGAGAAGGGAAATCTGGACATGGGACCCAGACACACACAGAGGGCAGCCGGCCACATGAAGACAGAGACGGAGCAGAGACACAGCCGCCGGCCAATGATCAGCAAGACCCTCCTCCTGAGGCCGGCATGAGCCTAGCGCCAGGACCGGAGGGATCAGCTCATTTCTAGACAATTCCAAGAACATGAACTGTCTCTCCACCTGCCCCACTGGGCAAACAGCAGCCCAGCTCCTGGAGACCAGAGCAGGACCCCGACGTCCCGCTGTTGTGATACAGCTAAGGGGGTGGTCAGATGGTTGCTCCCATGTTTTATTTTTTAAAACTTTTCTTTTTTTTTAAATCAAAGCATACATTAGCAAACCTCTCGTGAATCATTCCTTGTCTCTCCATACAGCCTCTGCTACAAGTCTGTATCAGGCGCAGATAAAATGGACCTCAACTGACCTGACAGTTTCCGTCGAGAGAGAACTCAGCAGAGGGTCTGGAAGCCAGGACCACGCCCCTTTGGTAATTCACGGCTTGTTTTCCCAGCCATTCTGATGGGGGCACAAGGAGAGGCACTTGGACGGGGAGCAGGTGACCTGGAGCCAAAGGCAGCTGGGAGCAGCTTTTCTTCTGCTTCCCACTAAAAATAAAACGGACCTGAGGCTGATTATTCCATACAGAAGCTCAGAAAGAGGGTCGGGGGAAGAAAGAAGCCACTCCCTGGTAGAAAGGGCACCACCGGGGATGCCTCTGTCCTCGGCTTTGTTTGTCATGGTTCGTGCCCAGACGGCGAGCTGATGCTTGGTGGCCTGTCCTCCCCGGCCCTCGCTGTCCTCTGCAGGGGGGCTGTGCTGTCCACTATCCCAGAGCCCCGTGCAGCACCGGCGTCTCCCCTCCTGCAGGATCGCTGGCCCATGACAAGGCTCCACGCTGGCTGGCGCTGGGGGATGGGGCTGCAAATGGGCCTCCCTCCTTTGGGCTTGGAAACCCTGGTGCAGCCCCCACCCTGCCCTGGGCTCCCCGCGGTGGCCCTCCTCCCCCTCCCTCGCTCCCCCCGGGGAAGACGCTACCGCCCCCAAGCTCAGACACCGTTCTCACTGGGGCTGGCAGTGCAGGCCACACGGAGCCCAGGTCCTAAGGGTGCTTTCTTGTGTGTGTGTCTCATCGGGCAGCCTTCTAACCGCTGACCGCTCAGCGGCCTCCCACACGTGTGCCCACTTTCTCCTTTCTTTCTGGGCTGGCCTTTGAGGGTGTGTCTTGTCTCCCCAGCACCCCCCCCCGCCACAGCCGGTTCTCCCTCCTTCCTTCCCAGCATCTCCTCCTCCGCCTGCCCAGAGTGCCCAACGTCCCCACTGTCTGTCTCTGTCCCTCTGCTCTTGTCCCTTGGGGAATTCTCTTTAGGGGGCTAGCTGCCCCCTTGCCATGGGGTGCCCAAACTCATGTCTTGCATGGACAGCTGCTTCCCATGCCCACTCAGGACGGCCCACAACCACCTTCAAGGCATCATGCTGGCCTCCTCTGCCCCCACCCAGGCAGGCCTGCCGCCCACCCCTGCATCCCCATCCTGGCAAACGGCACCACCCGGAAATCACCCACCCTAGATTCCCCCACCCCCAACCAGTCGGTTCTCCAGTTGGACCAGAAAACTGTCTCTGGAAGGCAGTGTTTCTCAACCTCACTACTGCCATTTGGGGTCTGGTCATGTTTTGCTGTGGGGCAGCCTCCCAGCCTCTACCCGCCAGATGCCGGTAGCAGCCCCAAACCCAGCTGAGACCACCGGTAATGTCTCCAGACACTGTTGCATGTCCCCAAGCCAGCATCGCTGTAAAGGGCCGGAAGGCGAGTTTTTCAGGCTTTGTGGGTGTCTATCTACTGCCACCACTTATCAGCTCCACCTCTGAAAGGCCAACACAGTGCAGACACCGAACAAGTGGGCATGGCTGGGCTCCAATAAAACCTCCTTTACAAAAACGGGGTGCCCGCAGGGTTTGGCCCCCCTGCCCCGGGGCCACACGTTGCTGGTCACTGCTCTAGACTCTGCCTGTTCTCCAGCCAACTCCCTCTCCTTCCCCTGCCGCTGGCCTTCCTCAGCCACTCCGCACGTCTCACCTGGACCCCCACCCCCGACGGCCTGCAGTCTGGCCCCCACTGGGTATGGGTTCACCCTGGCCCCGGGAAAGCAGAGATCATGTCAATTCTAACTAGGAAGACTGTATCACCAGTCAGGCCCGGTGAAAAGAGCCTTAGCAGTGAATTTAAATCTCCAAAACAGGTCCAATGAGTACAGATGATGAAACTGATTTGGAAAACTGACTCATCCCAGGACACGCAGGTGTCGCCTGGTACCCCAAACCTTCACCCTCACCATGACAGCACGCAGGCTATTTGCTGCTGTCACTGCACCTGTCCAGAGCCGCCCCCCACCCCCACTACCTCCCTGTCTCTGCCCTTCTCTGGGCCCCGGGCACAGTCACAGGATGGAGGGGTGATCCTGGAAGCCTCAGACCAACACGCCCATCCTCAGAGGAGGTCTGCTCGCTGGTGGAGCAGAAACCCCGGCTGGCGGCCCCCCGGGGTAAAGTAGAGTGAGGTGAGCCCTGACTGCAGAGACTGCTGGTCCTGAGAATCCTACAGGACTGGCTGCCTTCATCCTACACGTTCCTTTCTGGGATGTTTTAGTATCACGCTTAAAAACCCATTAAAAATAAAAGGGAATACGCATTGTTTCCCATAGAAATGCTACTGTGCAGATTTCTGATTGATCTATTCTTTACCAAAACCTGAGAATGTTAGGTAGGATACTGCCCAAAGCAGCAAGGAGCCCTTCTGAGATTTCCTTGGACACAGACATCCCCAAAGGAGAAAGGAAAGGAAAGGAAAGGGAAGGAAAGGAAAGGAGAGGAGAGAACGGGAGGGGAGGGGAGGGGAGGGGAGGGGCGAGAAGGGAAGGGAAGGGAAAGGAAAGGAAAGGAAGGGAAAGGAAAGGAAAGGGAAGGAAAGGAAAAAGCCCTGTTGGCACACAGTGGGAAGAGAAAAAGGAGGCCAAGTCCAAGGCCACATGGCCCACCTGTCGTCCCGTCTCCACGTGCACCTGCACCGTGGGTGGGAAGAGCTGGTGCGCAGCGCACTCCCAGTACAGAGAGGGCAGCATTCTCTGGTTTCCTCCATCCAGCAAGCCCAGGACAGGATTAGTGCCTGGAGCCAGCAGGGGAGAGCAAGACAGCTGCAGGGGCTCTGCCTGCTCCCCACCCCCCAGGGATCAAACCTCCACCGCTGAGGGCACGGGGATGCGACCTTGGGATGCCCAGCGCAGCTGCTTAACAGAAGCTAAGTGCTCGGGCACGTGGGGACCCCGTGGTAGGGCATTGTTCCGAAAGCCAACAGGCTCTGGGTCCCCCTTCTTCCTTTCCACCCCCACCATGTGAGGCCAGTAAGGTGTGTGTTCAACCTGCAAAAAACGGTTGTCAGGAAGGGTTCAGTAAACACCTGCTGCTCCTGAGGGGTCCTCCAAAAGGCGGAGAAGGACCAGTGGGGACACAAGGCAGCCAGCGATGGTGGGGACCCACCATCAGTCAGGTCTGTGGAGTGCAGTTTCCTGGGCCCTGCCCTGGTGCTTCGTGGGTGGGGACAGGCTGAGCTGTCACTCCAGAGTCCCGCCAGAAAGGCGACGGTGTACTCAGATCAGCATCATTTGAGGGGACTTTCATCAAGAGGCAATTAGGTCAAGTCCTGGCTCTTGGAATTTTAATAAATACTGGGGACTGGCATGGGGGCCGGGTGGGGGAGCCGGAACGCAAAGCCAGGGGTCTCTGCAGGAACCAGGAGACCAGAGAAGACAGCTCTTAGAATTTTAGTTAGAACATCAAAATAGAATCAGTCTTAGCACTACGAGCAATCGCCAAAAGGCAGAAACAGTCCAGTGTCCATGAACGGAGGAACAGGCCAACAAAACGTGTCTAGCCATACACACAATGGAGTCTTACTCTCCATAAAAAGGAGGAAATTCTGACCCGTGCCACACCATGGATGGCCCCTGAAAACATGGTAAATGCAGAAGACGGTCATAAAAGGTCACATATCGTAGGGTTCCAGAACAGACATATCCAGAGAGACCAAGAGCAGGTTGGTGGTTGCCGGCAGCCGGGGGCAGGGGGGTGTGGAGTGACTGCTCACAGGTCTCTTTTTGGGTAGAATGTTTTGGAACCAGATAGAGGGGGTGGTTGCACAACTTTGTGAATCTGCTAAATATCACGGAATCGCGACACTTTAAAATGTGCCCATCAGAAACCCATTCGGGTTTCTAAAATGTGTGTGTGCAGAGTGAAGAGTCGGAAGACATACCTTCGCCAAAAAACTGGTACACAGTGAGACCTATCTTAGTTCTAATCAGCAATAAACCCCTAAAGGACAAAAGGAACGTATGTGCGGTCAGGAAAAAGGAAAGGAGGCGTCAAAGGAAAAGCGGGCGAAGGAAGAAGCTACGGACAGGAGGGATGGAGGCGGTACTGGTCAGAGGCGCTGACCGAGAGCCTGGAGCACGCAACCCCGCCGCAGCAGTGACCCCGCACAGGGACGGGCTGGGACCACCCCGGGTGCGTTTTAGGGCTCTAAAGACCCAACTCCAACTCACTAAAGCAAAAACAGGAACCGACTCCCACAAGCAAGCCGAGGGAGGCCAGGGGTGTGGATGCAGACACTCAGTGCCTCCCAGCCTCCAGCTGAGTCCCCACCCCTACGGGCTCAGCTCTGGCCACAGATGCACTTCTGCACAATGTGGGAGCGCAGTCAGAGCCGTGAAGGGGCCACTCACGTGCAACTGCAGCTTCTCGTTCCCATTTTACATATGAGCAAATTGAGGCACAACAGACGGTTAGTGGGGCCTCATCGCTGTTAGTCACCCAGACAGGTTTGCTCCAGAGTCCAGGCCACACCCCTCCAGAGCCACACTGGTCAAGTGGGAGCAAAAGGTTCCCCCCAGGAGGGCCCCGTTCCGCACAGCCAGGATGCGCTCACCAAAGTGTCTGCTTTTCTCACATATCGAGATTGATGAACTGGTAGCCTGGCCTCTGAGGCCTGGGTCTATAGGATCTAAGCCCACTCCCGAGTCCAGTGTTTGGGGGCCAGACCCTGGCCAGGAGAAACGTGCCTGGGTCACGTTGGCCCAGTCTCACTGGAGGACTGCAAAGTGGGGGTGCTGTCGGCTGTTGTCGGCTCCTGCCGCCCAGCCCTACCCTGTCCACAGGGCCCCTCGCTGGGCCACCCACAGGCTCATTCAGATTCACTCTGACGCCCATTCACATGTGGTACCCTGAAGAACTTCCACAGTAACTTGGCATCCCAAGGTGGGCAAACGGATTTCTAGTGACTTATACCCAAACCTGCCCCCTGACAAATATTTAGGGCCCGGCAGACGGAGGCCTGATTCTGAAGTTACATTAAATCCCTCTGAAATCAAGTGATCCAAGCCAGGTGGGAATCTGGTGAGTGACACACCTGTCAGGTCCATCCAGGGGCCCCTGGACAATTCTAGCACCCTGCTTAGCCTTCTACCATCTGACCGCAGATCTCCTGCTATGGGGCCCCTGTGTGATGGTGCTGAGTTCGGAAGCTTCTGTCTGACCTCGCTTTAATCACTGTTCAGCTTCTCTGAGGCACCTGTACGATGAGGTTAGTAATTAATATCCAGCTCGCCCTACCTCTCCCTGAGAAGATCAAGAACAAATCTCAAGAGAGCTTTGCAAACTGTAAAGTGCCGTGCAAAATTTAAATATAAAACGAAGCTACAGAGGACCTCTTCAAACGCTGCACAGTAACATTTCTCTCCCTGGAGCTTCCTCTTTGCCAGGTCTGACTTGGGCCCCGAAACCTGGTGCACCATTCATTAAAAAACCAGCCTCCTTTGGAAGCCAATTCATGACGTCCTCTTCAAATGCGGCTTCGAGACCTCAATACCGTGTAGCCTGAACAACTTGGGAGGACCCGTGGACGACCTGGTAATAATGTGGACACTGCCCCTTGACCTGGACGCTAGGTTCCCATTAACCACCTGCAGAGCACCTTTCGTTTTCAGATGTTGTTCTGAGTAAGCCCGAGTTCAACTAAAATCCAAAGAATTTCCATAAGCCAAGTCTCTCTCATTCTGCAAATTTAATATCTGGATTTAACAAAAAGCGAGAGAATTAATGAGGAGATAAAGGAAAGAAGAGATTGAATTGGTTTCTGTCCAGTTTGACGTTGATTTCAGCTGAGCACTCCAGCCCAGGGGAGACATTCGGTGCCCGTCGGACTCTACCCCCGCTCCTATTACCTCCTCCTCATCCCCAAGCCTGTCTTCGGCCTTCTTCCGAGTCAGGAGCTGTTGCCTTTTTTGAGGGTGCCGATACTTTGAGAAATGCGGTAAGGGTGACAGGCTTTCTCTGCAGAAAACCACCTGTACCTGTAAAGTTCTGCTGCAGACCCCCTTAGAAGGACCATGCTAGGAGGTCACGGGCCCCGGGTTAAACACACCTGCTCACTTGATAAAAATGATGTTCAACAGAACAAGACCCAAAACAGAGGGTGGACACGATCCGAGGACACTGCAGGCCAACCTAAAGCATCCATCGATGATCATTAATTTCACCGACAACTGAAGGCAGAGAGGGGGCTGCATATTCCAGCTCCCACGGGGAACAGCGAGGGTAAACAGATTTATGGTGACGACAGGGAAGAAAGGAAAAAGGATCAAGTTGTGTTTACTGAGCAGGGTCCAGGGCAGCCCAGGGGTGGATGGGGGTGGGGGCGGGGGTCCCTGTTCACAAGAAGCCAGGGCAACAGGCACACAACACAGGTGCTGAGCATGGCGGATCCTCACTGGGGGTGGACAGCGGAGCGGGCGAACCCCCGACCTGCTGGGACAGAGGATGGCTGGGTTGTACAGGGAAGACACCGTGACCTTGGGAAGACACTGTGTGTGACCTTGGGAAAATGCTGAGCTCAGACTGACACTGGCTTTTTTTCTAAAGTCTCTGCTTCCTCTTCTGCCAAATGCAAAGCTTTCCCTGCTGTCGACAGAGTGGAAAGGAGGTTTCGGATGCATCACAAGTGCAACTCGGGACCTGCGTCTGCCCGATGATGATGGAGCCTACAAAACCCGACCAGAGTGTGCCAGGAAGATCCAGCTGGTCCCTCTGAGCGGCCCTCCTGCAGGCCAGCTGCTCACTTCTTGGAAAGAGGGGCCCCATGTCATTCACTCTGGCCAGTGGGTCATGTTATCCCTCTTCTGACCTTTGGGACCCCCGGGACGGCATGAGGGGGGGAAGGCAAGGGGCTTGACAAACAGCATGAACTGCAATGTCAGGGGAGGGCAGCCTGCCCTGACCACATCCCCCCCATGTTCAGAGAAGCCCCATGATGGATGCTCCAGGGGACCCTCAATACAGACACAAGAAAAGGAAGGTCCAGAGAAGCTAAAGGGCTTGCCCAAAATGATGGGGTGATGCCAAATTCCAAAAGAAGGTATGGGGGAGGGAGAGGGCAGCAAGGAAGTAGGGAAGGAGGGAAAGGAAACCGCACATAAATAAGCCCAGGTGAGGATGAATGCAGGTCACCTCCTCGACGGCCCAGGAGTACCACCAGCCGTCACTGCCTGGCCCAGGGACGCCCCCACAGCCCTGCACGCTCCCCCTGATGGATCAGCAATGGACACCTCTACAGGGAAGCCAATCCGCAGCCCGCCTGCTGACCCAACCACTGAGGACTGGCTCAAAAGGCTGAGCTGGCCTAAGCCGCTTCTGAGCACTGGAAGCTGGGAAAAGCAAAAGCAGCCCCGTGGGCAGGTCTGGCCAAGGACTGCTGTGCGCTGGCTCGCAGCCATCCCTGGGCCAGGTGCATGCTGGGTGAGCGGCACAGACCAGGTGACAGGGCAGAAGCACAGGTGTGCGTCGGCGGGGGGAGGTGTGGGGGCGGCTGACACGGGACGTGCAATTCCTGAAAAGCAGCTTCATTTCTCAGATCCTGGTTCTCAGGTCCGCCTCGACCCGCTGTGCTTGGTCTGGATCCTTCCAATCAACCTCCTATTTCTCTTGAGCAAGTCTGAGAGCATATTTAATTCCTTTTCATCTGTAAGAACTTTCTAGACACTGGTTCCATTCTTACAGACAAGAAAACCGAGGTCCAAAGGAATTAATTTATGCAAAATGCTCATGGACTCGTGACTGAAATTCGTCTACACTTAGAAAAGAGGAAAGTGCTAAGCTCTTTGCAGAGACACTTTTCTGACCCAAGAAGAGACTACATTCACTCTGCCCTTCCCAATGCCCCATGAGCTTTAAATAACGAACTAACAAAGGGGAAAACTCAGGCCGGAGAGATAGGGTAATGTGGGGTTTTCTGATTAGCTTGGGGAGTTCTTTGTAGTCTGAGCGGGTTTCAGCAAGAGATTGGGAGGCTCTTGAAATAAACGATGGTGGAGTCTTCCTTCACTCACACCTTTATCTCCAAACCAAGTATGTTAAAAATTTCTTATCTGTCCTCAAGACTTCCCTGCTTGAAGGAGGCTGAAGAGCGCGGGCCGGGGGCAAGGCTAACGCACACGGCTTTTAAGAACGCAGGTGCCGTTCTGAGTGTAACTCAGCACCTGGAGTGACGCTCGGCTCTCTCATCTGTCCACATTCCCCAGGTTCCACTGAGCCAGCTCACGGCCTCCCTCAGATTCAACCGCACTCTTAATGAGGCAGCACTGATGGGAGACATTTGCAGGCAGAGGTTTTGAAAGAAGCTGAGCCATGTCTCAGGTCTGATGCATGGCTGGGGGGCTGCCCTCTAGGACAATGTGAGGTCAGACCTTGCCCCCGGGGGTGTCTGTGCAGGCCTCAGCAGGTGCAGAATCGCGGTGGCCCTGGGTCATCTGGCCAGCGACAGTCCCAGCAGGCCAGGGTGTCCTGCCGTGAAGGATGCCGGACTGAGCTCTGTCTTGAGGACATGTGAAGTGGGAACCCCCTACATACAGACTGGAGCCCAGTTCCATCCTCAAGAGTCACTGCTTAGTAGTTGCCAGGGGATGGGGGCAGGGGCGATGGGAATAATTACCTCATGGGTACCGGGGATTCTTCTGGGGTGATGAGAAAGTGGTACAGCAGGTAGAGCTGGTGGCTATGCAACGCTCTGAAGGCACTCGATGCCAGGAAATGGCACACTTTAAAATGGTTCATTGGATGTTATGTGAGTTTCACCTCGGAACAAAACAAAAGACCCAAAACCCCACCCCATCAGAAAGGCCTGGAGATGCCTGGTCTGAAAAGTAGCCCCTGAAAAGAAGAATTCATTGGTGCTTCTCCATGTGGTTCAGGCCGAGGGTGCCTGGCCAGAGTGGGCCCTACACCGAGACAGAAGAGGGGTCCAGGTAGCCGAAGGGTAGCTTCCTTTAAGATCAACTCATTCCTGAATTGTATTCTTAACTTTCAAGTAAATGGACAGGTCTATGAGAAAAAGTTGGTTTCACCTCTAAAAATTAGCTCTGCGGCTCACATTTGTGGCTTGTCATTTGTTCCTATTGGTTAGCACCGGACTCGGGGATCCTTGCCTGCGTGAGGGATGTGTCCTTCCCAGGAACCAGGTAAAGGGGGGGGGGGTGGGCCAGAAAGGGGTGGCTTAGGGCATGAGCCTCGCCTCTTATCTGTAAAATGGGCAGGACAGGGCCCTCCTCCAGGGCTGGAGGGAACAAAACAGGGGCGGGTGGTTAGCTGAAGCCTTCCCAGGCACTGGCAGAACCGTGGGAATGAGCCACGGCCTCCCCCAGAGGAGGGACGGGGCTCCGTCCTTGGCTGGCACGCTCCCCAAGGAGCTGTGGGACCAAGTTCTGGTATCTGCCGGTTACACAGTCATTCACACGGGTCTTTAAGTAAAGAGAAGGAGAGTCGGGGCTCATTTCTGCTCCCTCACTTGGTCCATCATCTTGAGCAGTAGACTTGGAGCAGGTGCTTTAATAAACTATTTCTGGTGGTGCTAACAAGGGGGGGGTCACTAAAAGCTTGAGACGCTACCCGGGACTTGCTGGGACGACACGCACCAATCACACCACGAGGCAGGAGCAGAACTCTGGACATACACATTGAAACCCTGGGAAGCGCCACCTCATGATGAACTTGAGATAAATCAGATCTTGAATATTAAAGATGCACAGAGAAAACTGCATTTATGTTCCTGGGCGGGGATGTGTCACGATCCCTTTTTTTGCCACAGCCAGTGGATGATTTCTCTAAATGCTGTAGGACACACGTCCACTCCCCAAAAATCTCAGCCTGATGGCACGTCTGCCACCCCCCAAAACAGGCAGGCTGAGCCTCCCTTCCCAGGCTCCTAGGAACTTTACACCAAGATGGGGGCAACAGGGACCACTCTGGCTCACCTCCGGATGGAAGGCTCTGTCCCACCAACCTGCTTCCTCTTCCTAGACATCTTGCTGCCCCCAAGAACCCTGGTTCAGTGCCAGAGAAAGCAAGCCACATAAATACTGCTCAGGTTACTGCTGGAGCAAGCGAGGGGTCCCAGGCAGAGGCCCCCATTTACCTCCTCTGGCCTTATTCAGGACGGGGTGGCCCCACTTGCCAAGCTGCACCCGAAATCCAAACCCAGAGGGGAGACCACGTGAGGGGTCAGACAGCGAGTCATGTTGTACAACCCACTGGTGTCTATCAAGTTTATCTAGAGAAAAGAACTGAGCCACGTATTTGCTGGTTGATTTCAGAAACCCTGGCATTCCGGCCTGTGCCAGGCCAAAAGAATGCGAGGAATTTGGATGCCTTTCGCTGGGTTTCCCCGCAACCCAAACAGACCACAGCCTCCAGGACCAGGGACTGTACTTATAAGGCAAGGCAGAAGTATTTTAAGTCCTGAGACCTCAGTGTGGGGAGCACTGACCCTAGGACCACAGAGCGCCCGAATTCCTCACATCATTGAAAGCCCCCGGGGCGTAACGTGCAGGCATCCCAAACATTCTTTCTGTCCGAAAGCAGATACTGGAAAACAATGAGACCCGATAGAAAAGGTGGGGAGAGAAGAACATTGGAACAAAATCCAATCATCCATCCCCCAAGTTGAACAGAGGATGCAGAAGACTTAGGGAAAAGCCTGGAATAATCCAGGCAGCTGTCCCTTTATATGGAAGGGTTTTTATTATTCAAACGTGATCAGGAAGGAAGCAGCCTCTGAGTGGCTCCTCATGGACTCCCTTCTACCACCCGGTGTATGCAGAGGACCCATTTAATTCTACCCGATCCTTTCACCTGGTAAGGACACAAGTGTGGCTTTCCAACCCAGGAAGGCCATGTAGATGTCCCCACTGAAGTGACTGTTCTATTGCTGGCCAAGGGAGTAAGAATCAAGAGCCACTAAGATCCCATCTCTGGGTGAAACGAGATGGGGACCACACTGATCCTGGGAGCCCCGAGCCCTGTACAGACTCGTCCCATCACTGTGCTGTACACCTGAAACTAACATAAGGTTGTATGTTGACTGCGCTTCAATAATAAAAGAAGGAGAAGAAAAAAAAGAACAGCCAAGAAAAAACTCGAGAACCTCCTACGAGGAGACCATTCACTCTGTCCTGGCTGCTGCAGAATGCCCGTTCTGCCAATGTGTTCCCAGGACAGACGCCCTCCCTGAGCCCCTCCCCGAGCCCCAGCGTGGGTGAGCTGCGACCGCAGCCACACGGAGCTCTCTCAACCCGCACCTCGTCACTGGTGGCCATTGTTTGGGAGCTCATAAGTTCTTGCGTTGTAAGAATAACTCCTCTGTGGACGGCCAACCCGGGCTCTGCCCCGTGGCTGTCAGGGCAGAGGATGAGCTGCCTGTCTGGTTTCTGGGTAGAGTCTTCCTTTGGTGGCGCCAGAAAGGGAAGTCCCCAGTGCCACCTGACCTTCCCGGGTTGGGGACACAGAGCTGACGAGGATATGAAGACAGAGCCGTGAGGGAGATGTTTGCAGAACTGTAAAAGGCCAGGAAACTTCTGGAAGTGACTCCTTCCCTCCAGAGCTGCTCTGCAGCCGTACGGGGCCCATCTCCCCACCGGGGCCCGTGCACGTTGGCCACGACAGTGGTCTCCACACAGCAGGCCGCGACCAGCTGCTCATCCCAGCACCCAGGCTGCACGGCTTACCTCCAACAGGTCACCAGCTTCCTGACGTCAGAGCGAAAGTCCCAGGACCCGGCCTCCCATCCATAGAAGGCAGATGCTGCAAGACAAAAGGGGAACACAGGCTTCAGAGCCTCTGTCACCGAAACCTCTCCACGTGGCTTTCCCTCTTCCACGTCTAGGGTGAACTGTACCCTGAGCCACGTTCACACGGTAAGGTGGGGACAGTGGCAGGCGCTGCAATGTGGCCCCAGATGCACCTTCCATCCCCGCTGCTGGGCGAGGCGTGTAGAAGGGCCCTGGCCTGGAACTGCCCCCTGGAGACCCCTCTCAGCCCTTCCTTCCCTCCCTCCCTCCCTCCCTCCCTCCTCACCCCGGGTAGCTGCGCAGGGGTGAGAAGCTGCCCCCTCCCTACTCCCTGCTGCTGATAACATGATGCAGGGCCGCCAGGGTCTCGGAGCTCCTGTGGGGTCTCGGAGGCCCACCCTGGCCTTCCAGGGGCGCTGATCCCAAGCATGAGCCCCCAGTAAACCTCTCATGCAAAGACCTGTGTCAGAGTCGGCTCCCTGGGCAGCCCAGCCTGCAACACGGGCTCTTTGCGATTTTTTTCCCCCCAGGGCCGTGTCATCACTCATCTGCTGTCACTTCTGCAGAGACTGGCAGTTCAACAGAATAATCTTATCGGCCGATTCCAGTCTCCCTGTGAGCAGTGGGGCTCCCTGGGATGGCTGACTAGTTTACGGGATGCTGTCCCCCCAAGCTCCCCGCCTTGGGGCTTCAACAGTAAAACGAACTCCAGATGTTCAGAAAGGTGTGGAAACAGGAAAAGAAATCAACCCAAAGCCAAGAGAAAACTGCGGCGTGGACACAGTTAATCTCCAGGTAGACAGAACTTCGCGCAAGCGGCATCTGAAGTCGCAAAGGCAAAGGGAAGAGCTCCATCAAAGTCAACCAACACTACGAAAAAGGCACCAACATGAGAACATTTATTCAAACACGACAAAAGATTTAGATCCCAAAGGAGACAGGAAAATGTGGGCTGGGGGCAGGACGCTCAAGACACACCGATGTCCAGCCGGCGCATTGATCATGGACGTGTCTGCCTTGCTATCCGCGGGTCCAAGGAAGACTTGCAGGACTCCCGAATGTTCGTCCAGGTGCCCGGGGTACTCGGAAGATCCATGCCACTTGAGAGCCCTCATCGTGTTAAAAAGGGGAAAACGTGCTGAAAAGGGACAAGAGGCGGTGACAATATTAACAGACGTGGCTTCTCAGAACGGGGTTGGTGGGGGCTTCTGCGTCCTCGGACGTCTCCACTCTTGCTGATCTGTTCTACAGTGAGTACAGCATTAAGCAGAGCACGCACTTCTTTTTTCCTCATTGTTAAAGAGTCATTCCTCCCAAGTCACAATACCAGCCTATATAAAACTGGGGTGCCTCCTTTCCTATTCCCCACCACTCCCCCAAATCTTGGCTGGGGTTGTGGGAATCTCTCGCCTCATTCTGACGGGGTGCCAGCTCCGCTGGGCCTCGCTCCCCTGCTCTGGTCCGTGCGCGGGCCCCTTGCCTCGGCCTCCTGCACCCTTACTGCTGCTCACCCTACCCCAGGCTGCCCAAAGCCCATCTCGCAGCCACGAAAATACACATTTGCTGAGAAACTGCGGACGGCTACCTCATCTAAACTCCAAAGAGTTGCCAGGTTTTCTCTTTTTGAAGAGCTTACCGCAACACTCGTATTCACTGTGGTTTTAAGGGCTGAGTCACTTAGCATTTTTGGGAAAGGGCCTTGCAAGCTCTCCGGGGCTTGTCAACTCCTTCCAGAGGATCATTTAGGCAGAGAGTTTTATTTCATCACGTGAATCTCTGGCAGGTTCCCCAGACTGGGGGTGGCTGGGTCAACTCCTACCTCATACCTAATATGGGAGGACCCAACGTTGCCCAACAAGCTGACTCAGAGATGGCCATGCTGGACTTTGGGCAGGTACAGGAGTGCGGGGGCGCACACACACACACACACACACACACACACACACGGGACCCTTCGGCAATCTGGTGCTGGGAGGGGAGGGAGGGAGCTCTGGCTGCGGACGGTCCGGCTGGTGAGGTCTGGGGTGCATGGATTAGGTGGACGGGACCCGCCGGCCCCCTCCCACCCCCTAGCTCCATGGTCTACCTCTGAAAGCCCTATGTTTCTGCACAAAGACCAGTGCTCCTGAGAGGAGAGTGGGCATGATCTTCTGACCAAGCACTTCTGTCCCCAGGGAGCGGCCACATACCTGTGTGGGCTCCCCAGTCCCCAAGGCCCCCAGAAGAAACCACAGGACTTCATGTAGGTTCACCGAGTTGGCATCAAGTCCCAAAGTCTAAAAGATGCCGAACTCCCGGATACTGTTTCAAGAAACATCACTGCTGTCACTGGACAAAATGAAGGGAAACCTCCAAGAACCACTGAGCTGTCAAAAAGCAATGTGGAGAACACGAGATTCTGTTGTTTTGGGGAGTCTCCGAACACACATGTCTTCACCCACAGTCCAGTGTCCCCTGCGCATCTGTCAGGAGCTGTTTTAACAGTTTATAGTCTCAGCTGAAGACACAACTATAGAGGGTTTACCCTACTTGAGGAGGTCTGGGAGGCTGGGTGCATAATGTTCCTGACATTGAGACAGGAAACTATATTCATACAAAGACAGAGGTGACAGCTCTGTCCTACATTCTCACTCTGGGACAGTCACCAACAAGACACTCAGCCAGGCTTTTCACATCCCCTATTAATAGATGGAACTGTGTCCCCCCAAATTCTTTTGTTGGAGTCCTGCCCTAACCCCCAGGACCTCAGAATGTGACCTTATTTGGAAATAGGTAATGGAATTAAAATGAGGTCATTAGGGTGGGCCCTGATCCTGTCTGACTGGTGTCTACAAAGGGGGAAATTTGGAGGGGTATACACACACACAGAGAGGAACGCCATGTGAAGATGAAGGCAGAGATTGGAGTGAATGCTACGGGTAGCCAGCAAATCACCAGAAGCAGGAGAGTCTCATGGAGCAGATGCTCCCTCATAGCCTCAGAAAGAACCAGCCCTGCCGATACTCGACCTTAGACTTCCAGCCCCCAGACGGGTGAGACAACACATTTCTGGTACTCAAGCCACCCACCGTGTACTTCGCTATGGCAGCCCTAGGAAATTTTATGCTATATCTGCAAAATGGGAAAAGGAATTCTCACGATCCCGCCCATCTCAGGGGCTGCTGTGGGTATGACGGATTTTTTTTTTTAAGGTTTTTAAGGTTTTTTTAAGGTTTCCAAGCCACCATGACAGACACATATGGCTCCAACAGCCAAAGGATCGCTCATACCCTATGTCTGCCGATCTCTGAGTCTGAGCCAGGAACTGGCTTTCCCTCATCCCTACTCCCTATCCTGAAGGACACCAAAGTAGTAGACCAAGGGTAGAAAGTAGAACCAGATAAATTAGTGCCCTCCACCGGAGGCAAACTTTGGCCCAAGGGCCAAATCTAGTGCATCATCGGTCTTTGTATGGCCCATGAACAAAGAATGTTTTCGTATTTTTAAATAGTTGGAGGTGGGAGATAAAAATAAGAGTGTTCTGTGACATGAATATTATATGAAATTCAAATTGCAGTGTCCGTAAGTCAGGTTGTATTGAACAGAGCCACGCCGGAAACATTCCGTCTGACCCTTTACAGAGAGAGTCTGCCGATCCCGTTGCTATACCAGCCCTACCCATGCAATGGGGCAAAGGGCCAGGCCGTATTCGGCTCGGGGCAAAGGGAAGTGGGCACGGACCCACAGGTGCCTGGTTAAATGCCAGCCGTGCTGGCCAAGCCGATGGGCATCGTGGCTAGAAACACAGACAGGAATGGCCCCAAAGGCAAACTCCATCAACTCACAATGGCCATCAAGAGTGGCTACCCCCGACCTCAGTCAGGGAGGCACTGCCCCGCCCCCAAGAGCAGCTGAGCACCAGGAGTCTCGTAGCGAGCGACCCTCAGAGCAAAGTGGGATCTCATGGCCTGACTTCACCCCGCGTTCTTCATTGTGATGGGAGAAAATCAGTCCCCTATAAGAGAGCCAATAATAGAACTAAAAGAAATAAATAAATAACACTCTGGTAGGCTGGCAATGGCCCTTATATTTAACGTTATCAACATCAACACACATGACACCATAAACTGAAGGCCTATTTAGGCAGGTGGTGGATGATTACTGCCAAGTCAAAGTATCTGAAATCTCACCTGATTTAGGTGGTGACATTTTCTCACCCAGAACGCAGAGCTGATCCACTGATGTTTCCCATAATTAAACAACATTTCGAATTTTACCGAGTATGTGATTTAGAGAGTATGTGATACATTTCCCTCTCCTGTATGAAACCTGTACTGAATATGAACACAAAGGGAAAGGGGTTTATTGAGACGAACAACCAGGCACCCGTGGTGGTTTATTTACGTGTCTGTCCATTCACGCCCCCGGCGTGAATGGGTTCCTACGGGGCACCTGATGCAGAAGCAAGCCGGTGGTCTTAGTCACTGTGCGGCTGGCCGGCATTCCTGGCTGTCCTTCCTCCCTGGGTGGAGGCTTCTGTTTGTCTCTGTGTGTGACAGAGGGACTCGGTGCTACCTGTCCCCTTTCTTAGACACATGGACGCTCACACCTGCAGCCAGATGCGGTTTCTCCTCCTCCTCTGGGTTTCCGCCCCCTCTGGTTGCAGCTGGTGGGTCCTGTTCTGGAAATCTGTAAGTATTTAATTATCACAGAAACAAACGGCCATGCGTGAAACCAGAGCGGCTTCCACAACAATCAAGCAGAGCACTTTGCAGACTCATTGAGGTGAATCACTTAAAAATGGCCTGCTAAATGAGACATTAAACTTTTGAGGAAAAATTTTAAAAACTGGACACAGACGACTTCACTTGCGTCCTTGTGTTGTTACTTGACTTTAAGGTGGAAATCAGGAGGCTGTGCTGTGATTCATGCCTCATGTGGCTCTCCAACTCACACTCAGAAGGGACCTCCACCCAGTGAAGATTCACGGACACGGCTTTTTGCATTAAAAAAAAAAAGCAAAGTTTTGGGGCGCCTGGGTGGCTCAGTGGGTTGAGCATCTGACTCTTGACTTCGGCTCAGGTCACGATTTCAGGGTCGTGGGACAGAGCCGGGTGGGGCTCAGCAGGGGGAGTCTGCTTGTTCCTCTCCCTCTGCTCCTCCCCACCCCCCCAAATAAATAAAATATTAAAAAAAAAAAAAAGGAACTTTATTCTTCTTCCAGATTCGACTAACTTTTCCAACTAGCCGGGTGGTCACTTAAGGACGTTCGCAATCTGACCCTGCTCGCAAGCCTGGGCTTCCCCAGTGAGACCGGAAGTTTAAGTCCAGTGTCTGGACAATGAAGGAGAGCTGCCCAAGGGCGGCATCCTGGGCTTTTGATTCTGACTTTTGATTCTTTTTCATTCTAACTGTGCCTGTGGATAAACGGGTGATGGCTCCAGTCAGGGAGCTGTGTCTGGGAGCGGGCTGTATGGCAGGAGGCAGCCAGGTAAATGGAGGATTTCTGTGGGTTCCCATTTCAGCTCTGCCCTTCGCAAGCTCGATGGCCTTGGTTATTAAATGGCCTAACTCGAGTCTGGGCCTTGGTTTCCTCAAGTGTAAAACCAGGCTCTCCATATCATGCAAGAGTCCATCCAATTAGACTTTTCTTTTTCTTCTTTGGAACATGAAGGACCAAATACTTAGTGTGCCAACTACATAGCAGAAACCCCACAAAATGATTGGGGAATAAATAAAAGGTTGAGAACCTAACTGCTAACATTTGCATCAGGTAGTGGTTCTCATCCTAGCGCCAGGCCGACTCCTGGAGGCCTCATTACAACAGACGGCTGGACTCCACCCCTGCGGGTTGGGGCTGGCCTGAGAGCCTGCTCTTCTCCCTTGCTCCCAGGCGATGGCGACGTTCCTGGTCCCTGAACCACACTTTGAGAACCACTGGTACAACGCATGATGGTTGATAACGTACTTTCCCGCTAGGCCTCCCGGCTGTTTCCCACAGTGACGCCATGAGGTGGGCAAGCAGGTATCGCTGTGCCCATTTCCGAGATGAGACCACTGAGACCAGATACTTTCGACCACTGACCTGAGGTCAGGAAGTGGAGAGCCGGGGTCACCAGGCATGGTGCTGGGCCAGCACCAGTGACTGATACACAGAAGATGGTCAAATGCAAAGTGAACGGAGGAAGACAAAGCAGGTTGTGGTAAGACCAGATGTCTCCAAGTGAGGGCATAAAGATGCCACACTGGGCTCCAATATCACCTTTCCTTCCTTCTTTCCTTCTTCTGAGACATAAATTATAAAACCTCCCAAGGCTTGTAAAGTAGGAGGAAATTAAGTACCCTGCCTGTACCAGGTGAAAGGAGTTCAGGTGTGAGTCTTGGGAGAGGGTACAGAGTCCAGAGCACACACCCCCCCCCCCCCCCCACAGACACAGCAAATGACGAGAAGGCTGAGAATATTTCGGACAACTTGGTGTGTTGAAGACTCAGACCCTGTTAGGACCGGGCCTCAAGTCCTGGCTCTGTCTGAATGCTGTGCTGAATGTTCTTCTCAGTGGCGGGCAGGGTAGGGAGCCACCCGGCCCAGGTGTGAGTGCTGGCTGCTTCTTCCAGAGCCCCACGGCCACCTGCTCGCCCCTCCTCGGCCAGGGCCACCAGCCTGGTGACCTCTTGGATGCTCCTTCCTGGGGTCAAATCGACACCCTGGCAACCTGTCACCTGGGCAACAGTTTAAGAGGCAAGAGAGGGAGACATGCAGCTCCACGCCTGACTCATCCCAAACTAAGACCCTGGGAAGCCTCCCCTCCCTATTCAGCTTTGTAAAAGGGCTGTTGAGGGGGAGAGGCACCGGCCTCCCTATGGGACTGTGGTTTAGAAAACCCAGCCAAAGTGGTGGAGCAAAGGGCAGAATACTTACTTTCTAAGAGCGTGAAATGATTCTTCATTCATTAATCCAACTACGTATCACAGACCATTCCCCTCCCCCTGCCTCCGAGAACAAGCCATACCCGCAAAGCGTATATAGAAACTGGGTCAGAAACAGAATCACTGGGACACACACTTTCTGAAGCCCAAGACCTGAATAAAGTAATAAGGGGACCATTCTGTATTTTTAAATATTTATCCAAAATGAATCTGCAGTTTCTAAATCTCTTTGTTGAGATAAGCACAGTGTTATCCAGGAATGCAAAGCAGTGCCCAACCTCAGGGAATATCCTACTTTTTAACCAAGGCGTTTTAAAAAATGTAATCTTCAAAGAAAAAAAAAAGTTACAAAAACCCTGCAAACCCGAAAAAGCCACTGGAGTGGTGTGCGCCTCGGGAAACGTTTCCACTGATGGCACTGGGCTGGGGGACTACCATCCCCCTGGCCACCAGCAAGGCTGCGTGGAAAGTCACCTCCCTCGGGGTCCCCCCAGCTTCCTGCTACAGCGTGAACGCATGGAATCGGGTCCTGGAGAGAACACAGCAGGCCAGGTGGTTATCATGGGGCCTGAAAGGTGGGTTCTGTCTGCCATCTCTCTTCCCGACAAAGCCATCTGCCCCTGCCTGACCCGTCTCTCCGAATGCCGGCTCCAGGTATTTACTTAGGTTTGCCTTCATCATAAGCAACCGAAAACTAAGCATGAGAAGTGAACACGGCTATAAATGCAGCTCGAGCTTCTGTGGCTGGTGCCCGTTTGGTTCAGGGGGACAGCAGGAGGTTAGAGTATCAATGGGCCACTCTGTGTCGTCTCACAAATCCCCATGGGCCTCTGCTCCTCGTAAAGCACAGAGGGACAGCAAGGGAAGGAAGAAACTCGGGACCTACGTTCTGGAACTGGAAGGAAGAGAGAGCAGGCACAGAAATTCAAGCCTGGAAACGGAAGACACCGAGGGACAAAATGCTCGCCTGAGTGCAGAACCGGGTGCGGGGGCTCTAGACGGGGAAGGCGCCAGCCAGCAGGTGCTCAGGGAGGACGCCAGGTGCACCGGGCGGAAGTCCCTCTGCAGGTGGGAGTCCCCAACTCCTTATGTCAGGCTCTGCATTCGGAGGTCAAATCAAAACAGATGGATTCACAAATGTGAACCTGGCAGCTGACCACTGGGCCTTCTGGCCAAGGCACAGACACAGCTGGGTGAAACGGATGAGCACATTCAGGCAGCTCTGGTCCGAGCCAGTGGGCTATTCTATAGTGTCAGAAATTCCCAGTTTAGAAAGCTAAGGAAATAATTTTGTTCCATTAATTAGATACATTGGGCGCCCGGGTGGCGTCAGACTCTTGATTTCGGCTCAGGTCATGATCCCAGGGTTGTGGGATTGAGCCCCGGGTCGGGCTCTGTGCCGAGCATGGAGCCTGCTTGAGATTCTCTCTCTCCCTCTCTAGACCCCTGGTCACTCACGTGTACTCTCTCTCTAAAAAAAAAAAAAAATTAATAATAATAATAATAAGATACTCTGCTAAATTGGAGAAAAGCAAAGGGTATTCACACTCCAACAGATATTTTACATTAAAAATAAATACATTTGCCCTGGCTCGAGTCCAGGCTGAAGGCCAAGGCCATCAGGGCTCATAACTCCCACGGAGTTCCTGACCTTAGGTTGGGCCTGGACCCAGTTCAGGCCCCGCAGTCGCAGGCCACATGTCAGCAGGGAAGCCCACCGCAGCCTTCTGAAGGCGCCAGGAGCTATGACCTTCAGTTCCCTGCATTCAGGGCTCTGCTCAAATGTCGCTTCCTCAACCCCTCGCGGGAACTTGGTGGCCTGAAACACCAACTCATTCTCTTTCAGTCTGGAGGCCAGAAATCTGAAACCAGTCTTAAACTCAAGATACTGGCTGGTCTGGTTCCTTCTGGAGGCTCTAAGGAAAGAAGCTGCTTCCCAGCCTTTTTTGGCTTCTAGTGGCCACCCGTGTTAACTGGCTTGTGGCCCCTCCTCCATCCTCAAAGCCCACCACCCTGATCCCTGTCTCCTTCATCACAAGGCCTTCCCTGGGGTCGGATCCCCTTTGCCTCTCTCTCCTAAAATGACACTTGCCATTACATTATATTTAGGATAACCCCGGGTAATTTCTCCTTAAATGAATCATATCTGCAAAGTCCTTCTTCCATATAAAGTAACATTCACAGGTTCTAGGATTAAGATGGGACTATCTCTGGGGGGGTGTATAATTCAGCCGTCCCATATTCCATCCAAACCAGCACACTTCCACCCCGCCCCCCAGTCCCTCAGGCGACTTATCACTCCTGACATTCTCTGTTGATCGTTTTCTTTCCTTTCTCTTCTACTAGAAGAAAATGCTCCACGAGGGCAGGGACATTGTCCTGTTCAGCTGCAACCCCCTGGAGCACAGCAGGTGCTCGCTCAGACGAACTACCAAAGCCCCCACAGGAGTCACATCCGTGTCTGGAACAAGCTAACCTGCTCCATCCGTCTCGCTCACTGCTGTGTCCCCAGCCCCAAGCCTGCACCTAGCACATAGTCAGATGTTCCATTACTAGTACCTGTTTCCTGAACATACCTGCCACCTGCAGTTTGATTTTGGAGCAACTCATCCATTCCTAGGGGGTCCCAGCTGCCCTGTTCTTCCACCAAACCCACCCTCCTGCTGCCTCACCTGCTCTTCCTGCTCACCTGCTTCCCCTGCCACCTGCCCACCTGGGGCCTGGCTTCCCCGAACCATTTCAAGGCTCTCCTCTGTTTGGCCTATTCCATCTCCAGCCTCCTCAGTACCCACGGCCAATTCCCTTCACCGACCAGGTCAACCGCCCAACCCCGAAACCCCTGCACACACATCCCGCCCCCTCCTGTACGGAATGCCTCCTCAGTCCCCTCCCTGCCCATGCAAAAACGACCCGAGGTCCAGCTCCTACCCATCTCTCCCCCAAAGCCTGTGACTTCAGCTCTCGGCAGCACGCCCCGCCCCCACTTCGAGGCTGGCACTTCCAGGCCAGCCAGCCCAGGTGAGCTCCTTCCGGGTGCCTGGGGGTGAGTTTCTGATGAGCACTCGCGCTCTCCAGAGAATGATGCTACATTTCTCCAGTGTCTTCCTGCTCCCGGACCTTCCATCAGGCAGACCGGCAGGTCAAGCCCCCACTCTGCATTTATGAGCTACATGCCACAGGACAGGCTGTGGGCCCTGCAGCGCTCTGCCAGATGGCCAGCCCCGTGCCAGCACCAGGAGGTGTCCATGCTCCACACGGAACAAAACTGGGGAAGCCACAGGTGTGTCCCCGAGTGCCGCAAGCCAGCCAGCCCAGAGCAGGCGATGCCCCTCCTCACTTGGGAGACGCCCAGGCACCACATGAGACCCAGAATGAGGACTGCAAAGAACAGCCGGGGCTGAGGGGGGCCTTGGCTCTCCAGAGAAAATACAGGACACCCGGTTAAATTTGAATTTCAAACGCAGGACAAATAACTGTATTAATGTAAATATGTCCCAGATAGTCAAATACACCTGGATGTCGTGCATTTTTATTTGCTAAGCCTACACCCCTACGGGGGTGGGGGTGTACAAGGGTGGGCACCCCAGGCTGTGCCTCACCTCCGGGGAGGGGTGGGGGGTGGTCTCCCAGGAAGGAGGAGGGGCGATCAACTGCCAAGCCCACTGTGGTCCACTCCTTCTGGACTTCACTAACAAAGATAGTAACTTCCCACTAAAGAACTTTAAAATAAATAAATAAAACAATTCTTGCTGGCTGGAGAAAAAGGTAGTTTCAATAATATTTTTCCATTCCCGCATCATCTGCAAGAACTCACAAACAAAGCAGCCACTTTCCAACAACAAAGATCGCCATGGAAACAGAGCACCTCCATTCCGAAAATCATGACTTCACCTCACATTCCACCAGAAACCGACTACAGACTGTTACCAGAAAAATCCCTGTGCAAACAAACAGAAGCCAACTGCCACTGAATGGCAGGAAATGGAACCGCTTTTTCTAATTTTAACTTTCTCTAGGAACGTACTTGTTCTAAACATGCGGGGCACAGTCTCCCCGGACCCACATTCCATCAGTGGACGGATCACCTCCAGACTGCAGAACAAAATGCAGACTGAGAGTGGCTGGCGGGCGGGGCGCACCCCAAGCCCCAGGCCCAGTGCTGACTCACGGATTTCTCCAAAATGACGGAGGCTGACACCAGCTCCTTGAGCAGAAAGTACTCCCAGGACAGGGGCGGCCCACAGGAGACCCTGCAGGCAGACTTGCCACAGGGATGCAGAGTCAAATAATTACAGTAAGCAGGGGCCTAATTTCACAGGGACAGCCAAGGCCGTCCAAAGACGGGACCTCGACGGGCCAGAACTGGCACCCTCGAAAGTAATTCTGCAAATGAGCCCCCTGCGACAGGATTCGGCATATGACTTATTGGGACTGTGAAAGTCTGCAAGGCCAAATGACAAACGGGGAAGCTTGCAGCACTTCAAGCCAAGAAAGGCTCTTTTTCCAGAAAATTCAAAGAAATCCTGCCATTCAATAATGAAAAGGAGTTAAAAACCAAGAAAAGGACCTTTACCTTGGAAACACTGGGAGAGCTGATAAACTAAGTTTATGGCGATTCGTCCAGAAGAAAGCATAAATTAAAACAAATAGGATACCCTCTCCCTTCCATCAGACCTCCTCCCAAAATGACAAGTCTGACCACAGGGATGGTGGCGGGGATGCAGAGCAACCTGAATGACCCAAACGTTATTTGTGGGGCTCCCTGCGACGGGATCCCCTGAGACAGGCATCTGCGTGCAGGTGGTAACAGCAAGAGCTATGAACAAGCTCTGGCCCTCGAGGGCAAAGGGAGTAAGAAAACGGAGGTATGAGCATACAGTAGAAAACCACACCGTAGTAAAAGTCAATAAACTACAGCTAGACCCCATCCACACAAGGTGAACCTCAGGAACATGATGTGCAGCCAAAAAAGGAACTCTCAGAAGATTACGCATAGGGAACCCCGAGCTTTGTAACAAATGACCACACACAACACACCTCCTTCACGGTTTCTGTAGGTCGGGGATCCAGATGTAGCTTGGCTGGGTCCTCTACTTCAGGCTACAGTCAAGACCTGAGCCAGGCCTGGCCTCATCTGCAGGCTCGTGTACTTTCTGGCAGCTTTCAGTCCCTTGCCGGCCATCGGACCACGGGCCTCAGGTCCTTGCCAAGTGGGACTCTCGCTATGGCATCGTGCTTGATCAAAACAAGCAAGAGACAGAGTCTGTCTTCACGAAGGAAGTTATCGTCCTACGTAACCTAACCATGAAGGGATGTCCATCGTTGGGCGAACCCTCTCAGAAGTGGGATGCTAGGCTAGCCACAGCAGGGGAAGGGATTACTGAAGGGTGTGAGGAACAGGTGGGGACCCCTGGGGACCACACCAGGGCTGGCCAGCCGCAAACAGAAAGTGCATGCGTCCATGTACATGTACGTTGCAAACATGAAAAACAATGGACAATGCTGAAGGACCCAGTGTTTATTGGCTATGTGGAGAAACCATAAATAGCAGGGGAAAACCACCAAGTTCAAGTTAGGGGCTACTTAAAAGCTTACGCTAGACTGGGTAAAACACTGGGGACGGGGTGAGAGGACATGGGCATGGAGGGGGGCAGGAATTCAAAGGTGAAGTTCTACGTCTCAGCCCGGGTAGTGGCTACACAAGCCTCTACAGGCATTCATTGTATTCCTGATTTTTCTGTTCACCCCCCCAAAGTGTTCTTTGTATCTACTCAACATTTAGGGACCCCAGGGCTGGCCTTCCGGCACTTCGTGAAAGAGCGAGGACAGGCACCCTGCACACTGCCGCCGCCTCCCGTGCACCCTGCCCGGCAAACAAAACAGACCAGCCTCCATCCGCAAGCAGGGCCCACCTGGAAATCCTTCTCTCTCCTCCCAGCAAACCAAGTTCAAAGGCCTCCAAGCTTTACCTGGAAGCCTTCTCCTCCAGGGCTGGATTATGACTCAGAATCTGCCCCACCTCTTCCCCGACTCCCTTCCCTGCAGTTAAAGGTGGGGTCAGAGGCCCTGCAGAGTTCACCCCCTGCTTCCTCAGGCCAGGGGCTCCCCTCCAGGGCCCCAAAGTGCCCTGAGCCCACGGTGGTGGTGGTGGTGGTGGTAGTGGTGGTGGTGGTGGTGGTGGGTGTTACCTCTTGAGACAACTAAAAACAAGAACCATCCGTGGCTGCAAGCTGGGAGTCACCCAGACCACATCCTGTTTGGCTACAGCATTGATTCAATCATGCCAATATTGCCGAACAAAAGAACTTTCTACGCAGACTTACAGAAGAGAGACGTGATGTCAGCGGCAGGGAACCAGCCCAGCCAGAGTTCCTGCACTGGTCAGTGGGCACAAATAGCCCGAGGGCAGGCCAGCGAGGCCTCCAAGGTTTGAGGGGGGAGGGGGAGCAGGGACAGAGCATCGGTCCCTGAGCCCATGGGCTGAGAGGGAGGACAGTGCCTGGGACCTTGCATTTTGCCCGGCCCTGCACACCCTGGTTGTAGCAGGATCCCAAATAGCTGTGGAGTGAATGAGTGAACGAAGCACCTCTCCAGATGACGTGAGGAAATGCACACTATGAATGGATCATCGGAGAGGGACCAAACCACTGGCGGCAGAGCACCGCCCACCCCCCCACCCCTCGCAAGGCCCGTGGCGGCGGGAGCCACCCCGCTCTCCTGACTCCTGTCCCACGGCCAGGCAACATGTTGAAAGGGAGGAAGGAACACAAAGGAATAAAGAACTCTGGAAGTCCAGCCCCCCTAAAATCCAGGCCTTCCCTGGGAAAATCCTCCACAAACCACACAGCCTGTTCCTACTAGAGAAGGGACCAGCAGCTGTTTTCTCTAAGGTACCTTAAAGCACGTGAAGAATCTGGACGAGTTTCCTCCATGACCGTATGGGGAATGTTGTGGTTTTTAACTGAAATGTGTTGTGAGTCTTGGCTGGGGATGGAGAGATAGACAACCAGGTTTGAGAAGCAAAGGGAGGCTGGGGGAGGACCTGCTGGAGAGCCTCGCCGGCCATGGGGGGGGGTGCGGTGCAGTCAGACCCTGAAAAGGGGGCCATCCTAGCTCTGGGTCACCTCACATGAGCCCTTGGGGCCCCGGGGCTCATCTCTGAGAAGGGTGGACCCCAGAGGCTCACAAGTGGTGGGTGCTCACCAGGGCAGGGCCCGTAAACTCTGGTTCGACGCACATGAGTGCGAACCCATCACCCGGGAAACGCCACCTGTCCCACCTGAGCACTGATGTGCACACTTGGGACTGCCCAGGGTTCAGGACCCGGTTCCCACCCTCGCCTAACTGCAGGGCCTTGAGCAGGCAGGCGAACCACCCTCCTCTCTGGAAAGGGGCAAAAACGGTGTCCACCTTGCGGGGCTGTTGTGGGGAGTGAATCATAGGTGTGGAGTGCTTAGAACAGTGCCACGTCCATGGTCAGAGCCACCTCAGTGCTCACAGGACAGAACCCCACGTGTGCACGCACACGCACACACGCACACACACACACACACACACACAGGCCACCTCAGACGTGCCCGGCTCTCCCGCTCCTCCCACCCGCCACCCCCTCGTCTCTCTGCAATCTCCTCCCTTTACTCAGGCTCAGCCTTATCTCTCAGTTCATCCTTCAGACAAAATTTCTGACAAGTTGTGAAGCATGAGCCCTCTCCTCCCAGGGGGCACCACCACCGCCAGCCCAAACAGAAACTCTGCCGACCACGGAGGCCCCGCCACTCAAAGTGCAGTCTCAGGTCAGAAAAGCACCTCCCCCAGACCTCCTGTGCCCCAGAATCTTCCTTTTAACAAGATCCCCCGGGTGATCTCTGAGCACAGAGATCTGAGAAGCGCTGGGCTGGGAGATGGCAGGTGCAGCCGGAGACCAGTGTTTGCCCACACACTCTCCTCACATCGGGTCCTGTAAGAAAGACTTCTTGCCTGAGATTCCAAACCCCGTGTCTGTGAGTGTGTGCATGCGTGCCCCTGGTGGCTTTCCCAGTGCTGGGCACGTAACAGTGCTCAATCCCTGTGCCCCGACTCACTGCATAAACCAAAAACATCTAAAGGACAGAGGCCTCAAAGCAGCCGTGTGTATTCTGTACATACATTAATCGGCCATCTACGGAGGAGACAATCGCATCCTGTTGTCCATACATCAATCTCGAGTTGCTAACAGGATTAGTGGGGCCCTGGGATGCCACCCCAGCACCTGCTGCCCCACTCTGAAGCCCGACATTCTGGACTCTGAATGTCAGAGCAGCTTATAAATGGGCCCATTGTCCCTGCTGCTCTGCTCCCTTTCTCAAGTTCACCTGGCAAAAAGATGATCTGTGTTTGTGTTTGGAAGCCAGCTTGCTCATTGGCCAGGAGAGCGGCTCACCTCTAAAGGTCTGGTCCAGGGGAGAACAAAGAACATGCTGACGGAAAGAGTCAGGCCACAGCCCGAGCTGGAGTGGACCGGGCCCACCGCACTTGGCTTTGTAGAGAAGGGCTGTTTCTGGCCAGGGCGTGGGGGCCCTGGGCTGCCCCTGGCAGGGGGCGCCTGGTACCACTGGCCAGCATTAGCAGGCCACCCGCACCCTAACACCAGCAGGGGTGGGGCCTCATAACAGAGACATGCCTGCAGAGGGCCAGTCCAGCCGAGAGCCACGCCGGGGGCCCCCACTGCCCACTGCCTTCCCTGACACTCTTTTGTCTATTCTTAAAGATAAGCTTTCTTTTAGGATAGATGCAGATTTATAAAAAAGTTGTGAAGATAATGCAGGGAGTTGCCATATACCTTCCGACACCCAGTTTCCCTATTACTAACCTCTCACATTGGGATGACACATTTGTCCAGAGGATGAACAGATGCAGACACATTATAATAAACTAAAGTCCATTCTTTATCCAGATTTCCTTGGCACCCCCCGCCCCAACCCCGGCTATCCTTCTTTGGTTCCAGGATCCCATCCAGGACACCACGTGAAATTTAGTCGGTCTCCCGAGGCTCCTTGTGGCTGTGACAGTTCAATTCCTGCCCCGCACCTCAGGCTTCACCTGTCCAGGCTCTGAACTCTGCAAAGCGCCAGGCAGCTACTGGCTGGGCCACGCTTGACCTGCTCCCAGGGGCAAGGCCAAGATGTGTGCCAGGCGCATGTCACACGCGCCTGTAATCAGGGTAAGTTTTATGATTATCCCCATTACAAATTGCCACGTGTCCCAGCTGGGCAGGCCTGCTATGGTTCGAGATGAACTGTATCCCCCTCCAGTGTGGGTGCAACCAGCTGGCTCAGATCCACCTAATTCCCTCCCTCCTCCCACTCATTGGCCAAAAAGCACCCGAACACCACCCAGTCAACACACGGGGCGCCATGGGAAGGGAGGAAGTAGCAAGAAGCCGGAGAAGCTGTGCCCAGGAATGACTCCCTTATTTCTGAGCTAGGAAAGCTCGTCCATGCCAGCAAGGGCAGGAGCCCCCGGTCTCCCTGAGCACCGAAAGGGCAAGCCCATCACTAAGGCAGGAGCCTCAGGGCCGAGTCAGGCTGAAGCTTCCAGGAGCTCCCGCCTCAAAGTCGTGACTCAGGATCGCGGTTAGCCTAGAGCCGTGTCCTGAAGAGCCATCCTACCCCCTCCGCCCAGCACAGTATCTTACAGGGAGCACGTGGGGTCAAGTTCACGGATCTCTGAACGAGTTTTCCCATGGCTGCTGAGGAGCTGGCCCACAATAAGGAAAACATTCCTTCTCGGGGGTTCAGGAGAAGTTTCCCAACAACACCTGTCAAGCTAGGCTCAGAAAAGCCCTTCAAAAGGGGCTCACATTCCATGCAGGCGGTGCTACCTGCAGGCCCCCCCAAATCCAGGCTTCAGAAAGAGGAGCAGGGTGGAAGGAAGTGAGAGAAAGCACTCACTGTCTGTTCCAGAGGGCCTGAAGCGTGTATTTCTTCCCCCAAAGCTGGAGTAGCTGCTGGGCTGGTGCCCACCCCATGAAGGGTGGTTGATAATGCCTCGCTGGCTTGCTTTCAGAACAGAGGGAGCACTGCACGGCTTCTGCCCAGCGAGGGTGCCTATCGAGCTGGGGTCGCTTGCCGAAATCGCAAGCAAGACTGGCCCAAGTGCGCAGGAGTGGGTGCGCTCCTGCTTTTGGTCACCACGGGGGGCGCATAGAGGTACCGCCAACAACGTCCCCAGGGAAGACAGCGTTCCACCTCATGCCGGGATGGCGATGTCGCCGAACACGTGCAGGGGACGCCAGTGTGGCCAGCCAGCGCTTTCCCACCACTGCTGAGCAAAAAAGCAGGTTTGCAGGACTGAGCGCGAGTGACCCCATTTCCGAAATAATGTCCAAGTGATATTTATCTCACAGTGATAGACCTATAGGCAGTCAGGTGACTTTTAATTTCTTCTACAGGCTGCATTTTCTGAGTCTACGAGAAGCACGGATCGTTCATACACAAACAGACCGGACAATGAACGGCCAGCCTTCATGGGCCCTGGGCAGCTTCGAGCCTCAGGTTCCAGGTCCCCAGGGTGATGTGGGTGTTTTAGATGTTATTCCTCACATTGGACTTCCATTATATGGGTTCTTTAAACAATCTGCAAGGGGGAAGGTGGCTTTCTGGGAGTAATGCCGGGAGAGGGCTTGTTCCCTCTTCATGAAGAAATGTCTCCTTCTAAATGGTCTATTCCAGAAATAAGCTCCCCCAGCAACTGTGTGATAGGAGAAAACCCCGAACATCTAGAACAATTCACTAGAGTTTTCATTTTTACCCCAAGCCGTGTTTGTACCTATATAGTAAAGAAAAAGGCTTGTTGACAACGCTTTATGGAAAATCTAAGAAACTAAGTGCCATTTAGAAGGAGCAGACTTGCCCGCAAGCATGAAAAGACACTCACCGTCAATAATCCCTGAAGGCAAATCAAAACCACCAGGAGGTACCACCTCACCTGCATTAGGGTGGCTACTATCAAACCGACAGAACACAGCAGGTGCTGGGGACCCTGCGGAGCTGGGACCCTCGTGCCCTGTAGCTAGGAATGTAAAAAGGTGCAACCTTGGTGCAAACAGCATGGCAGTGCCTCAAAAAATTAACAACAGAACCACCAATATGACCCCGCGATCCCACCTCTCGGTGTATACATCCAAAAGCATTGAAAGCAGGGTCTCAAAAGGTATTTGCACACTCCCGTTCATAGCAGCGTTATTCACAAGAGCCAAGAAGTACAACCCGAATGTCTGTGTGTACTTGAACGCATAAAGAACACGGCGTCTATCCTCACAATGGAATATTATCCTGTCTTGGAAGGAAGGAGGTCCTGTCACCCACTCTGCCATGGACACACCTTGAGGGCATGACGCTGAGTGAAAGCAGGCAGTCGCAAGAGGACAAATACTGCACGATTCCACCCGTAGGAGGGATTTAAAACAGTCACGTTTATAATAGAGCCAGAAAGCAGAAAGGTGGTTACCAGGGGCTGGGGAGAGGGAAGCATGCGGACACGTGGTTTGATGGGTAAGTTTCAGTTTTGCAAGACGAAGAAAGTTGGGGGATGTTGCACAATAAGGTACATACACTTCACACTACGGAACTGTGCACTTAAAAACCATCAAGATGGCAAATTTCGTATTATGTGGTTGTTTACAATTAAAAATAAGTCATTAAGATTTTTAAAAAGAGAGAGAGGTCATAGGGGTGCCCGGGTGGCTCAATCAGAGAAGCATCTGCCTTTGGCTCAGGTCATGATCTCAGGGTCCTGGCATTGAACCCCGGGTGGGGCTCCCAGCTCAACGGGGAGTCTGCTTGTACTTCTCCCTCTGCCCCTCCCCCATCTTGTGCTCTCTCTCAAATAAATAAATAAAATATTAAAAAAAAAGAGAGAGAGAGAGGTCATATATACCGTAGCCTACTGTGTTTGCTCAGGTTGCTTCTGAACAAATATGTATCTGGCAGCGCCCTGCAGCAACAAACACACACACACACACACACACACACACACACACACACACACTGTTTTCAATTCGAGCCTGGTACCCACAAGACAGGTCTGAAGCAGTTAAAAAAAAAAACCCTCCACTCCCAACTATTTGATGTGGCAAAAAGTGACCCTGCTCCCCCTAAGCTAATAAACAAAAAAGACAACTCAACCCGCACGCCACCTGGGAACACACAGACACGGAACCCTGAGCGGTACAGGTCAGCAGAATCCACCTCAGATGAAAGGAATCAGCCTGAGAAGCCAAGGTCAGTCAAGGTCACCTAACCAAGGAAAGTGGTCTAGACCCTGGGAGACGGCCCGCTCCAGGGGGAGAAGAGAGACTCACGTTTCACCCTCTATGTGTCTGTAATACTTGGAATTGTTACAAAAGCACTCGTTATTCTTATAAAACGGATTTAGGTACCCCAAAAGCTTAGAAAAACATCATCTTGGGAATGATAACCGAGATGCGTATTCCAATGGGTTGGGGGGATGGTCACTCTAACCTGGTGATTTTCTGTTTTGCCTGGGCAGTGTCACCTTAAGACGCTCTTAAATTTAGAGATGCAGAGGCCCCAGCCCCAGGCCAACTGACTCTCTAGGGGAGGGACCTGTGCGATCAGTTTTAACCTTCACAGGTGATATTCTAAACCTGCTGAGGTTTAGAGATTCGCCAAGACCTCCCCTATGGCCACAAGAAAAGTAAGGATGCTGCCTGTGCCAGGTCTCAGTACTGATGCTGGAGACTACAGGGTTCTGCCTAGAGCAGCCGGAACTGAGACACCAGGACGCTGAGGCTCACTCTGTGTGTGTGTGTGTGTGTGTGTGTGTGTGTGTGTGTGAGAGAGAGAGAGACAGACAGACAGACAGACAGACAGACAGATGGGGGCGCGGGGAACTGTGGAGTTCTGCCCAGAGCAGCCAGAACTGAGACATCAGGATGCTGAGGGTCACTGTGTGAGTGAGAGAGACAGACGGACAGATGCCACGGGGAAGGGGGGATATTTAGCCTTAAGGCCTGCCTTGGGAGGAGAGTCCCACCGGGCAGGAGGCAGCAAAAACGAGGATCAGCGGTACAAACACGCATCACTTCCAGAACCATGGTGGAATCTCAGGGGCTGGCCTGGAGGATGCAGGGAAGAGCAGGCTGGAGGTGAAAGTGCTCAAAGGCGAGACTGCCAGTCCCTGTAGGCATGTCACGCCGAAAAGTTTAGGCTTACTCTACAAAGCCAGGAAGGCCTCAGAAGTCTGCAGGCCACATCGTGTTTTCAGTACTTGGGAAAGAGCAAAGGCCACGGGTGAACCGTGTCCAGCACGCTGAAGCCACTGGTGTGCGTGAAGAACTCAATCAATGAATGGGTGGCAAGAACAAGGGGGGGCGGGGTCAAAGAGCCACTCCGCTCACAGCACACACGGGACGTGACATGACTGTGGAGTCCCACAGAAACCCAGCAGTACACATACCACACAACATCCCCAGTACAGAGAAGGGGGGGCTTTGAGCACTGGGGCGGGGGCGGGGACCCAGACCCTCACCATAGCCCACAGTCATCCCCAGATGAAAGCATTAAACATACACAATCAAAACCATATGCACACAAGACCGCAAAACCCACCTAATTAGATATCCCCACGCAACAAAAACCGCGTAACAACAGACGCAAAAACACACATGTCAAACTTCTCAGTGAAACCTGGGCCGTGGGAAGAGGAGGGATGGAGGACGGGAGCCTGGCCAGGAGTCTCACGTGGCCCAGGGAACAGAGTCCATGAGAACCAACCCCACACACACTCTTGAAACTCTGGTGACTCCAGTGGGCATGCTCTCCGTTCTAACCCCAAACCCAGGAGAAGGAGCTCACCAAGAGGGCCGAGAAGCAAACTCTTCAGATCAGGTGGCGACAAAACCAATGGTAGCATCATTACACTGAAGAAGAATAGCCCAGAAAGGGGGCTTTCAGCCAGTGAAAAGAATCGCTTACACACGTCATGAAATCCATCTAAAGCAAGACGACCCACAAAGGGGGACAGTGGAGTATCAGAAAACGGGACCGGAAACGTTGAACACACACTAGAGAGGATTTTTACACTGAAAAAACTGTAAAGTGACAAAAAGATCTGATTATCATGCTGAAGACACGGTTAGCGATAATCCGGAGAGAAGGACGTTCCCCGCAGTCATGTGAGGGAACGTGAGCCCAGCTCCCGAAATCCGATAGTCCCACAGCCAGAACATATGGCACCCACCACAAAACACAACATCACCGATGAGCTGAATTTAATCGGCCTACATCAAACTCCCTACCCTGGAGAAAATGCAATTGCTGTGCGAGTATCCAAGGAATACTCGAAAACACTGGAAGCATTCTTGAAGCCTTTATGGAGCCCCAGTGCAGGCATACCAGAAGTTAACCAGAAAATAAGGGGGAAGAAAGAGGGAAAAATAGAAAAGGAAAAACATGAAATACTTGAAAAAATAACTCCCAGTTAAGGAGGATATTAAAATAGGGCGCCTGGGTGGCTCAGTTGGTTAAGCGACTGCCTTCGGCTCGGGTCATGATCCCGGAGTCCCGGGATCGAGTTCCGCATCGGGCTCCCTGCTCGGGAGGGAGTCTGCTTCTCCCTCTGACCCTCTTCCCTCTCGTGCTATCTCTCATTCTCTCTCTCTCAAATAAATAAATAAAATCTTAAAAAAAAAAGGAGGATATTAAAATAGGAGCCAAGGACTCCTCAGAAAGAGCAAGCTCAGGGTCCTGCTGGCTCCAGGTAGTCATCACATGACCGTTTCTGGGGGCCCCCACTATGAAAACACAACTGTAACCATGCATCCCCACCAGGGTTCTACTGATGCTGCCCCTTCCGTTTATACCCTCTGGGTTCAAACATTCTGGAACCTTCCATCGGTCATCACCTTTACCACAAAGCTAACCTGAGTTCCAGACCTTCTGGGCAACTACAGCCTGCCATTCATTCCATCAGCCATGGCCCGGTTATGAAGGACCAGGTGGCCCTGGGCCTGAGGGAGGGAAGGCCCAGTGGGGCTTCTCATCTTGTACTAATTCTTAGTTCAGTATATAGTGGCTAATCAGAAAGGCACCACAAAATGGGAGATATCTGAGGGCAAACTTCTTAGGTATAAAGACTCATCTCTGAGCATCTACCACTCAGGGTCGTGAGGATCCGTGATTCCAGATGATCTCAAACAAGAGCACCGTACAGTGCCTGATGCAGTGTGCATCTTGACAAACGACAGCTTGGATGGAAACAAGGGGGACATGATCACACAGCCCCACGTCACGCGTGCTTGCCAAGTGTGAGGGCGCAGTGGGGAGAGAGAGAGAACGGACGCTCTCTCCTGCCCAGCTCCCCACCCTCCCGGCATTAGGGTGTCGTCCACCCCCTCCCAATCCCTCAAGCCTTGGCTCCTGCTGGTGGACTGGAATCATCCAGACCACCCATGCGGCCATCACCTGCCCCTTCTCATCTCAGCTGAGACCTCACCTTGCCTGCCTGCTCACAGCACTGCCCCCCACACTGCTCCCGGGTCGGGTTCTGGTTAGCAGCTCATTCGCCCCAGGGTTCCTCTGCCCTGGGGGAGACCCGACGCCCAATGTGGGGCAGAGCAGTGTAGTGGTTGATAGCCTGGACTCAAATCTGGCTTCTGTGCACACAGCTCAGACAAGTCCCCTACTGTCCTGGTGCCTTAGTTTTCCCCCTGTTCCACAAGGATGGCAAGAGTCCCTCCCCACACCGGTTGTAAGGACAAAGCCATGGGATGGCACACAGCAAAATGTCAGTGGCGTCTTAACTACCACTATTAGCTATTACTACTATTATAAGCATCACATATCTGCGTTATGCAAGATGCCCAGAAAAAATCCAAAGAAGAGAGGAACTACAGAAACGTGATTTGTTAGCAAAGTGGCATTCCATAGTTTTTTAATACTTTTTTATCAAGTATAATGTTTACCTAATTAAAGAGGCTGTTTATACTTTCTCTGCCAGACAGGCGACGTTCGCATTAATTTGACACCAGGACTATTTGCTGTCTACGAAAATGAGTTTATTTCCGAAGTGTCTGAGGATCCTTACAGTTCAAAGCCAGACACGGGGGTCAAGGACACAGAAGCCCCGCAACGTGGGAAGCAAGATGGGAAACGAGACGCTCGTCAAACTGAGTCAACCCCGCTGCAGTGCTTGCGAGCAAATGCCCTTCGACGACACGTCTGGGGTGGAGTCATTCGCGGTGATCTTCGTCCTTCCGCGCCGACGGTCTACGTATGCACAGTCCACTGCTGCACGCGCAAGCCCCGGGTTCACGGTCAAGTGTTTGGGTAAACATCCCTCCCGTCAGTTAACACCCAGGCATCAGCGCCGCGTAATAGTCTTTACTCCCTGGTACTGCGTATACTCGCTGGGTCCGTGGACACATTCATGAGCCTCTTAGCTTCGGTGTCATCACCGGTAAGACAGGAACGAAGCCACTTACCCCCTGGGTTTCCACAAGGGTCCACTGGGCGAGAGGCCCCGGCGCAGACGGTATTAGCTACTGCTTCCGGGTCTCCTCTTCTCTCCCCAAATATTTTAAATGTAAACAAGACTTTGTTTCATTGAAGAAAATGGCGGGGGCTGGGGGTGGACAGGTGATGACCACCCCAATCCCCACCCGCCAATTTTCACATCCAAACAACCATGATTTCTGTGCACTCCCTTCCAGGCCTGTCTTCGGGCTCCGCAGAGCTGCCTATTTGCAATTCCCGGCGGTAAAATCTGAAGGCAGAGGACAACCACAAACAACCTGACATATTCAAAGTCACACTCGCTCAAGTCTTCCCCGTAGTGCCTAACTTACAGTCCTCCTCAAAGCCATAAATGGGCATTTTGTCGTGCACGCCTCATTCACCTGTTACTCCTGGCCTCCAACACCGCACTCCCCGAGGGGGTCCCTGCCATTTTCTCCGGGCTCCTGCTCATCGAAATAACTCGGCTTCTTCCCAGAAAAATCATCAGGCTCCCAGTTTAGCAAGCAGCCAATTTCTTGACGATGCCACTAATGACAAAAAAGTGGTGTTTATGACATCATGTTCCAGCTCTTAGATATGTTCTTTTAACCTTGAAAAATGTATGGTTTTACTCCGAGCACGTTGAGGACAGTTGGTTGTCCTCCCGGGGCAAAAGGCGGCATGGAAGGTCCTTCCCAAGTAGAACCAGGATTAGCCGGGTCAATGTGGGTTAAACACAGAAATCCGCTGGATGGCCAGCAAAGCCGCCACCTCCCAGCAGCTCAGGCTCCTGCGGCCCGAGAAGGGGCTCTGAGGAGGGGAAGGACGGCCCAGCCTGGTGGGTTTCAGAACCTGACAAGGAAGGCCGGGGATCATCCTGTGTGCCGCTCTGAGGGCCATGGGCCGGGGGCACAATTCGAGACAGCCGACCCCGGAGAGGTGTTCCAATCTATCTCTCGGGGTCCCTCCCGTGCTGCTTTCACTGGAAAACCTCCCCTTCTTTCTCAATACCTTTTCCTTTCTGGAATATAAAAATGCTGCGGCTCTCCTAATCATCTGATGGCTGGCTTAGTTTCCAGCGTCATTTTGCTAACAAAGGTAACCCTTACCACTGTGCAGAGGGGTCATTCAATCAGATGATCTTATGAGATTCTCCTAGTAAGTCGGGAGGGAGAGGCAGCCGTGTGGGTCACAGGGTGGGGTCACAGAAGCCCCCCAGGGGGGGAGGGGTAGGGGAGATGAAGGGAGTAGGAGGTGTCCAGGATGAGGGGCGGGGTGTCAGGGCACCTCCCTGGTCCCTTTCAAGTCATGACTACACGTTTAATCAAGTTTTTCCAGTGCCTGAAAGTTCAAAGCTGAATGAAGCCCAGAAGGGCTGTTCCCTCCAGCCACCTGCCCCTCGCATCCCCTGACAGGTGCTTCCAGAAAGCTGTCACCTCGTTTGGTTCCTGGCACTGACTCAACCACCCAGTGTCCCCCCCCCCAAAACCCCTGCAGGTGCCTGCCCAATCCTGCACGACATGTGTCCTGACCCCCCAGTACACCTCGTGAACCCTGACCTCTCCTCCTGGGTACTGGTGGCCACTTGCCCGGGCAGAGACCTTCCCCAGTGGTTTCTCCATCACCCACCCGGAACACAGCAGGCTCAGTGCAAGTGAGGGAATGAAGGCTTGTGAGTCCAACAGCTCATCAGGAGGGGAAGAGGGCCAGGGACAGCGTCCCAGACAGTTACAAAAGGCTCAGCTCTCAGACCCAATTTAGGGGCTCCCCACCCCCCAAAACAAACCACCAGTGTGAATGAGCAGTCCTCTGGCCTTCCCAGCAGCCCCCAAAGTGCTGCCTCATGTCAAAATAGGTGAGCAGTGACTCATGGACACGGTGGTGCCAAGACCAGAGGCGGCAGCCAGGCCCCTCTGCAAAGCCACACTCAGGAGGCGGGCCAAAATATATTCAACCCATAATTTAGTTTTCCTCTCTTGCCAGAATGAAGAAGTCCTGTGACAGCAGACTGCAGTTAGAAATCAAAAAGATGGCCTCCCTGTCCGGGGAAGGGATTAAGCACTTTCTCCTCTTAATGAACCTGGAAGTTGTAAACCAAGTCTGGGGTGAGGCCCTGCGCCAGATCCAACTGCAGTCCACCTCGCCAGAGCGGATCCAAGACGCCACCTCACACAGCACTCCTGACACCCAGAAGGACGTGACCCCAGGGGCGCATAGTGACCGTGCATGCAGCTGACCTAAGGGAAATCATCAGCCATTCACCTCTGGGAGGGAGGGGGCCCTGAGGACCTCGGACAGAAACACTTCCTGTGTTCTCAGACACACACCTTCCCCCATGTGTTGATGTTTCTGAAACTGGTGTGTAAGTAGGGATGCCTGGGTGGCTCAGTCGGTTGAGCGTCTGCCTTCGGCCCAGATCATGATCTCAGGGTCCTGGGATGGAGCTCCATGCCTGGCTCCCAGCTCAGTGGGGAGGGAGCCTGCTTCTCCTTCCCCTCTGCCACTCCCCCTGCTTGTGCTATTTCTCCCTCCCTCTCTCTCTCTCTGTGTCAAATAAATAAAATCTTTAAAAAAAGAAAAGAAACTGGGTGTGTAAGTGTACATCCTAAAATTGAGCTGTGCTTTCCCAAGCCCACCCCAAAAGCTCACAATGCAGAGCGTGAGCAGTTGGACAGTCAGGAAAGAATCCCCGCAAATGCGGTACAGGCATTTCTAAACCTGGTCTTAAAGTTCAGCCAGTTGTATACCATAGTCCTAGAAACTCTTCCCAAGGTCACTGCCTTTGGAGATGCTTTTCTGAGTAGCGATTACACATTCATCCAGCTATTAATATAATTAGAAGTTCTTTGTAGATTTTAAGCACAATAGTAGCAAAAAAAAAATTTCATTCGAAGGAAAAACTTCCATGTTTTGAAAGATGTATGCATCAAGATATTCACTGCAGAGCTCTTTATAATTTCAAAGTGACTGGAAACTGTCTATGAATAAGGATTTGTTAAATAGGGTGCATCCGGGTACCATCTGACAGTCATCTGAGGATCTGAATCTGTGTTTATTGGTGTGAAAATATGTCAACAACAATTTTAGATAAAAAGCAGTTTTTAAAAAGCATAGCATTCATTCGAAAGATCCATATAAAAAGAATTGCTATGCACAGAACAAGTCCCCACTCTATGATCCTGCTTTGTTTGGAAGTTTCTAGACTTACATGTGACAACACTGGAAACTCAGAGAAAAACATCCAGTTCAGACCAGACTGGTTCTCATGAGTGGCAAAGTTCCAGCGATGTCAACTTTTTTCTCCTTTTGCATTTTCTAATATTTCCCAGATGAACATATAATTACTTGGGTAATTAGAAAAAACTCAAGTGGAAAGGTTTTCCTTCTCTTTTTCTTTTTTTTAAGAAAAAAGAAGGAAAAATCACAAGAAAATATTCCCTAAACAATTCGTTTATCTAGAAAGTACTTGTATTGAACCCAACACACTTCTCATCCCCTGCTCACGGTCAGGCCTTGGAAGACCCAGGCTCGGTGGCCTCGAGCAATTGGCTGCTGGTCCCCACACAGTCAGTCCAACGTGTGAGCCTGGGGCACAACTTGCTGACTCTATCCCTTGCATTTCCTCCTGCTCCCAGAAATCTGAGGAATGGGGCAAGGATTGGGGAAGCTAATCCTTATTGAGACATTCACCCATACATCATGCAACTAGTCTGCGCCCGCACACATTTCAAAGGTCAGACTGAACACCTAAAAATATCAAAGCCCTGCACTCCTGTTTGATGCAGATGGTGAAACATCACCAAAAAAATATTTACTCAATTTTTAAGAAAAAATCCGCAGTGCACACAGGACTCACAAAAAACTCCCCAGGATGGGTATGGGGCCCAAAGCCCAACGCAGGGGGATGATGCAGTAAAATCCACATCTCCACGTTGACATCTCCCAGGGCCCAGAAGTAAGTACTATCGCCACCATGTTACAGATGAGAAAACCAGGTCTTGAAGGAGTCCAAAAAGTTGTCCAATGTCAAAACTGGAAGTATACAGAAGCCCAAGATTTGAACACAGACTGGTGTGTGGGATTGAGAGAGAGAGAGCACAAGTAGGCAGAGAGGCAGGGAGAAGCTGACTCCCTGCTGAGCAGAGCCCAGTGCAACTTGGGGCTCGATCCCAGGACCCCGAAATCATGACCCAAGCCGAAGGCAGATGCTTCACCAACTGAGCCACCCAGGCGCCCCTAGCCACTTAATTCTTAATAAGGATTTTCCTTGAAGCACATACGACTTTTGGTTGTGCAAATCGGACTGTTTCATCATGGACTGATTGAAAAGAAAGAGCCATTTACAGAAGACTCCGGCACAGTGCCTGACACCGAGGAAAAGCCCAATAAGTGGATGAAGCCACAGAAAAATTCCTATGTGAAGAGGTGGGTAGGAGTATTTCAAGTGTGTGTGCACGTATGTCCTCAAATAGTAACCATGAATCTGAGAGATTCTGAGCATCTAAACGTCAAATTACCTGAAACTGAATTTCTCACGCTCTTAAAATATGTATAAATAAAATACCAAGTGAAGGAACCAACGAAGCTCCCGCCTGGAGAAAAGGAATTCCTGGGGGCCGTTTCCCTCCCTCCCCGGGACTGGCTGGGCCAGTGTCTGCCACAGCCCGGATTACGGATTACGGAGCAGAGAAGGTTCTAGCGTCTGTCTCTGAGACGAACGCACGCTCTTCCCCAAATGAACAGCCACGAAATCACAGGTGGCTCTAACAAAATGCAAGCCAACTACGTGCACTACATAAACTCTAAAGAGCTCATTTTTGATGTGCAGCCAGTGTCTTGTCTCCCGTGACATCCCCGAGCGTCGGCACCCTCTGACAAGGCCTGCAAAGGTGAGCGGACCCTGAGGGATAGGGCTCTCCTCTTGTGAACATCTTGAACACTGATTTCCGAAACCACAAAGGGAAAAAAAACACCCCAACTTCTGCGAGGGGTATTGGGATAGGGGCCACGGGGAGGAACAGCAAGACCAGACCAGAGCCGACGACCTGGTTTACCCACCACCGTCGACTGAGTGATTCTAGTCTTAAGCCTCGGGCCCAGCACTTTACATGAAGTATTTGTAAGTATTATATCAGCTCCAATAATTATTTTCAGTGAAATTTCCACCCAGTGCTTTTATTTTCCATTCACACGAAGGACACATACACACATCTGACACCACTTCTCAAAGCGACGATTCTCAGGGTAATAAAAAATATTTGAACGCACCTGCATTTTTTCAGATATTCCATTTACTTCTTTCTATCCAAAACTTATTAAAAATTCGGATCCTTTCAAAGTGGGCAGCGGCGTAAAATGGGTAAACAGAGGTGGGGTGAGCCTCTCTGAATGAAATGTTAAATGTCAGAGCAACGGGGGTGCCACTTGACAGAATTTATGAGTAAGCTGATTACTATTCACAGGCCAGAATTCTTAAAAGCCAGAAATTACTTCTGTCACATATTGTGTATTTGGAACTAAGACGTCTAAGAAGAGACTATCAATGCTGCCTCCAAATGGTTATACGGTAAGGCACCACCCGAAGTGGTCACCTGGGTCAGCCCCTGTCTCCACCTGTCAATCCCCTCATCCATGGGACGTCCTGTCTGGCACTGAGGATGTGGCCATCAGTAAAATGTAACCGGTGCCCAGCAGCACCCAGCCTAGCAGGACAGCGGACATGCAGGAAGCAGCAGGTCAGCTCCTGACCTCGGGGACTCAGGAAAGGTTTCCTGAGAAAGAGTACGAACTGGGTCTTAGGGACCAAGGAGTTCCCCCAGCCACAGCAGCCTGAAAAGGCATTTGGGGAAGTCTTTTAATCTGTTCTTCCTGAAGACAACCACCCACATCCATCTCCTTCCCTCACAGGGCGTGGGGGCACTCCCCATCCTGCACCACTGTGGGCTGCCCCCCCCCATCCCAGACCCTCCGTCTGACCCAGCCCTGGGTCCCTCCTGTCTCAACACCATCAAATGACAGTCCCGTTTCTTTTACCACTAATATTTTCCCATGTTCTCTACCTTTTCTAGAATCTTTCAACTACCACAATCACACGGTTCTAACAAGCCAAACCCAGTGGCCTCCTGTCTTCCCGTTGTTGCTTCTTTGATCAACCCCACAACTGTCCTGTGTGCACTGGGCTCCCAACTGCCTTCCTCTACACCCCCACCTTCTGCCTAGCTTCAGGGACACACACCCTGCCTGTTCTCCCTCCTCCAGCTGCTTCTCTACTCCGTCTTTGGTCTTCCTGCCCCATCTTCATGAGGTGAGCCAGAAGCATGCTCCCAGGCCCCCAGTTCATGCTCGAGTCTCCAGGGAGCTCTTGCACGCTCACGGGCTCAACCGTAAGGAAATGAGGCCCAAGTCAGCCTTCTCAAAGGGTTCTCGGCCCTCCTCGTATCAGTAAGGCAGACCCCGCAGGTGAACAACTCCAGGGATGCCTCCTTAAATTCTGCACCCCAGGGGCCTGGCTTCCTTCTTGCTAGTGTCAGACCTGCTAACAAGGCTGGCTCAGACGTTTAAGGACCCTCCCCCCTTCCCATGTGCTTGCTGCCTCCCAAGGAGCTCTCACATTTTAAAATAATTTTACTGCTAATTGTGATAGAGAAAAAATAATCAGAGTTATGTGTGCAACCAAGTTCAGACTGACAAAGCCCTTAACCAGTGAGTTTCTCCTGTCTTCACTTGGGTGGTCCCAGGAAGCTCCTCTGGACTCTGGCTCTCTGCTTTAACACCAGAGATCAGCTCATCAAACCCACCCAAGGAGCGGTCTTCCCAAGGACAGAGCTCCTGGCTTCATCCTGACCCCTTCTTCCATGAAGACCTTTCTCCGTTCTAGACCAGCAAGAGCAACCAAGGCAGAACAAGTACGTCGATCACCACCCATGGAAGGAAAGGGTCAATGGAGTAAGGTCTCCAGTTGGCAACTGGAAAGATCTGGGCCTCTGCCTGCCTTTCCAAGAATCTGGCCCTAAAAACCTTCCTTGGCTCCTCAAGGGAAAGTTGCAACTCCCAGCCTCAAATATAGGATCTGCCGTCCCTAGTCCTACACCACTCCTCCAGTTTCCTTCTGAAAGACTCCCTACCTCAGCGTAGAGGAACCTGGATACATATGAGAATAGGGATTCCGACGGGGAGGTTTTAGAAACTGCCGGGGTCTGGGCCCTGCCCTCAGAGATCTGCATTCCCCTGGGGATCAGGCTGGCAAAGTTTTAAAAACCTCCCAGGTGATTTCAACATACAGTATGTTTTGAAACTGGCCAAAGCATAGCACCCAATGACATCCGAACCCTCTCCCCACCCAGCTGCCGGGCAGGCGTGGTTCCCCGCAGAAGCCAGTTAACCATGTGGCCCGCTCTGTAAAGGGGGCCAGCTGGTGGGCTCAGGGCGAGCTGCAGCCGGCTCTCAATGGCTCACACGGGTGGTTCAACAATGCCGGCCCTGGGAGCTTCCCAGTGGCCACAGTGCGGGTGTTTAGACCACACCACCGAAACCAGCGGGTGCAACAGTGAAGGTTCTTTGTTCCTTTCCTCCGAGCAGGTTTATCAGCACACGGGCCTCCTACACTGGGAATCCAGGAAAGGACACCTATATTCCCTTCAGGCCTGGGGACTAGAGCAGGCTTCCATGTTCCTAAAAATGGGGCAGGGTTTCCCTCAGTCCCAGAGCCTGGGGGAAGGGGGAAGAGGGAGAGAGGAGAGGGTGAATCACAGGAGTCTGGAACCACAAAAATCCTTCCACAGGAAGTATTCTTTTCAATTTGTTCAAAAGCGCTGGGCTAACAGGAACCGGCAGAGAGTTTCTCCAGAGACGAGCTTTTAATGAGCAGATAAGAATAATCTCCTCAGTGTGTCATTTATTTCATTGTGAAGTGGAAGGTGGAATCCTTATCTTACACTTAGTTGAGAGACTTCCCATAATTTTTATCTTATTCTCGTGACCTCGGTCTGCCCGAATACCCTCACTTCATGGTACAAGGACAGACTTCATGGGGGCTCCTGTGCAAGTTACCCCAACTGCAACATCTCAGTCTTCCAAAGAAACCAACCTGGACCCTGCAGACAGGGCGAGGACACAGCAGACCCCCAGGAATAAAGGTGCAACCCGCTGCCTTCCCCTTAGGCTGCAAACATTTTACAGGTTTTAAAGATTTTGTCGCCTTCAGAGTACAAGTTCTATAATTGTGTAGGGGAGGCTTCACGCGCCTGTCTTCATGCCACCGGAATGCAGGAGCCTCTTTGATCTCACCACCCTGGGAGATGTGATTAAGAGCGCTGGGCTCAGGCACTTTCAGGTTCAATTCCCGGCTCTAGCACTTTGGGACCACTGTGCCTGGGGACTACTTAAATCCTCATAGCTTTCCTGTATGATGGAACCCCGCACGGTTTGGGTGAGGATCTTAAAGTGTGCACGCCAGTCCCGGTGCTTCGTAAGCCCTCAGCAAATGATACCTTTTTCTACCCCTAAAACACCTCAAATCTCAACTTAAGTTAGGTGAACTCAGTACACCGCTCTCCTTCCTGACATCCTATTGGCTTACTGACAGTTCGGTCTGGGCAGGCACTAGTCCACCTGGCGGATGGGGGTGGGGGGGGCGCTGATGCACTCTGTGGGATTCACCCTTCCGTCCTTGAAACATACCACCCACCCCTGGATTTCTAAAATACCTTCTGTGTGCTCTGGCCTTCGGAAGGCTGAATACTGACAACCTTTCCCTTAAGATGCTCGCCAGATGGCATCAGGTGCTGTTACATAACACGCGGATGCCCCCAGGGCCCACTGAAAAGCAGGCTCAGGCTTCCTGAGACATCCTGCATAAGTAGCAGGATTGTTCCCTGGGTGTTTGGGGACTCGGTGAATTATTTTTCTGTCACTCCTCCAGAGGGTGATGGCGGAATGTGGGGCTTCTGTTGTGCCAACAGCTGGGAAGGCAGGCGGCCCTGCGCTGCATGGGGAGCTGCGGGTCGACACTGGGTGGCCCCGGGCTCCGCTCCAGGCCAGGAGCAAAGCTGGGCAGAGCACTCTGGGTGAAGTCTCCGTAGCTGTTTGGGTTTGGTGACCCTTCCCGGTTCCAGCTCATCAGACAGCGACCTCAGGACAAAGAAGTCCTAGTGCCCAGCTCCACGTCCTTCAGAAATATCCCAGGGGCCTGCCTCGAATTCTCAGAGGGGAAATCACACCACGGTCCAAATTCAGGTGCTGAACTTGAAAAATAACAAAGCTAAGGAAAACCCACATGGCTGGCCCAAGGCCCCACTTGCTAAAACAGCAGCTTCTACTCAGTCAAAACAAGGCTGATACCCGAAACAGGGAGCCAGGGAGGAGGTCAGCAAGGGTCGAGCTCCATGGCTCTTCACCTTGTTAGGGCCAAGGACTCCCCTAAGAAGCTGAGGGAAGCCAGGTGGCCTCCTCCCACAAGTAACTGGCTGGGATCCGAAGATTTAAATGGGGGAGGGAGTGGCCTCCCAGGACCCAGGGGCGTAAACCCCATTCACATTAGCGTTACCTCACAAACAGAAGAGAAACCATTAGAATAAGAAAAAGTCCGTTCCAGCAGCCACAGGAAAGCGCGTCCAGGCTGCTGGGTAACCAGCAATCAAGTTAGCAAACAACAGCAAGGGAGAAAATCCAGGAAGACTCCCTCTTCCTCCCTCCACCAAGAAAATTAAGAGCATAATACTAACTGGCAGAGAGCCCAGTTAAGGACACTTAACAGCAACTTGTCCAGCCCCCTTTCTGGGTGCTTCTGGAAATCCCCCAGTGTCTGGGCTGGAATCAGCCACTAGACCTCGGGCAGATCAAAGTGCCGGTGGGATCCAACAATAAAATAATGAAAACTATCAAATGACAGACTGAAGCCCCACAGACCCGCTATGGAGAGGCTCTTCCAGCATGGTTTCTATGCCAGGAGAACAAAAGGCAACCTGTGTGCTCCTCTCCCTACTCGGGCTTTGCATACCTGACATTAACAAATGGTGTGAGTCCCTATTCATTGTTGGAAAGGGCCACAGAGTGCGGTGCCTGAGTCCTGGAACAACAGGAAAAAATTAAAGCTCACAGAAGCTTCTGGGGCACCGCAGATCTGAGCTGCTCATTGTTCATTTAGTAAACAAGTGAGCCATAAGACAAATCCCTAGGAAGCCAGGTTTGTTCACTTTCCGAGTCCTCCCAGAACTAACTGTTCCCTCTTGGATCAGCATGGCCTTGGCATTCCACAGATGGACAAGCGTCGGGCCTGGGCAACGGGGGACCTGTCCCTTACCCTCTCCAAGTCCACCCATATGCAGAAAGCAGAAGGGAGAGGCCCATGGGCGAGTGTGGTCTCCTTCCAAGCCCCCACCCACGCCCACCCCCCTTTGTTGGGCAGAATGCACAGAGCCGGGAACCAGGAACGTTCTCCAGGCTCCACCGGACATTCCTGGAGTCTGTTTCCTGGTCAGGATGGCCAGGTGGGAAGGTAGACTGTTTAACTGGATGATGACAACAACGTGGAAGAGTAAAATGCTCCCTAGCCCCTTAAAGTACAGTCGCTGTCCACCCAAGGATGTCAAAACGCGTCACAAACCACCCATTAATTTTTATGGTGGCCTGAGAAGCACATTGAGAATCATTACCTTCATTTTTACAAGGCAAGGAACCAAAACCACAGGGGAAGGTGGAGAGGCACCAGGCCAATGCAGTCTTACCCAACGTTCTAGGCTGACTGCTTCCTTCTCTCTCCACCTCAGGCCCACAGAAAGGGAACTGGTAGCCAGCTGAGAAGGCAGCCAGGCCAATAAAGCTGAACTTAGGTGTTCAGAGACCACCACGCTTGGAAGGGTGGGGAGGGGAGAGTTGCATAAAGGATTACTTTGATTTAGGGAAGAGAAGCTCCGGTTGTAACTTACTCATCAAATCGGTGAGCCTGTGACCCCAAGAATGCAAATATTAAAGGCCGGTAGGAACAGTGGGATCACGGATGGCTTCTGTCTTACTGTTTATATTTGTCTTTATTACCACGTTTTCTACCCAAAGCATATACTGCTTTTGTGACTAAACAAAAGTTACACGAACTTATTACTGATGAAGGATACAGTACGAATCCGCAGCACTAACTTGCCAAGAAAAAGCACGAATAAAATCCAGCCCAGCCCGGCGTCCCCCTTCGAAATCTCACTGATGGTGAGGCTGCGTAAGCCTCTCCGCCCGTAGAGGGCCCGCCGCTCTCGCACCTCCCCGCACCCGGGGGAACGGCCAGCGCCGGCCTGGTTCCCCGGCTGCAGGAGCGGCCCGGGGCCAGGAGCCGCCCGCACTCCCGGGCACCACCAATCCGCAGCGCGGAGCGGGCTTCCCGGGAAACATCACTTAGAGAACAACGTGCCTCTCTTCCAGCCGTCCCCACCCGCCGGCAGCCCGCGCTGTCAGCTCGCGGCTGCTCGCTCACTGGACGGCCCAGCCAGAACCCGGGATTTGCATTACCATCCTAAAACCAGGCATCTCCTAAGTTGAAATCTGCATTGTCACCAACAAGTTTAACCCGGGACCGCGCGCCCCCCTCCCCTCCCCAGAACCGCGCAAGGGGGCGCCCCGGGGACGCGTGCGGTCGCCGCGCCGGGCCACCCCGCAGGGCCTGCCCGGGAGGCTCCAGGGCCGGAGGAGGGGGCTCCACGGGCGCACGCGGGGGCTCCGACAGAGGCTCGGCGCCGGGAACCCCGGCCCGCCCGCCTGCGCCTAGGTGACCCAGGCGCCCGGGCGGCGGCGAGGGGCGCGAGGCTTCCCGAGCCCGGCGCCAGCCGTGCCCGGGCACCCGGAGCCCCGAACTCAGGCGGCGGGGGAACGATCGGCGCCCACGAGGGTGCGAGCCCGCCAAGCCCCGGCAGGCGCCGTGGGAGCGAGGCCGGCCACTGGGCGGGAGCGGCCCGCAGGGGACCGCCGGACTGCCGCCTGCCTACCTGGCTCGCATTGCGTCCCCGCGGGCTCCTGCGGCTCTCCTCGCGGTCTGGGAGCTCGGCCCGGCCGGGGGCGCGCGCGGCTCCGCGGGAATCTCCGCGCGAATCTCCGCGCGGCAGCGGCGAGCGGCCAGGACAGCCGAGAGTGCCCCGAGCGCTCGGCCCGCGCCTCCCGGGGCGGAGGGTGGTCCCCGCGCCGGGGCGGGGCCGCGGGGGCGGGGGCGGGGCGCGAGGGGCGGGGCGCGCGAGGCGGGGACCAGGGCGGGAGGACAGGGGTGGTCTCCGCGGGGGTGGAGCCTGGGGTCAGGGCGGAGCCTGAGCCGAGGCCACTTGGGAGACAGGGGGCGGGAGAGAAAGGGGGACGCGGAGAGGGAACCAAGTGCCCGCCTCCCAGAGGCCGACCGGGCGGGGGCGGGGCAAGCGTGGAGGGGGCGTGGCCGATCGGGGGCGGCCCAGAGGCCCGGGCTGTGGACGAATTGGGGGGGTTTGGGGGTGTGGGGGCAAAATGCCGAGGCCGGAGGGGGCGGGGTTTAGCCAAGGAGGCTGCTAGACCGGGGCGGGGTGGGAATAATTAGGGGGGCAGGGCTAAGGAGGGGCGGGGCTTAGCTGAGGCCGTCGACAGGCCGAGGAGGGGGGAATGTGAATAATTAGGGGGCGGGGCCCAGCCTTTGGTGCCCGTAGGCCGAGGGTGGAGGGGGGGGCGAGTGAGAAGGGGGCGGAGCCGAGCGGGGGCCATCCGGAGGCCGGGGCGGGGTGTGGTTTTCTGGGGCTGGGCGTGCGCGCAGGGGCGAGGCCGAGCCGGGGCCGCGGAGAGGCCCGCCCGGGAGCGAGCGCGCAGGCAGGGGGTGGCGCCGCGTCTCCCGGAGCCCCAGTTGGGACCCCGCCTCGGTGCCTCGTTTTCTTCCTCCTCCGGGCGCCAGCCGGGGAATGGGGTCCCGGCCGCTGGGCGTCCCCGGGGTCGTGGTCCCTGGAACAAGCAGATCTAGATACGACAGCTTCCTCGTTACCTTCTGGTCGCGCTCCTGTGTTCCTTTCACCCCCCCATCCTCCCATCCCTTCTCGGGGAACCCCACGCGGGGACCCCTGGGTGAGGTACGGCTCCGCGAGCGTCGGCCAGGACGCGGGGGGTGGTACCTAATGCTGAGAATCCTGCTTCCAACACACGGTGGGAGGAAAGCAGTGCAGGACTGTGGTAAGTAAGGCGAGAAGAAGGGCAGTCACATTGAACATTACAAAGAAGGAGAACTTCCTGCTGAGCAGAGTGCAGGAGGAATACGTAGCATCATAACCATTTCCACTTGTGTCCCTATGCCTGACATCTAAGAAGAGCTCAACAGATGCTCAATAAATGCTCACAAAATTGAACCACCACTTACTATGTGGCAAGCACTTTCCATGGAATGACACACTTAATCCTCAAAAAAGCCCGTACATGACTACTCTTTTTAGTCCGTTTCACACATGAGTGGACTGAAGCTCCGAGGGTTGATTTGACCGCAAGAAAGTAGTAGAACCGGAATTTGACCTGAGGCTACTCTGGAGGTTGTGCCCTAACCACGTGGGGGACTACCAGCTGCCTTACTGCGGGATTGGAGTCCCCCCTGCAGGACTGAAGGCCCCCTACAATGCAGAGACCTGGAGGAATCACAGGTCTTCCCTGGGACAAAAGCTCTCATTTATTGATCCAGGTCTAGACATCCCTGGAGGTTTTTCTCACCATTACCTAGCAAGGCAGATATTCTTACTCTCATTTTATGGGTGACTTTAGACCTTATGTGCTGTATCATGATCTCATGGGGCACATGAATCTAAATTCAAACCCTGGATTTTCCGAATCCCAAGCCTTTGCTGCTCCCTCTGTCTTGGAGATCTCCCTTTTCCCTAGGGAATCGTTTTCTTGATTTGAGCCCACGCTACATTTTCAGAAGGATTCACAGGAAGACAGAGACGCGGTTCAAGAAGGGTGGAGATCGGGGTTCTGATTTGGGTGTGGGCAACTGAATTCCTGAAAATGGATACAGTTAGCCCTAAAATGTATGCTGCAGGCTTTGAAAGGAGCCTCAGAGAGGAAGAGGACGTCCAGGGGGCATGGCGGGGGCCCAGGGAGTTCTCAGTAGTATAGGGACGTGTGAGGAGCACTGACCCAGCAGGCAGCCTGCTGGGTTCCAATCTCTGGAGAGTTATTTTACCTCTCTGTGACTCAGTTTCCTAAACGAGTATGAAAATTCAATGCTGCCTGTGAAGTGTTTAGCAGGTAAGCACAGATTAGCATTCAGTAAGTTTCAGCCACTGTTATTATTGCTATTCCGAATGACATCCTTACTGTGTAAAGAATGTCTGTAATGCATAGGAAAGACAAACCAGTAGAAAATGAGAAAATAAACAAAAGGTATGAAAAGACAATGCCCAGAGGTGCCACAAATGGTCCAAAGCATGAAAAGCTCTGCAGCCACACTGATACAGGGCCCAAAAGCAACACACAAAGATATTCAATTAAGAAAGACAGAGTCCAGTCTGGGAGAAGCTGAGCTCATTGAGGAATGAGCAGTAAGGAAGAGAAAATAAAATCACAAAGAACAAAGTACTGTGGACATGCAGGATACAGCGTGAAAAAACAAAATGCCTGCTCATTTTGCCTGGGGGCATGCAGAGAGCATGCCTGATAGTGTCCATAGTTGTTCGAAGGGGACTTGCTTTCATGGTGCCATCAGCATCTTTACACCACCCCACTTCTTAGGAGAGGTATTCTCAGAGGTCAGAAGGTCTAAAAACTGGAGGAAAAAATGTGAGCATACTATGTATGTTTTTACTACCATAGTTTGAATTGCACTTGAGCCTGGTATGAGCTGGGTGACATTATACATTTAGGTGGAGGTTGTGTGCGGACCATTTCGTCTTTCCTATTCTGGAAGGCAAGGAGGTCTCAAGATGTTGCTTCCAGTTGAATGTACGCTTTCTCGTTCCACCAGTTTTTATTACTTGTCCTTCCAAAGACAAAAGAAAAGAAAAAACCGTAAGATATTCATAACATTCAATTACTTAGTAAGCATTTCTAGTGGGAACACATACAGCAAAATCAATAACAGTGTTTTAGGTGCAAAACTAATGCACATTTGTTTCAAAGGATACAAATGATTAGAGAAGTGTGTAGTGTAACAAGTGGGCCTCGATCCCCAATTTCATACCCTCTCCCAAGATTCCATGGTGAACAGTGTGTTATTATGTGTCCATCCGGACACTTTTCCTAAACATTTACAGATGTGTCAGTGTGTTTGTACATGTATCTATGTTATATATGAGTGTGATGTGAACGTGTGTACACACTCCCATATCTGTAGACACAGGCTCAAATACATTGAGAACGGGGGCAGTACTTGCTAGCAAGGACTAAGTGAGACAATCCATGCAGATTGTCTATAAACATACGCTATTGTCATTATCACTAATACACACACATACTTACAACTTGTTCTTTGATTCACATAAAACCCTAGAGAACAATCCTAGTTTTGCATCAGCTGTACATAGAAATATCTTTTTTTCAAGGCTCCTTGATAACTCAAGTAGTTATCAAGGGGGCGACCACGTTGCTCCGAGGCGGAAGGGTTGATGAGACAGTCTGAGAACGTGAACTTCAGACTTCAGACTTGCCAGGTTTCTCCCTGAGTGTGGGCTCCTTTATAAAGGCATGCACTCCATGTGCAGGGAAAGTGCTGTTCTAGGAGGTCTCTTGTAAGTAGGAAAGTAAAATGCATAGGTAGGTTAGAGGAAGGGGGTGGGGTGGGTTTGGAACATGCACCTCTATTATTTCTGTCAACATGCACCTCTATTATTTCAATGAACAATAGGTTAAAGCTAATCCACCCCAACTGCCACCACCAAAGATTCATGCTAGGGGCTTCTCAAAATAGACACAGCGGGGCCAGACAGCCGCTCGAACAATAAAACTCCTAGGGGCACATACTGTACTGAACTCTACCAAGCTTGCTCAGGCTATAGCATTCTGGCCACCTAGCAGATACACTTCCCATTAGGGTGGAAATACTCTGAAATCGCATGTGGACCCATCATGAAAGTGTCTCTCTGTGGACAAGAGCATTCTCAAAGAGGAAATAAAAAGAGTAATGTTCTTTTGGTGAAGTGAAATCAGTAGTGGCCCAAATGCCCGTGATAAGAGGAAAATAGAATAAAAAGATACAAAACAAAGCTACGGGCGAAAAGAAGAGCATAAAGCCTGGGATTATTTTTTTAGTGGGCAACATAAAACAGGCACTGAATCATCAATGTGGCTGAATGGAATTTCATATTTGTTGTCTGTGGCTCAGAATGTGAAAACTGTAGCCTGGATAAACGCCTTCTGTGGATTTAAGTTGAGGGAGGAGGTGGTCCTCGCATGATTCATAAGCCTGAAGAATGAGATTTGTGCATGTGAGAAGTATTTATTGACCACCTACTGTGTGCCAGGCCCTGAGAATCTGAGGCTGGGAGAGACAGAATCAGCTCGGGTCTCCTGGTGCCGAGAGTCCAGCGGTGATTTGAGACAGGGGAGGGGCCAACCTGCCGGTGGTACGTGCTCCAAAGGCAAGCGCCAGGGGCTGAGAAAGGAGACAGCTGCCTTAGGTACGACAGCCAGCCAGGGCCCTCTCAGGAGAGGTGACGTCAGACCCAAAGTGAAAGGAGCCAGGGAGGGGCATGCCAGGCAGAGGGAACAGCAGGTACAAAGGCTTCAAGGCCAGAAGGAGCTTTTCACCTTTAGGAAACTGAAATGCCGCCCTGTGTGACTGGGGTGAAAAAGTGAGATGAAGAATGGGGACAGGTGAGGACGGGCAGATGGTGGGGGCTGGACCCCCAAAGCCCATTGCCTGTGTAGGGATGTGGGGCGTTCAGATGCTGCTCCATCTTTTGCCACTCCTACAGCAGCTCAGAGAAAGTTGCTTTGCTAAGAATTCTATCAGGCACTAGCTTTACAAGTGAGAGTGCCTGTTGTCAGGCAATGTTGGGTGACCCGCTTGCCATTCTGGGAAGCCTCCATCCTTGCATGCCCTTAGATGCTGTAACACTGAGCACTCCAACTTGCTGTTGTCCTTAATTAATCCATACACACAGGGGCATAACTAGGGCATCACTGGAGCACACGAATCTCTCATGCAGAATCCAGAAGGGATGTCGAGAAAACAGTCGGCTGAGGGGAGTTTTGTGACTTTCAGGAAACTTCTAGAAATACTTCTAAGTGAATATTCATTTTCTCACTCATGTATTCAATTACTCATTTAACGATTATGTCTAGAATGCTTACTGTACATCTGTACATCAGGTGTTGTGCTAGACGCTGGGGATAAGAAGATGGGTATATTCTAGATCCTTCTATCTAAGAAGCACACAGCTGGGGAACAAGCAATTAGGTTATAGCATGGTTAGTGGTCCAACACGTGCCAGGACAGCCACCTGACCCAGCCTAGATGCAGGTGGGGGTGGGCATCCTCACGGCTGGGTGTAATTGTTACAGGTATAGAAACGGGAGGAGGGGCGGCATCCAGGAGGGTCCTGCCAGTGCCAGGCTTGGAGGCTGGAGGGTCTGTGGGCAGGGAGGGAGCAGCTTGCCGCGTGTGGCATGGGGCACGACGTGTCTGTGGACACAAACACAGGCTAGCTCCAACACCAGGGAGTCCTGTGGGGCCCGGGACCCCAATTGCACAAGGCCAGGCCTCCCCACAGGGAGTATTTCAATGTCAAACTGTGAGAATTTAATAAAAGTGCTCAGTCAGTTTGGGAATAGACGGGAGACATGACAGTTTTGCAAACCATGGCCAATTTTGTGAGTAGAAAATAGCATGAACAGCAGAAAAGTCTGCCTGGAGGTCTGATATTTACCTGGATCTATTCAACGGTAAGCACATGGCTTTTCCACATGGCCCGGGGTAAGTAGCTTTATTTCTTTAAAAAAAAAAAAAATCAGTTACTACTGGTCATGCCAACGTAGGTTTAAATTGGGCTTAAATATGGGTTTAAATTAGGGTTAGAGTTTTCAGAACCTGTGAAGACCATCAAAATGCTGTAGTAGGGAATGCTAATTCCTTTTTGCAGTGCCCTCACCACAAAGCACGCTGCTTACCCTTCCTGTTCAGAGCCAGTTAGGAAAGACCGTTAGGTGGTTTTCAGATATGTCCATGCTGTGGGAAGCAGAATCTGGGGAACCTTTAGGATCCTAGTGTCTACAGTCTTGCAGGAAGAAATTAGTGTTTATAAAAAATAATTATTTGCAAGAGAAGGAGAATTATACCTTAAAATAGTACCTTGGTCCAAAAGCCATGTCTTAGATAAAATCTAACTACCAAGGGGCACCTGGGTGGCTTAGTTGGTTAAGCATCTGCCTTTCAGCTCAGGTCCTGATCTCAGGGTCCTGGGATCGAGCCCTGCGTCAGGCTCCCTGTTCAGCAGAGAGCCTGCTTCTCCCTCTCCTACTCCCCCTGCTCGTGTTCTCTCTCTCTCTTCCTGTCAAATAAATAAAATCTTCTAAAAAAAACTAACTATCAATGTAAATTTTTTATTTTATAGGGAAGATGAATGGCCACAGGCAGCATTTGAATCTCTTCCTAATGACAGAGCACTGAGAAATGCCAGGACAGAGATTCCTTAGCAAGGCATTAAGTTTTTCTTCCGTTTGGCTGTTGTGTCTACTGGTGGAATGGGTTTTTCTATGTGTCAGGAAAAGCATTCTTCTCCCCTGTTCCTTCCCTCTCTCCCTCTTTCCCTTCCTTCCCTCCTATTTTTTTTTAAAGGTTTTATTTATTTATTTGACAGAGAGAAACAAAGTGAGAGAAGGAACACAAGCAGGGGGAGTGGGAGAGGGAGAAGCAGGCTTCCCGCTGAGCAGGGAGCCCGATGTGGGGCTCCATGTGGGGCTCCATCCCAGGACCCTGGGATCATGACCTGAGCCGAAGGCAGCTGCTTAACTGACTGAGCCACCCAGGGATCCCGCTTACTTCCTCTCTTACTTCTGTGTGCTATAAGAAGCTTTCTTGGTCTTTTTGTCAACTTAGTCACATTTTTGTCTTCATTGCCCTTTCCTGGGACTTGAGATTATTATTTCAATAGCACACTTCTCACTGGGCAAAGATAAAGTTCTGGTCAGCATGTGGCTTTTAACCCCCCAGAAGTTAACAACAAGCATTGAATTGCTGGCTTCCAGTGTGTTTGGAATATTCTGGTCTGCCATCTGAACCCCCTCATTCATGTACATGACCCAGTTTTCCTCTGGGGAGTCATGACCCCATCCCCAACTTCAGGCTCTGACAATCAGAACCCCCAAACCTTAGGGATGGACACGTGACTCAAGTCAGCCAATGGGACATAAACTTCGGGCTTTTTCTGGAAGTGTGTTGGGAGGGAAGCTGTGTGGAGACATGGTGGCCATTTGCTGTTGCCAGAATGGGCTCCAGCCCTCGAAGGGAAGGTGGAATTTGGGATGGAGAGAGACATGTTTTGGCAGCATCATGGGAAGCCCTAGGATATAGAGATATCCAGGTGACAAAGATGATAATCATCGCCATGATTTATAGTCCCTGCAGGGACCTTGTGCCAAGTACCATACCTGGGCAACTATACTCAATCCCCATAGCCACTCTTTGAGGTGGGCATAATCCTCATCACCCCCACTTCAAAGTTAGCGGAACTGTTTTAAGAGTCCCCAGGACTTGTTTCCATCAGGCATGGAAAGACACACAGACATGCAAGTGACTGTCACGAAGGAAGAAGCTTATCCTACAGTTCCCTAGAGACGGGAGGTGTGACCCACAGGGCCACTCGGGGAAGCACTAGGGTTAGCTGGGAGGCAGAGGGAGTGGGGAGATCAGGGCCAGCAACGGGAAAGAAGGAGCAAGGCAGGGCAAGCAGGCTTGGGATCTGCTATTTTGAGTGATTGCAGCAGGCTCTGGGGCCAAGGGCTGTCACTAGCTGTCTGGTACCTGGCCGTGGGGTGATTAGGGCCACCAGATAGTGGCTCGGAGTGGAACGCACAGTCAAGGATGTGGATGCGTATGAGCTCTGGTTGATTGAAAAATGTGCTTGCAGGCAAGTGGTTCACTATCTTGCGGATGTAAATGTCAAAGTATCAGAATCCAGAAAATAAAAATTGTGGTTATACAGAAACGAAGGCTCAGAGAATTTGAATGATTCAGATGAGACCACAGCTAGAACAGAGGTAGAAGCTGACTGCAGGTCGGCCTCACTCCAGGATCTGAATTTCCAGCCACCGTTCAGTGCCTGGAGACCCGCTTCTCTGGTCCACTTGGCATCAAGGGAGATCATGCTTGCTGTGACTCTAAGGTAATCTTGGTCTTTACCTCATGATTCATTCTCCTCTGGCTGCCAACAGACCTCACTGCTTATCTGAAAGCAGGCAGCTCCGTCCCAGAGATGAATCCAGAAGCTGTCAGTAGACTTTCTGCTCTGGTCAGCAGAGTGCCGAGCATCCGCTGGACCATTACACAGGAGGAGGGGATGATGTTGGGACGTGGCCTGCTCTGGGCTTGGCCTTGGGGTGATCCCTCTCCAGGGGCCACCCTTTAAGCTGATTATTCAGTGTATCAGCCTGAGGGGCTCCGCTGCTCTCCCGGGACAAGACCACATCAGGGTTCGGGAAGGTCAGAGGACAGGGGGCCTAAATGCTAGTTATGCTAAATACTTTCCCTCATATTATTTTCATTTTTACTGAAATCATTCTCAATGATTAATTAGGTTTGCTCGAGATCACGTATATCTAGAAAGTGGCGCACCAGAGACTTGAACCCAGGTCTCTTTAACATCAGATGTCCTTCACAGCTAGTCTTGCACCTGTTACTGCTTGCTAACAAGTAAGACCTATGTAGTCCTACGTGGCCCTCTGCCTGCATGACCCTGGATAGCTCCCTGCTCTTCTCTCAGCTTGGGTCAAATCAGCAGGGGGACCAGATCATCTCTGAAGTCCCCACAGGCCCCAAGACTCCAGTCCATTTATTCATTTAATGAATATTTATGAGCTGTATGGACTGAATTGCATGCCCCCCAAAGCAGTAAAGATTGTGGGGACAGAAGCTACAGTTTGGTGGCCAAATGAAGGGCCTCAGTTTCAGCCTAGCTGACTTAGTGGACCGTGCCTCCCTCCAAGGGATGGAGAACCCCAGAGGTTCTGGAGGAAACGCTGAGGTCAGGTTTAGACATGTCATGTCTTGGATGCCTTAACTATGGGTCTGATGCTTCACTGAGAGGTACGGGTTGAAGTTGTAGATCTGGAGTCATCGGGATGAAGGACTTAGCTGAAGCTTAACTGAAGAGGGCTGAGGCCCCTTTATGAAATGTACAGAGAGAGAAGGCATGACAGCAACCTGGAGAACACTGGAATTCTTTCCTTGGTGTGCTGGGGTCTTTGTCACTTACACCTTGGTACCTTACTTTCACGGTCCCTCCGGTCTAGTAGGCACCTGCCTCAGCATCTTCAGACCTGTTGTTCTGTCAGACCGCCCCCCCCCCACCCCGCCCAGGTCCTCACATTGTTGCATCTCTGACCAACTGTGTCCTTCTTGAAGAGGTCTTCTCTGATCACCTCTCTCCTTTTAGAGACCTCCTCAAGTGTTGCCCCTGAGCAACTTTGCCTTGCTTTATTTTGCTGCCTAGCACATATAATCCTTAGACAGCAGATTACATATTTATTCATTCCTTGGTTATCACTCATTCCTTGCTTTTCCTCCCTCCTCCCCGCCATGCTGGATTGTAAGTTCCTCAAGAAAAGAGGCTACTGTCACTGCTTTATGCACCCGCAAGTAGTTGGTGTTCCGTTACTGTTTGCCGAGTGAATAAATGAGCATCCACAGAGGAGTTGGAAGAAGACTAAGAAGGGACGGTAAAGAAATAGGAAGGAAGTCAGCATGGATAGGATCCTTTCAAGGCAGGCAGAGAAAAGATTTCAAGCATAAGAGCGGGTCAGCGGGGTCAGGTGTTGGCAAGGTGGCTCAAAAGATAAACGTAGGAAAACGTCCATTGGATTGGCAGTAGGAAAATGGATCCCTTTAGCTGGAGCCCTTGCAGAGGCACAGCGGGGCAGAGGGCAGATGGCAGTGGACTGGGCTAGGCGTGGGAGGTGTAGGTGGATGACCGGCATTGAGGACTTTCTCAGGAAATTGGCTATGAATGTGTGAAGACGAAGAAGACAATAGCAAGAAGGTGACCACTTTTTTTTTTGCCCAGCTTGCTGTGTGTTGGTTTGGGGTACAATATTCAGCTAAATGAGGGGGCACAGTCTGAATGGGAGTTTGGAGACTACGATTCCCGAGCTGGAGGCCTTTCCGATGGTGGCAAGAACCAAGGTGTGGCCGTGAAGTTGGGGTGATGAGAACTCTCATGGTGGCTCTGCCTCTCTCTCTCTTCCCAGTATTTAGCCATTCATCTGTCTGAGGTCGAGTCTGGATGAGATTCCCCTCCTGCCTCATCCCCTGCACTGCTCCTGATTCCCATTAAGTGGTATTCTGAGAACATTGGCTTCGGTAAATATCTGTTTTCTGCTGGGGAGAGTGCTGATAGAAGCAAATAGGAGGACCACAGCCCGCTGTCTAATAGAGGAGGACGTAAGTATATGTTTGTGTTTTCCCCAAATTTGCATGTTGAAATCCTAACCCCACTGCAGCGGGATGGTGTTTGGAGGTGGGGTCTTTGCCAAGTGTTGGGTCATGAGGGTGGAGTCCTCCTGCTGGGATTAGTGCCTGAGCCAGAGACCCCGGAGAGCTCCCTGTCTCACTGCTCCCCACCACATAAGGACACGGAGGGGCTGGGGCGGGCTGCAAACCTGGGCGAGGACTCCCACCAGAGCGGACCCAGCGGGCGATCTGGGACTCCCAGCCCCCTGGAACTGTGAGCAATCAGTGTCTGTGGCGTTTGTGGTAGCAACCGAGCTGGCTGGAAGGAAGAAAGGAAGAACACTGTGGAGGACAGCTCTAAGGATTATGTACAATAGCATTTCAGAGGCAAGAGTCCGGAATGGACACGGGCCAAAGTCGGTGATAGAAAAAAAATAGGGGATTCAAATACATATCGCCCTCATTTAGCCCTCAGAATTGAGGAAATCGTGGCCGGAAGAGCAGGCAGTGAGCAGAGGTCAACACACCGAGATAAAGCTAGGCCACTTTTAAAACAAACCCACTGGCTCCCTCTGAGGGTATTACAATGCCTGCTTTCTTGCTGACTTTAAGGGCCGGTTTCCCTTAAGGTTAAGAATGCATTTTTAAAATCCATGATGTAACAATTCATGGACTTGAAAGGCTATTTGCCCTACAAATCACGAAGCAACAGAAGAAAGGGGAGGGGGAACTCCCACCCAAACAAAATAGAATAGAAGGCAGCCGATCAGAAAACAAACAAAAGAGCATCAACCAAGATGCAGAAGCATCACCGAATAGAAATGATGACGATGAGTACAAATGGGTTCATTCTTGAAGCAAAAGGAAAAAATTTGAATTAAAACAACAACAACAACAACATCCAGTGATAGGCTCCTCGCAAAGGGCAGGCCTAAAACGTGGTGAGAAAGGGATGAGCAGAGGCAAATAGGCACCAGCGAGGAGAGAGCAGGGAAGGGAGGAAGGGTGTGTTAACCGCATCGCATCCCCGGGAAATCCGAGGTCTGCTCAGGCGGGTGCGAGAGGCATGCGCACTGTGCCCCGGGGGAGGGGCCGCCCACCTGTCATCTGTGCGCCGACCATCCCCAACTTACACCCCAGGTTCGGTCTATCCTGTCATGTCCCTACCCCGTCCCTGCCTGACCCGAGGACCTGCCAGCTGACCGACCGTTCCAGCTGATCCAGGACCGCACCGTCGCCGGGGACTTCGAGTGCTAGACTGGACAGCCCCGGGCGCACCAGGAGGGTTGGTCCGCCAGAGTCCCTCCGTCACGGAGAAGGGCCACGTCCTGCTGCTTTCGTCTGCGAGGCTCACCACAGATTGTAACTCCAGGCCTGGAGAGCCCATCCTTTGTTTCCCTTTGTCTCCAAGCCCAGGAGGGTAAAGGCCGCGCTTGGGGTGTCTGCGGGTGTATTCCACCCTCTCCCACACTGTCTCCCGCTCAGTCAGTAGGGGTTGAACGAAAGAACACGTGAATGATGGCATAAGAGTCAGGAACCTTCTTGTGCTGCGTAACAGCACCAGAATAAGCAAGGCAGCTTCCAAAAATCGGCTCCTTTAAATATATTTTAAAAAGCAGTATAAAATGACAAAACGCAAATGTGTGTGTGTGTGTGTGTGTGTGTGTGTGTGTGTGTGTGTGTGTGTGTGTTCCATTTGGCCAGCTTCTACAGAGATCATTCTGGAACACCTCCACTCCTCACAACCCTCCACTGCCTTTCAATTTGTCTGTATCCCTTTCTTTGGCCTCCCAAAGGTTTAACTTTGCGTACATGTTAGTTTCCTAAGATTTTGGATTTCTTCAACTTTGTTGAGTAAGTTTGGATTCCCGAAATAAAGAAGGAAAACAGACTCACCATTTATTACTAACCTAAGACATGTTTCCTCTTGCTGTAAGAATTTCTCATCTTGGTACCATTTACAGAAACACTTCCATTTCCCTAAATATTTATTAATGGAGTATTTTTATCACCAAACATGCCTTCTAAATATTTACTTTTCAGGAACCCCCTTGCAAAGTTCAGTTTATAAAACTGCCAGGGGAAAGTGAGGGCAACATCACTTCACAGGCCTGGAGTGGTTTTAACAATGGCAGTGAAAGTTTGGCCATTGGCATCCCCACTATCTTACCAACAGATTCGGTTCTGTCATGTTTTGTGCAGTGGTTCTCATGTGGAGAAATGCTTATCCAAGAATAGACGCATGCAAACGTCTGCAGGAGGGGCCCTCCTCAGAGTCCCATGGAGAAGAGTGGCACCTGAAAATCACAGAAGGGGATTCCTATTCTTGGATCATAGCTGTGGCGGGTGGACACTGCCCAATGCGGCCGCGCTAGGTGCCAGGGCGTGCAACATGCACCCCGCATGCTCACATGGATGGGGCAGCCCCTCAGGTCCCCGCTACCTCTCCAGAACTTCTTCCATTCTAATTGTCCAACTTTGGTCCCCATATTGGCCAAACAGCACAGCCCTTCCCTTGTCGGACCTCACGACATCTCTTAGACCTTAAAGGACCATTTGCAATATTTAATATTTAGTCTGTTTGCTGACTGGGTGTAGCAGGTGTATTCTGATTTCTGGGGTGAAAATTGTGACCCTCCATAACAGGTGCCATCAGCACTTTACTTGGTAAGAGAAAATGGGTTCTCTTAAGCATGTCTACACCCAACTCTCTGAGGCTTTGGGCTAAAGTTTTGTGGATGCAGTTGTCTGCAAAATAAATTTCACTCTTGGTTTTTCTTTGGACTGTGTTACTTCAAATGATGGGGGTTGTTTTAGTCTGTCCTCTGTGTTAGCTCTTTTCATCAGGGGTGTTGCAACCCACAGGGGTTTCTTACACATTTGGTGTATTACCAATACGTAAAGGACCAAAGTTGGCTAATGTTTTACTTCCAAATACATTAGAGCTGCTCCCTCCAAGGCAGCATCCTCACTCACGGGCATCTGTTTTGCTTGATTGGAAAATGAGAAGAATTGAGTGACAGCCAGCAAGCAGTGGCTTGCTCCTTTGCTCCGGCAAAGCCCCCGGGCTGTGTCACGCCTGTGAGCATCATCTGGTCAAGTGTAACTGGGGGAGTCAAGCTGAAGAAGGCTTGCATTATGTCACTTGTTTGCCAACAATGCTTTCAGCTCTTTCCTTTCTCCCTGGGGTGAGAGAGGCAGTTCTGGGAAAAGCACTTGATGTCTGATTGGGAAGTGGAAACCTTTCAGCAGAGCTAAGGAGATGGTTTGTTATAAGATTCATGCTTGTGTAATAGTTTTGATGTACTTTATAAAACTAAATTATTTGTGCTCATGGAGGAGGTAATGAGAAGATAATGCAAAATGGGCACAAAACTTAATGGTTTTTACCTCCAGCGTTAGAGCGTGTCTCTGTGTGTCTCCAGCCGATCGTCCCACCCGACTGTATTTTCTTCCATGGGTATTAACGCTGAGTGCACATTCCTCTTTGTGCTGAGCCAGCCCGAGCTAGTCACAGGAAACCGTTCCAAGGTGGCTAGAGAAGAAAAACTGGAACCTAATATTTATACTAGAAATCCACAGATTGGATAATCCCCACTCCCTGAGTTGAGTGTTGGTTAAAAACAGACAGACAGAAACCAACACTGTGTCCAAGTACAGAAATGTCATAATTTATCGAAGTCCTAACGGTGACTGGTAATCACCCAAATTTTGCAAAACTGACCACTTAACGTCTTGGTTCTAATTACTCGGTCTCTGAAAAGTATGTTTCCTAGATGTCTGGGGAAGTTGTTCTAAAACTCGATATTCTTCAAATGGCAATTTTATCTTTTAGGTCATCTGGAGATTGTTCTTGAGCTGTAATATGCTGTCTGCCCAACTGCTACATTTAGCTGTTAGTCAGAAATTTAATTATTCAATTTTTTGCATGCTTGCTTTTCATCTTTTCAATTAAAAGGACTATGTCTTTTACTAAGGGCACTCCTCTCACGTGCCAAGAACTGTGCCTACCCGGAGTAGAGTTCCAGTAAATTTCAATTCAATGGGCTACTCTCCTCGTAAAGCAACAGAACAGATTTTAAGATCTTATGTTCATAGAACTCTTGAGGTCATCTTCATGTTCCGAGGTACTCAGAACTCAATGTCTGCGTTTTGAGGGGACACAATTCAGCCCTGAACAAATATCAGAATCAGGAGTATGGAGTCCCACCTGGCATGTTGAGAGCGTTCAGACAACCGTTACCGCTCTATACAGGCAGGACTCACGCCCTGGAGCTGGGGTGCAGAGGGCATGCTCTCATGCTCAGAGAATTGACCACAGGACTGGGTCAGGATGGTGGAGGTGTGTTGTTGCCCCTGTTGCCGAAGACTGGGCCACTGGGACGACACATTCGTGGCTCGCAGGGCAGTGGGGGGTTGGGCACTCCACGCTGCCCTCCTTTATCGGGGGCTGGAGCATGGCTCCTTGTTGGCTCATCCCAAGCAACTCTGTTCTCTGTCTCTGTTGGTTCGTCTCTGAAGAACAGTGAGCCCTGGGGTATCGCTGTAAAATGCACCATTGGAAGGATGGGCTCTTCACTTGTCTATGGTCCTAGGACAGGGTACGGACAGACCAGGCAGATGGGGCAGAGTTGGCCCACGGATGCTGATGCAAGGGCTGCCTTCTTAAGTCAGCCCTTCTGGGGCTCTGCCCCTACCTGCGCTTCACAGGTGTTTCTGCACAGAATGACAGACCATGTTGTGCTAGAATGGCCTCCCAAATCTGGCATGACACTCCTGAACCCGTTCCTCCGCGTGACTGACTCAGTCCTGGGGGTTGAGCTTGAGAAGTCGTGAGGCCACCTTCGGATGTGGAGACCCATGCTTCATGCTTTTTCTTGTCTTCTTTTTTTTAATTACTCAGGGACTAAAATCATATGGATGAATGCAATTTCTATAGAGAGATGGAAAGAAATTAGGAACAAATACAAAATGCTCATGATTCCTCATACTTTGTGTCCTAAAAAGAAAAAATAGGCTGAACATAACACGGTGTATTGGAGTCTTTCTGTTCTAGTAACAGACTCTATGATTTGGGGTTATGTTGGGAAGCAAGTTTTAATTATGGGTCCCCTGGTACTTCCAAGAATCTGCCTCTAAACTGGACTTAGAGATGAAGGCTGCTTATACCTACCCCTGTTCTCCCGAGGTTGGGTCTGAGCTCTGAAGAGCACTAAGCATGTCCATTTTCTGAGTATTTAACACCCTACAAGTGTGTGTGATGTACAATCTGAATGCATAGACATTTGCATTTCATGGTAAAATGCATTGTCAAAAATGATGTACTATTCACTCAGCTGTGTATCAAGGATTTGATACCAAATGTCATAGTCCAATTATAAGGAATCTCAGGAAAAGGCAGTTATGGCAAGGGGTAGTACATCGCCATAGAAACTGGGGCTTTTTAACAGAGAGTGAAATAATTAGGATCGTGTTATCCTAGGATCCTGAAAATGCAGTATTCTTAAGAATGTCTATATTTGTCTATATCTACACTTCCCCCATCTACCCATCTATCGTCTTTCATCTGTGTCGGAATGTGTCAATTGTATGAATCTAATGCCTAGATATTCTTAGGCAGGGAGCTGTCTTTATTTAAGAATGTACGGTGATAAGCTACTTGATGAAAATCTAAAACCCTGAGGGTGTTACAGGGTGAGGTACAAAAACCAAAAAGCTAGGAGCTAATCTGCTTCCTGTTGAAATATACAAGAGAGTGGGGAAGAGCAGTAACCGGGGATGGCAGCTCAGAGCAGTGTTGCTGGAGTCTGTGAGCAGTGCAAGTAGATGAAGGACCTCTAAGAACCGGAGTGTTGGCCATTATAGTTTTTAAAAATTGTCTAAAGTTGGGCGGCTGGGTGGCTCAGTTGGTCAAGCATCTGCCTTCAGCTCAGGTCATGATCCCAAGGTCCTGGGATGGGATCAAGTCCCTCGTCGGGCTCCCTGCTCAGTGGGGAGTCTGCTTCTCCCTCTGCCTCTCCCCCCACTCGTGCTAGCTCTCTCTCTCTCGCAAAAATAAATAAATAAAATATTTTTTAAAATGTCTAAAATTATGAAATGTGACATACATACAGAAAACAGCATAAAATGTTAATACGTGTCTTAACAAATGATTATGAAACCAAAAATCCTATCCAAGGTGGGGAATGAGAGTGCTCCAAGCTCCAGGACTCCAAGACCCCAAATGTGTCTCTTGCCCAGAACAGCTCCCTACCTCCCCTCTAGCACATGGGCTACCCTCATTCTGTGATGAAATCTTTTCTTTGTTTTGACTTTCGCATCCCTAAAAATATACCTTCGTATCATCTGGAGAAATTTACGTGCAATGTAGTGCTCAGATCCTAAGTGTTGGGTTTGATGAGTTTGACAGTTGCAAAACCAACATTCCAGTCAAAATATACAGTATTTCAATCACTCCGGAAGCTTTCCTCTTGCCACCTGTTGGTCAGTGCTCTGCCCAATAGAAGCACCACAGCTGATTCCTAGAAACTAGGGATTATTTGCCGGTTCTCCAGCTTTATGCAATACGCATCTGGGTTCACATGCTTGTGAGACTGGTCCATGTTATGTGAATCAGTAGTGAATCAGGACTTTATCTCTAAGTAGGAGTCAGTGTATGAATACGCCACAGTGTTCTCTTTTTCAGTTCTCCTGTTAATGGATACTTGAGTTTTGTAGTTTGGTTTTGACAACTAAAAAAGGGGGCTATGAACATTCTTGCACACATCTTGTGAAAGGATGCTTTCATTAATCTTGGACGGATCCCAATCCCAGCCATGGCATTGCGGGGTGCAGTGTGGTATATGTCTCACTGCTGGCTGGTTTTCCAAAGAAGGTGCACAGCAGACCCTATGCCAGCACCCCACCATCTCTCCAGCACATGCTACTGTCAGTCTTTATAATTTTAAGTATTTTAGTGAGTGTGATTGGTACTTCATGAGGGTTCGCCATGACACCAGACACTCAGCTGCAGGTCAGCACAGAAATCAGAATCTGCATGTGGGGGGGGGGGGGCGCCTGGGTGGCTCCGTCGTTAAGCGTCTGCCTTTGGCTCAGGTCATGATCCCAGGGTCCTGGGATCGAGCCCCGCGTCGGGCTCCCTGCTCAGCGGGAAGCCTGCCTCTCCCTCTCCCGCTCCCCCTGCTTGTGCTTTCTCTCTCGCCGTGTCTCTCTCTCTGTCAAATAAATAAATACAATCTTAAAAAAAAAAAAGATTCTGCACGTGATCTACGTGAGGCTTCCCTGGTAGATACCCAGCCATGACTGTAGTGAAGTGGGTGGAAGGAAGGGCTGGGAGCACATAGAGCAGATGGTGGCCAAAAAAAAAAAAAAAAAAAAAATCACTGGGAATGATTTATTGCGACTGAATTTATCTCCAGGGTGGTGTTACCTGGGCCACTGACCTCGCATAGCTCTTTAAAATTGACCAGGTACTTTTCATTTGTCATGCTGAGTCACCTGCCATGCTACAATGAACACAGGCCAGGAAGCTCATGTTTGCTCTTGGACACATTTTTGCATCAACGAGGAGTACCGTAAGCATGACACCTAAAATTGGGGACCACAAATAACATCCTTGGGAAATGTTGCCGAAAGAATAACTCAGAAATCAGGCCAGGCCTCTGTTGCACGCAGCTGTAGACTTGAGTCAAACGGGACCCGGAAGGGGTGAGTGAGAACCACTGCCACGCATCCAAGTATAAGCGTGCACTGCTCCAGACACTGGAGAATGAGGCCCATCTGCTGGTTAGCATTCCTCTGTTTTAATGACTCCTTTACAGAAGATTTAGGGCCCCGGTAACAGGATACGAGTCATAAAATATATACAGGTTCTAGGAACAGGATCTGACTGGTTCTAGGGACAATTTAAACTTATATGACAGTGAACTTCCCTGTATAAGAGGTGATTTTTCCTAGCTCGTGAACATGCTGAAAATGCGACGCTCCTTACAGAGTTGTTCTAAAATATATTTCATGTTGGTCCATGAAGCCAAGCGAGAGGGATAAAAAACTGAGGCTTCTCCTTTGAGGCATGAATATGGGAGTGATCAGACATTTTTTCTCATGGAAGAAGGAAGAGAGCAAACGAAGCCAAGTAGAATTAGGTATAAAGACCACGGGAACGTTACCATGTGTTTGGACCATGGGTGCACCTCCCCACATCTGTGTGTGTGCCTCGGTTTCTGACCAGAGCGGCCTTGGCAGTGTCAGGGGGCCAGGCCACAGGCACCTTAGGGACCTAGCAAGGTGGCTGCCCGGGTCCTCCCTGTGGCCCGAGGGCAGAACCTGACAGTGCCCTGCCTCACACTCACTCCACGTGTCTCTTGTCTCTGGCCTCCAGCATCCCTGTCGTCACCGAGGCTTGACCCCGTAGGACCCACCAGGCACCTGCATACCCAACCCACCAGTTCAGGGCCGCGTGCTCTGGTGAGTAGCTTTGACTAATAGGAGTGGAAGCTGGGAGCTCCATTCTCCTCTCCTCCCCGTGGGTGGACAGTTCGGATTTGTAGTCACTCTGAAAACGTCTCTAAAGCTGTCCTGTGAGACAGGCAGCCTGTCCCAAAGCGGCGACCAGCTGGTGACTCATCTTTACACCCACTCTCCTCCTTTCTGCCCAGTTAACTCTGGGCCCATAAATACTCAATAAAAATTTGCAAATGAATGACTTTTAAAAATTTCATGGATATTTGGAACATTTCACTGTTAGCAGTTCCAAATATATTCCAAGCTAATGGACTTCAGTTTGTCATTTCAGTCATACCCTCTCCTTTATTTCAAATTAAAATTTGCCGGTGCTGGGGCCCCTGGATGGCTCAGTTGGTTAACCGTCCAACTCTTGATTTCGGCTCAGGTCATGATCTCATGGGTCATGAGATGAAGCCCCGTGTTGGGCTCGGTGCTGAAGATTTTCTCTCTCCCTCTGCCCCTCCCCCCGATCCCCCGGCTCACGTGCGTGCGTGCATGCTTGCATGTGTGCTCTCTTTCACTTCGGGAAAGAAAAAATTGCCAGGGCTGTTATGTCTGTTGATTACTTAATTGACTAATGATAATTTGTGGGACTAGTGTAGGGTAATTGCGTTAAGACCTCTCTTCTGGACGTGGTAACCACCAGCCACTGAATCCTGGGCTCATGGCACTGCCTGTGTGGTCCCCCTTCCCACGTGCCCCCCTTAGAGTGACCCGAGTCCTCTGAGCATCTCTCAGCTGCTTATGTGGCTCTTGCTCAGGAGAGCCCGCACTGAAGTCTGGCTGCTGGTAGCACTCTGCACCCCTATTCGGTGATGGGAAACAGATTTTCTGCTTTATATTTAGAAAACTGTATCTCAACGCAATATTTGATGATTTGGATTCATAAGTTAGGATACAAAAGAATTTTACATTTGTGTTTGACTATGAGCCACATGTTCAAAAACAAATCAAGTTGAATTTGATGGTGTGGGATCACAGAAATTGGAGCGAGTGTCGTTCACCTTCATTTCCCCAGAGGGGGAAACCGAGTCCCAGAGGAAGGCACGGACTTCCCCAGGGTCTCACCATCGATGCCAGCCCTGGGACGGGAGCCAGGTCTTCCAATGACCGGTTCACAGAACTTCTGTCACAAACGCTGTTTCTTTTGACTTTATTTATTTCTGTTCCAATACACATAAATACGTCTTTCCAATTGGCTGAGTATTCTCACTCCTTTTGTGGCATGAACAGAGAATCTTCAAAGGAAGCTTTCATTATGACTCTCATACTGCTATAGAATGAACACATGCCCAACATTTTATTCAGCTCATCAGTGAATGGGGGAACCACTAAGATGTTACAACCTGTTGGAAGGAGAATTCCAAAGACCACACAGATAAAGGCAGGCAAGATGCAGAACTGATTTTACAAAGAGATGCAAGTGGATCGGCAATCAATTGCATTCCAGGAGACACAACTAATTTTCATTTTTACAGGCAAAAAAATTTTGCATTGGTTTTCATTTCTACAACTTACAGAGTTGTAAAATAGCTCAAAGACAGTGACCTTGGAGAGATATGCTAACACAGCAATCTTCTTTTTTGTCCAGTTCAAAGTCTTCCAAAATTTTTCCTAACTCTGGTAGGAAGTGATAGGTGTGATTTAAGAATTCAGAGTCTAGGGGCGCCTGGGAGGCTCAGATGGTTAAGCATCTGCCTTTGGCTCAGGTCATGATCCCGGGGTACTGGGACTGAGTCCCGCATTAGGCTCCCTGCTTGGCAGGGGAGCCTGTTTCTCCATCTCCGTCTACTGCTCCCCTTGCTCGTGTTCTCGCTCTCCGTCAAGTAAATAAATGAAGTCTTTACAAAAAGAGAACTGAGTCTATATAACATGTTTTTAAACAAAAGTCTCATTGTAATTGTCTCCACTTGGTTATATATATATGCACTACACCAAGAAATTTGATTTTAAAAGCAATTAGGTTTGGGACAAATCCTAATTATTGCTTCCTGCCCTTTCTCCCTGTGTTATAATCACGTTGGGTCAAGGTAGATGACGGCATAGCCTTGGTGGAATGACTTCAGGCTAATGGCAAATTTCCGTGTCAGTTCTCACTTCTGTAGCCCAGCCTCAAGGTCCTCTTCTTCCTTTAACTGGTGTCCTAAGGACATTCCCCCCACCCCGTGACCCGCTCCATTTTCTTTCTTGGACAGGTATCTAAACGTGGCCAGACCAAACCTGAGAGGCTTAGCTAGGTTTGCCCTTTGCAACTAGTCTGACCAACTAGATGGCTTGTTATAAATGACCCTCCTTTCTTTCTGAGCTCCAAGACTCTGTACCCGCTGCAGGTTTGAGTCATTCCACCTGGATCTTGGCTTTGGGCCTTATTTTCATTTCAGCACTGAGTCTAGTGTCTATCCCACTTCTACTTATGGCCCTGACCTCCTGGGGTTGCGTTCACCCCAGGGACTGAAACCTAACACATCCCTGTGCCCCCTCCATCCACTCGGACCCATGTTAACTTCCTGCCCAATGTCTGACCTTTCCCCATCACACATCAACAAGCCCCTCTCTGTGACCTTGCAGATTTCCTGAGCTATGTCTGGAGAGCTTTGCATCCCTTCCACATAGTGTTCCCACTGGAGAGAGCATCTTTGCAGCTTCCCCGGGGAATCTGTCCCATCCCAGTGCAGAATCTGGTGCCAAGGCTGTTGGCTTCTCCCCTGCAGAACCCATCCTAAGTCAGCAGGTCCAGATCTCACACACGTATCGTGCTATCTCTCAGAAATAGTCATCCCAGCAGAGAGGTCTAGTGAACACACGTTTCATTAACAGACACTTAACCAGCACCTGCTCTTTGCCGGCACTCTTGGGCTTATTATCTTTAACCTTAGGAAATACAAGTGTTGGGTGTGATGTGAATTTAGACCAATTGCTGAAGGGCAGCCACATATGAGCACCAGCAGCGTGACTCAGGGTGAAACAGCGTCTCGGGACTTTTTTTTTTTTTTTTTTGGTAATTTCAGTGAAATGTATATATTTATTTTTAAATTTTCATTCAATTTATTTAAACTAAAAACAAAACAGAACAGCTCATCAATTTCTACTCTCCCAATCTCCTGCCTCTTGCAACCATTATTCCTTGTATCTATGAGCTTGCGTCTTTTTCTTTTCTTTTTTTTTTTTGATTCCACATATAAGAGAGATGACAAGGTATTTGTCTTTCCCTCTGACTTCTTTCACTTAGTGCAATGCTCTTTGGTTCTATCCATGCTGTCCCAAATGACAGGTTGTCTTTCTTTCTCATGGCTGAATAATATTCCAGTGTGTGGGCGTGTGTGGGCGTGTGTGTGTGTGGGGGGGGGGGGCGTGTGTGTGTGTGTGTGTGTGTGTGTGTGTGTGTACCATGAGTTCTTTACCCACTGAGCCACCAATAGACACTTGGGTTGTTTCCATATCTTGGGTATTGTAAATAATGCTGCAATGAACATGGGGGTGCAGATATCTTTTTAAGTCAGTGCTTTCATTTTCTTTGGTTAAATACCTAGAAGTGGAATCTATGGATCCTATGGTATTTCCGTTTTAATTTTTGAGGCACCGCCATACTCTTCTCCACAATGGCCCGCCAACAGTGCACATGGGTTCCCTTTGCTCCACATCCTCACCAACACTTGTTATTTCTTGTCTTTTTGACACTAGCCGATCGAGCAGGTGGGAAGTGATATCTCATTGTGGTTTCAATTATTGACCACCTGGATGTTTTCTTTGGAAAAATGTCTATTCAGTTCTTCTGCCCACTTTCTAAATTAAATTGTTTGGGGTGTTTGCTATTGAGTTGTATGATATATATATATATATATATATATAAAATACCAGCCCCTTATCAGATACATGATTTGCAACTCTTTTCTCCCGTTCAGTAGATTGCCTTTTCGTTTTGTTGACTCTCTCTTTTGTTGGGCAGAACGTTTTAGTTTGATGTAGTCCCACTTGCTTCTTCTTTTGTTGCTTTTGCTTTTCACGTCAGATTCAAAAGATTATCGCCATGACCCGTGTCAAGGAGCTCGTGTTTTCTTCTTTGAGTTTTATGGTTTCAAGGCTCATGTTTAAGACTTTAATCCATTTTGGGTTAAAATTTTTATATGGTGTAAGATCGTAGTCTAGTTTCACTCTTTTGCATGTGACTGTCCAATTTTCCCAACACTATTGAATAGACCGTCCTTTCCTGATTTTATATCTTGACTCTTTTATTGTAAATTAATTGATCATCTATGTGTGGGTTTATTTCTGGGCTCTCTACTCTGCTCTATGGATCTGTGTGTCTGTTTTTATGGCAATACCATACTGTTTACTACTTTTTTTTTTTTTTTTTTACTATAGGTTTCCAATATAGTTTAAAATCAGGGAGCATGATGGCTCCCGTTTTGGTTTTCTTCCTCAAGAATGTTTTGGCTATTTGGGGTCTTTTATGGTTCCATACAAATTTTAAGATTGTTCTATTTCTGTGAAAAACACCACTGGAATTTTGGTAGGGATTGCACTGAATCTGTATACTGCTTTGGGTAACATGGGCATCTTAACAATATTAATTCTTACAATCCATGAACATGGAATACCTTTCCATTTATCTGTGTCTTTTTCAATTGCTTTCATAGTGTCTTGTAATGTTCAGTATATAGGTCTTTCACTTCTGAAGGTGGCAAGTGATAAACACTTTCGTTTGTGATTTATGTTATTTCCAAGATCAAATGTTATTTCCACAGAGAGTTTCTCTATGAGGTAAAGATGGTAATTGGCAGGTGGGAGGTCTGGGAGAAAAGTAGCAGAGTGCAATAATCTGCTGGATCAACGGAGGACAGTTTTTGTGTGTTTTTTTTTTAACTAAAATCTAGGGTTGTAATTATCTTAGTTCAGTAAAATGTAGGATAAAATTAATGTCACTTTCTTTAGCACAATATTCCAGTGAGACTGTGGCTAGGCAAAGGATGACTTGGAGAAAAGCGTGTTATAATTTTATCTGGGCTGCTATTATTTAATATAGAAATCTCTGATATGGTGAAAAATGGACTGGTTTCCAAGAGCTGGCTTTTATAATATTTCCTTTTAATAATGACTTTTAAAGTCCTTTGTTAAACAAAAAGGTGTTTAGCACAGTTAATGTCAAATAAAACAAGTTATTTTTAGGTTCACTAGCTATTTGTCCTGAAATTCTAGTTAAATGTTTATTGCTAGTTTATATTAATAGTGGTAGCAGCAAATTTTTAGCTACATGTTTTATAAAAAAAAGAAATGATGCTTTAGATGTAGAACCCAATAACTGTAAGGAAAAGCTGGTGATTTTAATTTCTGTGCTATAGAGGATGTGGCTAATTAAAATAGCATCGGGTCCCTGACTTGCAAATGTGCATTTGGCAAAGCCATGTTTACTGACTCACTCTTTCAGAGGTCCCTGGTGACCTCCCAAGAGCCATGAAGTATATTTTGTCTCCAGGCAAATGAGTAGAGGCTGCCAGGATTCAGACAAGTGCCCCCTGAGAGTGTGTGGACCATCAGAATGGTGGTGATGGTCAGTCATCCGCTACTCCAGCAAACACGCTGTGGGACAGTGCAGCCTCTCTGTTCCTTCATCTCTGGACTCCAGTGGTGAAGTTGGCAGGGCCCTCCCCTGCTGGATCTCTCTGTGGACTGTGACCCCCCCAACTACTTTGCCCTCTGATATTATATCCCTGGTGCCTTCAGAGTTCTTCCCTAAACCCCCTGTCCTTGTGGGCTCCCATTCCCGCTTCTCTCAGACCTGCAAAGAGCAGATGTTTGGGCCACTAAGGATCTCCATCAAGACCCTTTTACCTGGAAAGTAAGGCCTATTAATAAGTTTGAATGATATATACATACACATATACATATATATGTATATATATTTGCCATTTCTAGCTTTCCTTTTGTGAATTGTTTGATGTCATTATCTTTGAAGATTTTTAAATTTGAGAGAAAGAGAATGAGTGAGGGGAGGGGCAGAGGGAGACAGAGAATCCTGAAGCAAACTCCCCACTGAACGTGGAGCTGGATGCAGGGCTTGATCCCAGGACTCTGAGATCATGACCTGAACTGAAACCAAGAGTCAGAAGCTTAACCGACTAAGCCACCCAGGCACCCGTTGATGCTGTTATCTTTGTACACTTTTCTTTGGGGGTATGTGTAAAATCATTTGTAAGTTGTTTTTTTTTTTAACATAGTAATGATGTTAATCCTTGGTTTGTTGTGTATGTTGCACATGTATATTCTAGAGTACTTTTTTATTTTATTCATGGATGTTTTGTATTGTTTGTTTTATAAGAAGATGCTTTTTAAAAATGTTGTCAAAGCCAATGCCCCTTATGAAGTGGGAGTCCCTGCCATTGGTACAGTGGGGTCCATATCCTAAATGATAGTTGTGACCAGCCTCATTCATGTTCCTAGAAAAAATTTCTCACCTCTCGCCTACGTTCTTTTTTTTTTTAAGATTTTATTTATTTATTTGAGAGAGAGAGAATGAGAGATAGAGAGCACGAGAGGGAAGAGGGTCAGAGGGAGAAGCAGACTCCCTGCTGAGCAGGGAGCCCGACGCGGGACTCGATCCCGGGACTCCAGGATCATGACCTGAGCTGAAGGCAGTCGCTTAACCAACTGAGCCACCCAGGCGCCCCCTTCTTGCCTACGTTCTTGAAGCCGAAGGTGAACAAGTCCTGACGATGTGTATCGGGCAGTTGCTAAAGTTGGGAAGAGCCTCTTCTCCTGAACAGGGAACATTAGGGGACATAAGCACTTTGGGGAGAAAAAAGACAGATTGGTCAAAACCTGCATCTTGTAGAATATGAACTAAATACATTCTTGCATATTCAAGTACAATTTCTTCGTTGGATTGTGTCCATTTCCTTGCTTCTTTGCATGTACTAATTCTTGAATCTGGAGATCTTTCCAGATTAGCATGACATTTGTGATTGCACATGGAGGCCAAGGAACATGTTGCGATACTAAATAATTCACAGTCTCCTTGTCTCTATATACATGTGCACACACACATTATTCTCTCTGGAAGGATTAGTAGCCTGCACACACACACATAAATATACCAAGCGTGAAGCATGATTCCATTTTTTTATGTTGACAACAAAGACAGTGAATGCTGGACTTGCAAAGAGCGTTATTTTTATTAAAATATTTAGTAAGATTTAATGAAAATACATTTTAAAATGTGGCTCTGCATAAATAACTATGATTTAAAATTCTGATAGGCATTAATTAAAACTTGGCCCTTTAATTTTAATAGATAATCTTGGCTATTTTAGAAGAAAAATACTGTTTGGAAACTTACAAAAATAATTCAAATTTTGTACATTTGGAAAGCAATTAAATTTTACTTTTTAATCCCTAAGATCATTAGTGTCAATGGAATGTAAATTATGTAGAAAATTAAAAATATAGTATAGTGATTTTTGCTGAAGTGATGGCAAGGAAATCATTTTTATGGAAAAAATATATTTTATTAGTTATGTGTATATTTGTTGTATGACTAGTTGAAACATTGCTGGCTCAGCAACAGATCGCCAGACACAACACAATATTAAACTCCATCTTTGATGTTTTGCCAGCTTCCAATCATATGAAAACCATCGCTTTATGTAAATTTTTGTTTTTGTTGTTTGTTATGACAGTGTATTTGTCATGTTAGGATAAAACAGATTTCATTTAACAGTGTGTTAGCTTGATTTATACCTTTTGGATGTTTACACGTGTGATATGTGGGCCACCATTTGTGATCTGAGTTTCTGGCCTAGTAAATGTCTGGCAATACTAGTCAAAACAATTCTGTTGGCATATCTGCCCTTAGCGTCCAGCTTTTAAGTCCCCTTTCCGCCTTGACATAATATGAATCTTTTGCTACTTTTTAAAAAATTATTTTTAAAGCTTTGTTTTATATCAATCCTTAATCTGTCTGGAGTTCATTTTGGTTTAAGATGAAAAGTAAGAACGTAATTCTGTCTCCCAAATGCTTAGTCAGTTTCACACATATGGTTTTGCTGAAAAATCTTTCACTTCTTCACTAATTTGTAACTTAACCTTTATAATATATTACGTTTACTTATAACGTGTTTTTATCCCGTTTCTGGGCCACCACTGTACTGTTGTAATTCTTCTTCTTCTTTTTTTTTATCAACATTGTTTTGCTTTATGATATTCTTTACAGTATGTCTCACTTCATTATCTTTATTTTTCAAAAATGTATTAGATGTTCTTGAAAATTTTTTTTGCCAGATGAGCTTTACAATGTTTGGCAAGTGAAGAACAGTTTTCTTCTTTGTTAAAACAAAAACAAAATATTTGTGAAATTTTCAGGATAAAAGAGAAAGAAAATTATCCAATAGCTCTTATAGCATTTTTTAAAAAATAACCTTTTCTTTCAGGCTTTGGAGACTATGAAAACACATTTTTTCCTATTGATGAGTTCCGTTCTGCTTTGTTTTATAAGAGGAAACTAGGGCATGCTGGGAATCTGTGTCAGGGGTCAAGGCCTGTGCAGGGGCTGAGGGCCCCTCACTGGGTTGGGGAGGCTGGCTTTGTTCAACGGTGAGAAACCCAGGGGAGCCCACTCTGAAAGCCCCCACAGAACAAGGAGACATTCTTTGAGGACACCACTAATGAGAAAGTGGGTGTTGCTGTGTTTCCAGAGGTCTGTCTGGCTATGGCAGGGGTCAGGGAGGAGCCAGGGAGGGATCTAACAGGGGGTCAAGATGGGCTTTGATTCTCGGGGGGTGACTTAGGGTGGGAGGTAAGCCAAGGTAGGCTCAGACCACTGGTGGCGCCGGGACTGTGTCTGTGGGCAGAAGTGGGGGAGGAAGCATTGCAGTGTGGGGCATGCAGGGGACACAGGGTTGCTGCCGGGCCTGGGGTCCTGAAGTTTATAAAGTCTACAGACCTAGTGATCCTTTCGAATCCCCAGTAAGAGCTGTCGGCCTGTTAGAGAATTCTTGTTTGTTTGGGGTGCCAGACTGGCTCAGTGGAGCAGGCAACTCTTGATCTCAGGGTTGTGGGTTCAAGCCCCACATTGGGCATAGAGATTGCTTAAAAATAAAATCTTAAAAAAATTCTTTTTCTGTTCAATCTTCTCTTTCAGGCTTTGAAGACTGTAGAAACATATTTTTGTATATTGATGAGCTCTAGCCCTCCTGGAAACATGCTGCGTTCAAGGCAGGTTGCCCAGAAATACTTTGAAAAGACTGACCCCAGAGCCTCATCTGGGCTTCCTTCCATGAAAATCACACAGGAAATTCAGGACATCCTACCCACACCTCACACAGATGCTCCTTCCTTGCTGGACCTGCTATCCTGTAACACAAAGTTTGTGCAACTTTCTCAGCACCTGGTGGTTAAAGACACAAAGGTACGGATTTTAGAAGACACTCCCCTCCACGCAGGACTAGCTGCATGGTTCACAGGGCCCAGTGCAGAAACTTAGTTCAAGACCAAGTGTAGAGCGTTAAACCTGGTGTTGGCCATCCAAGCATGGCCCCCTGTGCGAGCACGGAGTAGTTTCTCCCCAAAAGGGCGTTGATGGTATATGACTTACAAAAATACAAAAAAAAACACATTCCAATAATCCAATGTTTAATCTGTGCAAAGAGAATCATAATTGTCCTAGGGAAAATATTTTGGCTTGAGGGTCTCAAACAAGTTGAAAATATTGGAAAGATCAACCATCGAAGGAGATGAAAGATCCTTTAAGGAAAATTGGAGAGAGAGAAAAGGAAAAAGCATCAGCTACGCTGGGGTGCTTGTGGGGTGCACAGATCCGTTGCACCGTTGTCCCAGTTATGGTGAGAAGACATCACGTTGATGACAGAGACGGAAGTCAACAAAACCCACCAATCAATTATTGAGAGGACAAGAGGCACATGATGATATGTCGCCCAAAGAATAAAAAAAGCAAAATAGCAGAGATATAAAGTTTGAATAACAACAGATTGAAATGTTCATACAGATAAAAATCAAACTGAAGAAATAAATGTGACATAAGAAGGACAACTAAATGTGAGAGTAGAAGGTGAATGGAAAACAGTATGAAATTATTAGTATCCGTTTGTATCAATTGGCTAGTGTTGCATAACAAAGTGTCACAAACTGGGTGTCTCAGCTCTGGAGGCCAGAAGTCCAAGACCAAGGTGTCTGCAGGGCTGGTTTCTTCTGATGCGGTGAGGGAGAATCTGTTCCAAGACTTTCCCAGAGTTTCTAGTGGTTTCTTGGCCATCCTTGGGGTTCCTTGGCTTGGAGAAACACAACCCAGTCCCAGCCTTTGTGTTCACATGGTGTTCTCATTGTGTGTGGCTCTGTGTCACAATTTCTCCTTTTCATAAGGACCCAGTCATGTTGGATTAGGACTCAACCTACTCTAGTATGAGCTCATCTTAACTAATTATATTTGCAATGATCCTCTTTCCAAATTAGGTGACATTTCCACATAGTGGAGTCAAGACTTCAGTGAAATTTGGTGGTGGGGGGGAGGGGACACAATTCAACCTGTAACAATGATAAGATAAAGACAAGACCAGGACCGTAAAGAGAAACATGGAGAGTTACATTTCATGAGTGTAGGCTATATTATGAAACAGAAATCTTTTATGTGAACAAAGCAAACAAAAATCCAACCTTTCTAGAAAACAGAATCAGAAACAAATAAACAAAACAATAGGCATATTTAACCACCTAAAACAGTTTCTTCAGGCTGAGACCCCAGGAAGGTGATCCTCAGGACAGAGAACCAAAAGCGGGTGGGCTGACCTGGGACCGAATAATGCCATCATGTCATCATGTCACCGTCTGACGCCCACTGTTCTGCACGGGAAAATTCTTGCCGAACCTACTACTCTTCTTTCCAGCTTGGCTACTGTGCACATGTACGTGTGTGCACATGCATCTGTGCCTGTGTGTGCGTGTGTGTGTGTGTGTGTGTGCTCACAGCCTGGACCATAGAGAAAGTGAAGATTTTGAAAGAGAAAGTGTGTCCAGCAGGAAGAGAACCGACACAATCTGGGAGAGCAGCAGGGAGGAGGAAAGCCTGGGAGTCCTGTGGGCTGGGTGTCAGAGCGAAGCTCCTCCAGGGGCTTCTCTGAAGAGAGGAAAGCCATTGTATGGAGCAGTTTTCAGTTGTGAAGCGACATAAAGAATGACAGAGAGGAGAGAAGGACAGTCAAGAAAGTTTGCTTCTCAGTGTTTGTCTATTTTCCCTTTGGTCTTTTTGAGACACAAAGCGAAGATCGGAATTCCTTTTGTGTTTTTGTTTTCTTGGGAGCGCCCCCACGCAGCCTGGACCAGGTGGGCTGCTTTTTTATGCTGACTGCAATCCTCTCAGGGTTGTTCGCGGAGCACCTACTAAGTGTAGGGGAGGGACAGAGCAGGGGATGTGCTGGACACCACCCGCCCTCTGCTCTGTATTCCAGGGTTTCCTCTTACTACCCTTAAGAGCCTTCCAGCAAGTTCCCCCAACTTCTCACCCTTGTTTGCCTCATTTGTCATGTGGGACCAACTAATAATAGGATTAAGTAGTTAATCAGTGCTAGCTCTCCAACAGGCTCCTGGTGAGCATGGTGCAGATGGTCCCGCTGAAACGTTAGGTGTTCTGATCCCGAGGGGCTAAAAGAAGGTGTGACAGGCACAGATGGCTTATAGCCCCTCTCCACTGGGGATGCCTACGCCCCCTAGTCCCTCCGAGGTTGCCTGTGTGAATGTCAGCTGCTCTCTTCACAGGGGGAGACCACCTCCCGTGACCTCAGGTATGGGTTCCACCTGAGCTGTTTCAGCTAGGGAAACTCCAAACAGTTAGTCTTGGTTAATTATTATTCATCTCATGGTCTTAGACTTGCAAACATTAGCGATGAGGTGCCAAAGGTAGTACAAGGACAACCATGGTGTAGGACCTAGCAGGTGTGGTTTCTGGGTTACCAGGGCCTCTGTCGATGGCCGGAGACCCAGAGGTCATGATGAAATGTCACTTGGAAAGAAGACACTGGTATGAACATGGCTTCTATCTCTCCGGCTGCTTCTGCCTCCAGCCACCTTTGATTGCAGGTTCTCAAAGGGTCTTTTTTTCCTTTTTTCTTTTTTAAGGGAGGGAGAGAGAGAGAGAGAAGTGGTGGGGAGGGGGGCAGAGGAAGAGGGAGAGGGAGAGAATCTTAAGCAGGCTCCATGCTTAGCATGGAGCCCAACATGGTGCTTGATCTCACATCCTTGATATCGTGACCTGAGCTGAAATCAAGAGTCGTTGGACGCTTAACTAACTGAGCCACCCAGGTGCCCTCATTGGGTCTTTTTAGGAGGAGAAATAAGAAACGCTCCAAGAAGCAGAATGAGTCAGCACAGAGTAAGAAATGAATTATCAAACAAAAGGGCTAGAATGTATTTGAGTGAATAATGAGGAAAATATGTCCATTTTTGCCTTATTAGAATATTTGAAATTCAAGAGAACTGATGTTTATCCATGTGTACTGCGTCTATTATGTCTTAGTCACTCAGTCCATTCGGTAAGATGAGTGGTAGCCAGCTAGAGAGGAGTTCAAGGTGATTTATAATGGGCTTGGGGTGCACTGTCCCCCCTCCACTCCAGAGGTTGTTCCTGATTATCCTCGCAGCCCCGCCCATCTATTGTCCTCGCAGCCCCGCCCATCTATTGTCCTCGCAGCCCCGCCCATCTATTGTCCTCGCAGCCCCGCCCATCCGTCCACTAGAAGCCACGCTTGTGCTTGACCACAGTCGTGCAGGGTGGCCGGGGAAAGTCCTCAGGGGACTCTAATGTAGCCACAGACAGCCCACAAAGTTGAGAAAAGAAATGATGTCAGTTGGGGGTGCATATCTGTTGAGTAATAGCAAAATTCTTTCCACTTCCTATTTTTTACCCTTTAAAACAAACTTATTTCTGATACGATGGTGCCAGAGTTTTTTGTTTTTCTTTTTTTTTTAATGGATTCTGATGGCAGCCACTGGAAGAAAATTTATTTTATTTGCGTGGATTTTGTCCTGGTTGCACAATATATGAAAAGTAGGGTAATTTTACCCCCCAGTAAATTTTTCAATTTTCTGCACTATCCAAATGTTTCCAACTCAGAGATGATTTCCAAAGATACCTGGTGATTTCCATCTTGCTGCACACTGGAGACAGGAAAAGGATATTCAGAAAACAATTATATTTAGCATAACATTTTTTCTCAGCAAATACCTTTATAAGCTGTATGCACACCCACCTCTGCGGATCACAGACTTGCAGTTCAAGAATGCCATCCTGGTTGGCTAAAACCCCCATACGGATGATTATTATTACAAGTTCCTGTATTGGCAGCACCGATTTTTATATAAATTTTTTTGTTTCTTGAAAAACAACTTCCCCAGGTAATTACTTTGATACCTACTGCTTGTATGCCTCTCTTCCCTAGTGGGATACATACGGAGAGCATTCTTCCAGAATGACATGGATGGTTCTTATACGCAGTCGGCAAACCACCTATCTTCCCCCAAGGGGTGAAATTCTGTTGTTGAGAATGACTGGCAGCCGGCTGATGGTGGATGTTTGCATTCGCACCTCCATGCTCTCTTGATACTCGTGCTGTGATACACAGGGTGACTTCTCTATTCCCCTGCAAGGTGCATGCCTGCATCCCTGGGCACCCCAGGGCCCCCCTGCCTCACCTTCCCCCTTCTATCTACCTCCACGGCAGGGCTGCCTGAGAGGCCTGCAAGGACCCCCAGCCAACGCCCCAGCTGGGCCGCCCCCAACGGCCACATCCTTAACATGATCAAGGGCTTTCAGAGTCCCAGGGAGAAGAAACAATTTGCAAACTTGGATAGAAGATCTCTTCTTTGATCTGAAATCTCCTTAAGAACTTTCAGTTCCAAAAGAATTAGAAATGTTTCTAAGCAAGGAAGTGGGTGATAGGACCTGGAGAGAAGCAGTGTGGGGTGGGGTTGAAGGCACAGGCTCTGGAGTCAGAGGGGCCAAGGTCAAGGCCTGGCAGCACATTGTCCCCGCGCCGTGGTCTTCAGCAGGTCATGCCACCATGCTGCACCTGTTTTTCTTAGAGACATCCTGAAAACAGAGCTAGTTGCATATTGGCTAACGTGAGGCAGAAGTGAGGAGACGCCAGGCACGCAGGAAGCTCTTGACAACAGTGAAATGCGACTGTCCTTGTTTTGACTTTAAGGAAATGAAAGCGTGTTCTTAATTCTCCCACTGAGACTCGAGTCACCCGTCCCATCCATCCGCGGCATGGGAGGTAAACAATATACGCCCTGCAGGAGCCCCCTAAATTAGAATGTCACTGGCTTCTGATCAGATGGGACCTGTGGGCAGCTGGTCCCTCCACGGCTGAGGGGACAAAGCCGCCTTCTGCTTAATTTGTTCATCGCCTCTAAGATGCTGTTGTGGGCTGAATTATGTGCCTCTCAAGTGCACCCCCCAGTACCTAACAATGTATTTAAACATAGGGCCTTCGAAGAGGTGATCGAGTTAAAATGAGGCTGTTAGGGTGGGCCCTAATCTGATCTGACTGTTGCCCTCATAAGTAGAGGAGATCAGGACACACAAAGAGACACCAGGAATGCATGCACAGGGGACAGACCATGTCGGGGCGTAGCAAGAGGGCGTCTGCGGCAAGCCAGGGAGAGGGGTGTCAACAGAAGCCAGCCCTGCCGACACCTTGACCTTGGACTTGCAGCCTTTGGGCCTGAGGAAATAAGTGTCTGTTGCCCAGTCTGTGGTACTGTCATGGCGGCCGGGGCTCACTCAGACAGGCGCCATCTCGCTGTGAGAAGCTCCTTGTGCTTACAGAGGTTCCCCTAAACCGATAGGCCTCCTCCAGGTACCTCCTGTTCTTGCTTCTTTGTATCAGTTCCCAGCCCCCTCCAGGCATCCTGGCCCAGAGCCTCAGTGGTTCTCAGCTCTGGCTGTTTGGTGGAGTCGTCCAAGGAGCTTCTGACAGAAACACCGTGTCCATGCGCCACTCCTTAACTGGCCTGCTGAAAAGCTCCCAGGTGATTTTCACGGGCACCAGGGCTGGGACTGCGTCTAAATGTCTTGACCTTCCTTCTCCCTCTTCCCATAGGGAGGCTAGCCTCCTCCCCTGGGTCCTCCCTCCTCTCCAAGCTCTAGGCCCACTGGGGTGGCTTCCAGATGTGTCTGCCTGTCTCTGGTCTGTCTGTCTGTAAGCTGTCCTCCAGAGGGTCCTTCTATACTCTTCTGGTCACAATAGCCATGATTTGGCTCCACCGTTCATTTCCACCCTCACGGCTGATGCCTCCCTGCCGCAGACCCCTTCCTGTGGTCACACCATGTGGTTACGGCATCTCAACCACGACAGCCTTCAGGCCTCTCCCCTCCGGCTCTCAGGGCTGCCTGCCGGGGCTGGACTCCTCCTGCTGGCCGGCAAGGTGTCCCACTGGGGAAGCCTTCCTCAGCCTCCGCACCGCGCCTTCGTGTCTCCACAGCTGTCTTCATATCGTCACACTCACATACACACAGTTACAAAATGTGTATACATACATGCCTACATGTCTGTGTACGTATAGAAGACTACACATACATGTATATATATTCTGTATGGTTTATATTTATACATGTAGACACCGAGCGCCACACAGGTGGAAAGGTAATTTTGTTCACCTTTAGTCTTCATAAGATTTATCTACATGGAATATATAAACAAATACTAATTAAATATTTTTCAAATGAAAATGTATAAACATGTAAAATAAACATTTAAAATAAATACGTGATTTTGTGTAGTTACATAAATATAGAAATAAGATATACATAGACATATCAATATATAAATATTTTGAGGAGCACCTGGCTGGCTCATTTGGTAGAGCAGTCGACTCTTGATCTCAGGGTTGTGAGTTCAAGCCCCATGTTGGGTGTAGAGATTACTTAACAATAAAATCTTAAAAAATATATAAGTATATCGATATATAAATAGATATTAATAAATGCATTTTTTCCAAATGAAAAACTGAATTTGTCCCAAATCAGGAGGGGAAGGACTTGAAATGCAAACTTTATATTAAACCAGATTCTCATATATACCCATATATCTATGAGACATATATATATATATGAATTTCTCAGTTCCCTATCTTATTCTATTAGTACATGTCCTTTCTTACACCAGTGTCAAACTACTTTAAATATAGCTCTACAGTGTGCTCTGACACTTGGTATGATACTTTTCTTCTCTTTGTTTCTTAAATTTTATTGGTCTTCTGGCATATTTTCTTCATATGAACTTAAGAATCAAGTTCCAACAAATTCCTGTTGGAATTTTGACTGGATTATATTGAATTTATAGATTAATTAGGGTGAAAATTGATGTCACCATGATAACAAAAATTTCCATCCAGGAATATTCTGTCTGTCTCTTTGCGTCTTCAGGTTTTTCAGTTAGCTGTTACAGATTTCTCTATAAAGCGACAGCACGATTCTTAGAAGGTTTAATTTAATGTGTCTGATGGGTTTTGATATTGTAAATGAAAGATTACAGTTTTTATCTATAGTGAAAATTTTGAAAAGGATACAACATGAGGGAATAAGGAACTCTAATATATTGAAACCCAAACCTCAACAATTATTAGCTCATGATTAGTCTCATCTGCTCGCTATCCCACCTAATGCCCCGCCCCTTCCCCGCCCAATTTTAAAGCAAATTGTGGATTTCGTATCATTTCCACCATGGACTTTTTCAAGTTAATTTTGGGCCCAGCAGCTTACTTACCTTTCTTATTAGTTTTGATTACATGTAATTAATTCATCGTGTTCTTTTAGGTGGAGACTCTTTTCATCTTATCTCTCCCAACCCCAACACCTTACAGAACATCAGGCTGGTCATTAACGGTTGGTTCGAATAAATCTGTTCCCAACCAGCTGTCATGAGTGTATCTCCCAGCTTGCTGTGTGCCCCACGGAGATCATTTCGAACCCTAGCCTCATGTGACATCGAAGGGCAGTTTTTCCCAATACACGGCGGCCTTAAACTCATACTCAGGTGGAGCACGGCAATGCTGTTTAACATCCCACAGACCGTGCACTCCTTGGTCATTGGGAAAAACATCCTATAGTTTGGATCAGCCTCCCCCAGACTCCTCTGAGGACCCCGGTCTCCATCCTCAGAGGTGTGTCCCTTGGGTTCATTCTTGAGGACCAGCAGCTGCAGAAGTGGGGCAAGGTTCACCTGAGCACAGCCTGGCTAATCATTTCTGTAGAGTTTCTACTGCTCAGAACCTGGATCCATTATTCAGCCTTTAAACAGGAATAAAATATGCAAATGCAGCATGTAAAAGTGCTCACACAGCACACATCCTACTTTGGTGTTGGCAACTGCTAGGCCCACCGGAGTTTAGAAAGAGAGAGATGCTTCGTTGCCTCTGCCTGCAAATCTATAGAAAGAGATGCAAACCTCAGCCACAGCCCGGCATTGCCTAGACAAGAGCACCAGGCCAATTGTATATCTTTAGACCCGACCTTCAGGGATCCCGTCATCAGCACATAGCAGGTGGAGAACACGAGACCCACCTCCCCAGATGCCGTGGGTCAGGCCAGCCTGGTGGTTCCCCTGATAGAGATCAACCGGGTGCTTTGTAGTCAGTTTCAAATGCAAGCAGGTGCCTTTCTCCAGTAAAATAATCCCTCTGGGAGATCATCTGCATATTAATATAAACTCCCTTTGAAATTTTTTGTTTCACATTTTGGGTTATCACATTCTGCTACGTATTGGATAAAGTGGGCACGTTTTCTTGTTCGGATGCTGACCCCTATCAGGGAATTTGCTGAAGAGGGCTGCACACTCACCTAACCCATCCTCATCGTGATGTTAGGGTCTCACCCATAACACAGCCTTGAGAGTGCTTCATTTGGAAAGCTGGTCCTCAGGAGAACTCCCACAACACACCCTTGACTTCAGCTTCCCCTCTGGTTCTTGGGCTCAAGAGCAGCTTTATTTGGTTCTCTCGTCTAAAACGGAACAAGCAAGGTCATATACCTGGGCTGGGAAGATTTACCGTCATTTAAAAGTAGCTGCTGTTTAATGAAAAGAGGGCTGAATTTGAAATCCCAAACAGTGGGTTCAAGCCTGTGTACAACTTACTATTGGGGCCACCCTGGTGGAGTCATTTTATATCCTGGGACCCACGGTGGCTGCATCTGTGAAATGGGCAAGGCAGTTAGGTCAGAGCACAATTGTAAAATCAGTCGGGATGACCGGTGTGAAAGTATTTGGCAATGTGTGTTATACTAATATCACTGAAACTGTATACAGCTGTATCACGCTCCAGAACGCAACGGACGCTGTTAAATATTGAAGTACCTCTGTTTGTAAACAGCTGTCCTCCTGAGCCCCATCTGCCCACCCCCGAGCTCCTCACGGCTCTGACCGCCCCTATCACCTGTTTGCCCCTTCCATCCCACTCCCGCGATCTCGGAACAAACGGGTTAATGCCTGGCACTATTCACCAGACGCACATTTTCTGCCCTTGGCTCCAAGCAACACATTTATTTTCAGCATTAACTACAGCTTAACCCCAGTGTTAAAAACTAGAAAATGAAGAAATTAAAATTGGCCACTTCAGGCAAATTCTCTCTCTTTCTCTCTGAAAGTACGAATTACTACTTCTACCTTCTGGGTAAGATGAAATGAGTATAATAGCCCGGATCTTGTTTGTCCCAATAGAATATTTCATATGGTAGAAGAAGGATAAATTATGGGTTTTGAAATTTCCTGAAGCCGCAATTCAAGAAACGTATAATTAAACCCCAGCATTGTCAAAGAGTAGAAAATATTTTTCTTCCAACTTTCCTATGGTTTAAAAACTGTTGGGGGTTTTGACTTTTGTGACAGCAGTGTAGACACCACATTGAAACTCTAAGAACAACTATTACATAGTGGATGAAAGTCAATGGATATTCTCATGTTGCTTAGATGTTACGTTAGTTTCCTTGGGCTGCAACAAATTACCAAAGACTCGGTGACTTTAAAACAACCGAAATTTATCCTTTTACAGTTCTGGGGGTTCAAAGTACAAAATCCCATCCCTCCAATCTGCTTGTATGGTTGCATGGCCCTTTTCTTTGTGTCTCAAATCTTCCTCTGCCTTTCTCTTTTCTTGAAAGGACACCTGGCTTTGGATATAGGGGCCACCCTAACCCCAGGATGACCTCACTTTTAGAAAGTTAACGTAATTACGTCTGCAAAGACCAAATAAGGTCACATGCATTGGTACTGGGTGTTAAGACTTGGATGTATTTTGGGGGTACCAAAATTTAAATGACAAGAGATTTTAAAATCCCAGGAAAAGCACCTCAGGGATTGATAGCAGGGGTTATCTGTTTGGAGAGAATGATAGGAAGAGGAGAGAAAGTAACAGGAGAGGAAGGGAGAATTTTGCCTCATATCATTTTTAAGCCATTTAAAATTTTGAACCCAGCGAATCAGTTATTATTAAATATTAAGTAAACACATTTAAATAAAAATGATAAAATAGAAGTATTATCAGTTATAATATCACCCTAGATCTCCAACGCAAAGATTAAAGACAAAACAAAACAGCATTAAGATTTTTTAATAAAAGGAAGCCAAAGGTGTTGTAGTTGATATTTATTTTTACATATCACAGGTTACGCAAAATATCATAAAAAAAGTAGAAAATAAAATATCATTACATTGGCCTGATTTTGTGGTGATTCCCATTGCCTTCATTCCGCATGCGTGTGTATTTGTATGTGCCCAATTAGTCAGTAAGTATTTCTCGAGCAGCTATTATGTGCTAGCCCTAGTCACTTGGATACACAATCAACAGAAGGGACAATAAGCAGAAGGGAACTGATCATCTCCTTTCCTTCTTGTAATGACCCTGAAAGTGGTCATTTATTGAAAACTTCATCTTACAGATAAGGAAACAGGCGGATGAAGTTTTCTTGCTCAAGGTCAAATAGCTAGAAAGTGACAGACCTATATAATTTGAGCCAAGAGCTCTTTGACCGCAGAAACACATCCTTTTAATCACTATACTTAACTGCTTGAGAGGTCAAATCATAATTATAATGTTATTTATTGAGTGTGGAATTACATTGATGGGAATTTATTAGCTTCTTGGGGAAAATTTTTGATTTTTATCATATCTTAAAGTATATTAAAAAATTAAGAATCACAAAATGGAAAATAGAAAAAAACTGTTAATCCTATAGCTCAGAGATAGCTTGTAACTTTATAGTTTTTGTTCTCTTCATATAAATAAGTAAATAAATATTTATAATTCCAGAGAATAATTGTCAATGTTAAGGTAAGCACACGTATTTATTTGTTTTTTCTAATTATATTATGATCACCTTGACATGTACACTGTACATATTTTTTAAAGACAGACATTTTATTGCCTGAAAAAATTGTCTGAATGATATAATCTATTTAGCCAATCCTATATTGTTGGACATTTAGGTTGTTTGTAATTTTTTGCTATTATAAGTAACTCAGGAAGAACATCTTGATGTACATATACATACATACATATATACATATATAGAAAGAGTGTCAGTGAATAATCTAATAACTATGATGACTGTTTCATCTCCATATGTCTAAGGAGGGAAGTTGTTGTATGAACAGGTACCATCTCGGCTGATGTGGTAAGGACATTGATATTATTCATTCTTGGGGTTCATTTATCGAAAGTCCAGCTGTCTTTTCTCCTTTTGTTAAAAAATTACAGTACCAATAGCAACCATTTACCTTAATTGTTTACCAGGCTTCTAGCTGCAAGAAACAAAGAATTATTCAAATTATGCTGAGTAATGAGAGATGCATTACAAGGATAAGTGTGGTAATCAGTAAAATTTCAGCCACATACCCAGACCTCCTGCAAAATGCAGAAACTGTGATACAGCACAGACAACACAGAGATGGAAATAGGAGGTCATCAGAAGCTAAGGAAAATTCCAGATACCTCAGGACCAGAGGTTTATGGATACTCTTTACGGTGCTTCATTTGTGGCCTAGATATTTTCTTCCTCTGTTACTCCTGGCTCTTAGTGACTTATGCTTTTCTCATTGTTACATCTCTGTTTAACTTCCCAACAGAGAGAATCTGATTGACCAAACTAATTACTGTGATGTTTGTCACCAAGAGCAGGGACTGCTTTGTGGATATGTAACCCCTGTGCTCAGAGGGTCCTCATGCTTGGTTTAATGTTTTGTTACTTGAAATTACTACCCATTTTGTATTTGAACCTGTGTTTTGTAAGTGAAACCTGAGGGGACAATGGAGCACAAGTGTGTTCAGAGAAGGCACACACAACGCGTGTGTCTCCATTCACACGCAGCTTTTGTGATGCCCCGTATGCACAGAATTCTGGGGACCCGGGATGCATGCAGAGTTCAGTGCGACTCAAAGTGAATAAAAGGCAAATGATAATCTTGCTGCATCTGTGGCTGAACTCAGGGAGGGAGACAGAGATGACCCCAAGAGGCACACTTTCCATTAGATGCAGAACTTGCTTCTGCAGGTGAGTGCAGGCAGAAGTCAATTGCATAGTGAGAAACACTAATGACCACAGATCCTATTATTATCTCTTCTTTCTTCCTGTATGAGCCAACGACTTATGCCAAAAATGATGACATACAAAGAAAGGGCAAAAGACAGAAGCCTCTTCTTTTTCTTTTCAGCCCTTCCTTACTCATCAGCAAGTCAAAAATAGAGTGTTAGTAGAGTATGTGTGTATCAAGAAGTGAAATAAAAACAGTTGAGTTAATGTTTTGCAGCACTTCTGATGTTCTGGTAGGAAGGAAATATATGTGCGTGTACAAGCTACAAAATACAAATTGTGTAATTTTGCCTATTCAGCATGTGAGTTAAATGCTCTTTATTGGCATTTAAACAGAAATCCCACAATATAAAGAGAAATGGTAAAAATTTTACATTTTAATTTTTCTTTACTTGAAACGACATTAAATAGCAAATAAAAAACACCATAAGTTGTGAAAGACTGTGGAAGAAAGGAAAACACTTTATATTTTATTACATTTAATGACACTTTCCTTCTTTTTGAACAAGAGAAACCCCATTTTCATTTTGCACAGGGCCCCGCCCCACAGATTGTGCTGCGCCCCCTGCAGGGAGCGGTCCCACAGGGTTCTTAGAGCCTCCTGGGGGCGTGGCCTGCTCTGGTCCAGTCAGCTTAGGGGCCAGAAGTCACGTGACACAAAATACGGCTGCCTCCTAGTGAGCCTGGGGCAACTTCCTGGGAAGTATCCCTTAGAAGGGACGGCATTTTTTTTTTTTTTTTTTTAATAAACTTTTTACTTTGGAGTGATTTTATGTTTGCGGAGAAATTGCAGAGATGGTGCCGAGGGCTCCTGTAGCCCTTGCTCAGTTTCCCCTGATGCCAGCCTCTCAGGTTTCCACGGTGCTTCTGTCCAAACGGTGGAAGCAGCATTGGTCCCTTGACTGATGCCAGACTCTGTCCCCCAGGCGTCGTTCTCAGGCCTGGCCCCACCTCATACATAGCATTGCTTCCGAGTTTCGCAGGGAGCCTCATCCAGGGCCTGTCTGACCCTGAAGGCGAGGTTCCGGGTATTCGGGTGGAAGAACACAGAGGTGACTGCCCTTCTCATCACAGCACAGTGGGGGCATGTGACATCTTGTCCCTGGGATGCTGGCCCGTGGCCCCTGTGCAGCCACGGTGGCTGCCATTCTTTTTCCAAAGAGGTGTAGGCCTCCTCGAGAGAGTGGTGGTCTTTCCTTTCCTGACTTTGCTCTTTGGAAGGAGATGAGGGTCCTGCAGTCAGAGGAAAGGCCAGTATGGCCAGACTTCCCGGAGGTGCCAGCTTCCACTGGACCCTGCTCTTTCCCTGGGGACCCAGGGTGTCGTTTGCGTCGTTCTTATAGATTCTTGGCACTTCTTATCGAAATACGACACGTACACAGATCCCAGGGGAACACCCCCGTGGCAGTCAGCACCGCACGTAGCTGGACGGAGCGGCAGAATGTTCTGCAGGTCGCCGTTGTGGCATGTGCACATGTAAGGGCCGAGGGCCAGCCCCAGGGTTGCGCGTGCGGGAGTTCAGAGTGCTGAAGGACACAGCAAGGAGACTGGTGTTTGATGTGTGGGAGTTTCTTTAGCTTCCGGGGGCATTGTGTGTGGACCGGACACTGTCTTCTTGGGTGTTCTTGATGTCCTTGGAGCAGCTCGGGCACCGTCATGTTAGCCACCTGGATGAGGCCCTATGGCTTCCAAACCTCCGTCCCTGCCTCCCTGGAGCTCAGGGCTGGCCGACTTGGGACACAAGGCTGAAGGGGGCCCGGCTGCAGCCACATTTCATGCTCAGGTCTCTGCTTCCACCTGAATGTCCATGCCAGGCTGGAGGACCTGTTGGGGCAGCAGGAGAGCAACACAGGAACTGCGACGTGGATGTCAGCTGGGGGCTGCCCTGGGAGGTTAGCCCTGCAGGCAGGCTCTGTGGGGGGAGCCCACAGGTGCACTCTGAGGGCCGGCCCTGCTGCAGACCAGCGAGCTTGGGTCTGTGCCTAACCAGACAGCAGCGAGGCCTGCGCCCCCATCCTGGCTAGACCTGGCGGCTTGGGCGCGTCATGTTGTTCCAGAAAACTGAGTCACTTCAGGGGCGCCTGGGTGGCTCAGTCGGTTAAGCATCTGCCTTCAGCTCAGGTCATGATCTTGGGGTCCTGGGATCCAGCCCCATGTAGGGCTCCCTGCTCGGTAGGGAGCCTGCTTCTTCCTCTACCCCCCCCCCACTTGTGTGTGTGCTCTCTCTCTCAAATAAATAAATAAATAAAATCTTAAAAAAAAAAAAAGAAACTGAGTCATTTCAGCCTCAAATGGGGCAGTGCTCAGAGACCAGCGTGCAGCAGAGAGAGTCCAGCCCCCCCTCATCACCCCAGGAGGTGAGCTCTGCGGCCCTTTCTGCCCCTGGTATCAGGATTCTTTATTATTAATGCCCTGTAAAGTAAGTGCTGGTCTGGAGCAGGCAGCTTCAACTTTAAGTGGAGCCCACCTCACCTTGGGAAGCAGGTCTGTGGCTCCTCCAGACACTTGGGGGATGGGAGGTCAGACGAGGGAGGCCCCGCCACTCCCATGCCCACTGAGCATGTTGGGCCTGGGGAAGGGCCATTTTTTTAAGCAGTAATATTTTGGGAGTCTCCCACCCCTCTTCACCCAGTGAGAACTTGTGGCATCGCTCTGGTTTAGATACTATCAAGCCAAGTTTGAGGCATGACATTTCCTCAGCCCATGAAACTTGAGTGTCATTTTTTAACTGCCTCTGAGAACCTGTTAAAATGGGTGTCGCTTCCCTTTTTAATTTCACCTTTCATGTGCTAGGCTTCGTAGTAACTGAAAAGCAACAGGTTATTCTGAATAATGGCAAAAAATGAAATGGGTTTTCTTAAACATTTCAGATGAAAGTTCAGCCCAATTAATTATTCCAACAACAGAATTTCTATGTAGTCTCTCTGGGGAAAAATGGATCTTAATGAAATATTAGGCCTTCAAGTCTTCTTTGTCTTTTTTGTTTTGTTTTTGGTCTTTGTTTATTTGTTGTTTAGATGAGCAGATGTGTGAAATAATTCCTCCTTCATAGGCAGCAGTTCCTAATTGCAGTTCTTCCTAAGCGCAAAGAATGGAGGTTGTATAAACCTTCCTTCTCTGGCTGATTCTCTCCTGTTCCTGCACTGGAATGCTCCCCTCTCTGGGCAGAGACAGCCATCCACATTGGGGTGTGGATGTCCATGCATTTACCCAGGCACCCACCTCCACCCAGCTGCCCACCCACATATGCACACTCTCCCCAGAACTGCAATCAGACATTCTTGGTCCAATCTCAAACGCTGGTCATGGAGCAGAGAGCTCAAAGTTTGTAGGGAATGTGGGATTTCCTCTCCCATGAAGTTTTTGGGAAACAGATTTTCTGGAAGACCCCCCATCCCAGCAGCTACACGGTTCTTGACAACCCCTCTTCTTTCAGGGAAAAAGCACAAGCATGCCCTCATAGCTCTTCTCCACTAGGTTCCACAGAGAGCTGGTATCAGCAGCTTTGCCAGCCTGGGGGAGGTTGTGTGACCTCTTTGGAATTTCAACGTTTGCTTTCCCTGGGTTTCGTAACTAGTTCTCAGCTCTTTGAACTGCATCCAAGCGCCTAGTTCATGATGTCGTAATTGCTCACCCGAGACAAGGGCAGAGATTTGATTTTATGTTGTAAAATGCAGTGCACCTGGGTACCGCATAATGGCTCTGTAAGGCGCATATTACACCAACTATGATTCATTCCTATCATTTGGTTCTAGGCCAGAATCTGATAACACAAACCAAATACTTCAACTGCTAGAAGATGCCTAACTGGGAAAAACAAAACAAATCTTTTCTTTTCCTTCTGACTTTAGACTTAAATACACACACACACACACACACACACACACACACATAGACATATATATTCCAAATACTCCACATCACTTTTAAAAAGCAATAACCAAAAAAAAAAAAAGACCTCAAGCGAATAGGATCTAGAATGTATTTATCTTGCTGAACTTGGATGCACTTCAGGGTTATTAGGGAGCTGTGCCAAGCAGCATATGCAATCAGTGAGATAAGCTTTGAACCGTATTAGCTGTGTGACCTCAGGCAAATGACTCAAACTCTCTGAGCCCAAGTTTCCTTATCTGTGAAATAAGGATCACAATGCTTATCTCAAAGGATTGTTGTGAGGATTAGATTTAATAATAAAAGCAAGCCCCTTGCTCAGTGCCTAGCATGTAATATAGACTCAGTACATGTTGGTCTTTCTCTTGTTTCCATCCATGGAAAACACCACCAGTGTGGTACAGAGCGGGTTTCTGGCCACCTCTCTCACTGTACAGCTGCTGGACAAAGCCAGCAACAGAAAAGGGTAGTGCAGAGAGTATCTCTAAGAAACAGGGGGGAGCCCTGTCTAGACAAAGCCTGAGCTGCATTTTTCAGTTACCTAACCATTCTGCCCCCTCTCATGTACCAGTTACCTCTTCGAGCTTCCATAAGAAGAGATAGTCACTGGCACTCACCTTTAGGGTTTTGATCCAGATCTGTAACTAGGCAAGAATGCATGCTGTTTCAGCATTTCCACCAGCTGGATCATTTCTGATGGATTTTAAGACCAAATCCTCCACACTAGATGTGTGAGTGAAACTTCCACTATTAGACAAAACTCAGTTGTATACAGTTGCTTCTAACTTTTCCGGCTGGTGGGGACCTCCTGCAGAATGATAAACCTCTGAAATCCCTCTAGAACATGAGAGTTGGCACAATACCTTCAAGAGCAGACTGTTTAACCCAGTAATCTAACTTCTGGATGTAGACACAGCCCTAAAGAAGAAAAACAGCTTGTCCAACTGTTATTATGGCATTATTTATTTACATGGCTTAAAAAAAGATTTATTTATTTATTTGAGAGAGAGAGAGAGAAAGGGAGAGAGCACAAGCATGAGGGACAGAGGGAGGAGAAAGGATCTTAAGCAGATTCCACACTGAGCACGGAGCCCGATGTGGGGCTTGATCTCACGACCCTGAGATCATGACCTGAGCCCAAACCAAGAGTTAAGCACTTAACTGACTGTGCCACCCAGATGCCCCTTTATTTACATGTTTTAATTAAAATTAGAAAAACATCATATTCAGTTATAAAACCCCTGACAGTAAAAAAGGATATAAAATGAAATATATTAACACATTCCAGCCACATGAACTGCTTCTCTGATCTCACTTCTCAGAGGTAACCATTGTTAACAATATTATTCTAAAATCTTTATTTATATAAATGAGCAGATTGGAGACATTTTTTTGTAAAAGACTTTGTGTTTTGAAAAGATTTAAAGGAATACTGAAGTAATAGGGGGCCTATGAAATCATACTGCAAGGAAAAACCCACCCACCCAACCACCACCCACCCACCAACCAATCAACCAACCAACCAACCAACCAGTGAGTCCTGAAGCAACTTAAATGTCATCAGTATGGGGCTGGGCGAGTGAATCTGATACCATCTAATGGAATGCTAGACACCTGTAAAAAAGAACGAAGGAGGCCTACCTGTGCTGAAATGGAAAGCTGTCTCAGGTATGTCATTAAGTGCAAAAAAAAAAAAAAAAAAAGCAAGTTACAAAATAGTGTATACCGTATTTATCCCTCTATAATACAGTCCTATAGTTTTGTATACTATATTATTACTTATCCTTGTACCCAGCCTTTGCTACAGTTGCTTATTATTAGTTCCAGGAGTTTTTTAGTTGATTCTTTTGGATTTTCTACATAGAATATCATGTCATCTACAAAGACAGTTTTATGTTTTCCTTCCCAATCTGTCTACCTCTTATTTCCTTTTCTTGCCTTTATTGCATTAGCAAGGGCTTCTAATACAGTGTCGAAAAGGAGAGTAGAGAGGCGGCAGTCTTCCTTGCCTTGTACTTGATCTTAATGAAAAGCTTCTAGTTTCTCACCATTGAGTGTGATGTTAGCTGTAGGTTTTTTGTAGATATTCCTTATCGGGTTGAGAGAGTTCCCCTCCATTCCTAGTTTACTGAGAGTTTGCACCATGAATGTATGTTGGATTTTGTCAAATGCCTTTTCTGATTTATTAACATGATCATGTGATTTTTCTTTTTTCAGTCTGTTAATGTGGTAGACTACTGTACTGTTTTTTAAAAAATATTTATTTATTTATTTTAGAGAGAGAGAGCAAGCACAGAGCAGGGGAGGGGCAGATGGAGAGAGAAAGAGAATCTCAAGCAGACTGCGCAGAGCCCGACACATGGCTCGATCCCAGGACCCTGAGATCATGACTTGAGCTGAAACCAAGACTCAGCACCCAACCAACTGAGCCACCCAGGTGCCCCTACTGTACTATTTTTTAATTTGCTTTCATAACTCAAGATGTTTTTGGATTAAGTCAAGATATTCTGGATAGTTTTGGAGCATAAGTCTCAAAATTTATGCTCTAGTATTAATTTCTGCCACAGTGCTGGGTCAGGCTCCTTCCTTAAACAGTGCTGCATACCTCTGCACATGTTTTTAAATCCATTGAGTCCAAAGAACTTGGAAGGGATTCAAACAATATGTGTCAGAATCCATATTGATTTCTGATAATAAACAGTTCATAAGAATTAACAGACAGAAACAATTAATAGCTTTATAAAGTGATATTGTAGAAAAAATCACTAGTGAATGAAAAACAAAACAAAAACCCTGCTTCAAAAGAAATCACAACACATGTTTTCCAATGAAATGGAGTTCTGTAAGGAATAGGAGAACGTGCTGCAAGCTTTCCAGTGTATATTCCTTAGAACATTCAGGAAGAGGTTGCACCTGTGAAAGTTGAGCGGGGAAAGACCGTGGGACCAGGCAAGAATGTGTGGAGGTGAAAAACATAATAGTGGAATTTAACATCCTAAATGGAAGCAATGAGTAACAGATTCTACGCTGAAGAAAACTGATTCAGTTAAGTAGATGATGTACATGAGAAATTGTCCCTGTACCTAAAAATGAAGGTCAAGGACCTGAAAAAGACAAGGAAGTGACGTGATGGGAGGTAAACTAAGGGACAGAGGACAGTCCAAGGGGACCTCATGTACACATAGGGAAGGTAGAGCAAATGGAAAAGAAGCAGTAAACACACAGGAACTTTCTTGAGCTAAAGAAAATTGGACCTTCAGATTGAAAAGGCTCAGAAAATCAAAGCAAAATTTATTAAAAGTGCCCAACATCTGGATTTCACATGGTGACCCTTTATTTCAGGCATAAAGAAGAGACTCTTAACAAACAGAAACAAACAAACAAAAAAAGCAGCAACAAAAACAAATCGGAAAACCCCAAAAGAGCCAGAACTCAGCCTGGCTTCTGACTTCTCCACAGAATCAATAATCCAGAAGGCAGCAGAGTGGCAGCCTTAGAATTTTGAGAGAGACTCTGAAACAAGTGTCCAGAGAATAAAGGTGGCACGTGCGGGCGGGCAAGTCAGAGAGCACCTGCACGTTGGAAATGTAGAGGAAAGACGCTCTTAATTCCACTTCTTTATGAGTGCAAATTTAGAAGCACCTCTTACTAATAAAAATATTGATTAAAAAAACCCCATAAACACCAGAAAAGGGGAAAATGTAGCAAAATGGAGAAATAATGCTTCTGTGTCAGACCACAGACAAGTCAATACGTTTCCTTTAAAGCAACATGGGGAAGAGTTCTTCCTTCCTAGGCATCTCAGAAACATGTCTGGCTGTACCTTGAAAGCCGTGCACAGATGTCGACGTGCTGAAGCTTTGCATCATCCTGTCCAGGAATAGTCTCCAGAAGCTCCTGATGCACATTCCCTCCTTCCCGCTTTCAAAGGCTCCTGGGCACCTGGGGCAGCGTCTGCACTTCTGCTTGGAGGGAAGCTCAGACTGATGATTCAGCAAGTCACGGAGCAGGGATAGAATCCCATGTGGCTCACCTTGCTGATGACTCAGCCTCACAACGATACGGATTAAAGCCTCAAAGCCTGACTCGAGTATGAGACAGCTGAGTAGGGAGCGTGAAGAGCCCACCCCAGCCCCACTCTCCATGCACCCCTCTCCCGTCCTCCAGGGTGCAGCCATTTGGCTCAATATCACCCAAACACCCTCTGTGTTTTCCAACATTTTTACCTTTGTTCATCTTTCCACCTGGAATCCACTTCATCCTCTCAGTTCTACCCAAGTTTGAGATACCTGCTGTGCTTTGTAGCTGAGCTGGGCACCGGTCAGGAGATGAAGCCGGCACCAGGACATGCTTCCCAAAGGAAAAGACCTCAGTTCTGGTCCTCAGACTCTTACAGATAGATGGTCCCCCACGTACGATGGTTCGAATTAACGATTTTTAGACTTTACAATGGTGGGAAAGGGATAGGCATTCAGTAGAACTGTGCTTAGAATTTGGAATTTGGATTTTTCTCAGGCTAGCAGTGTGTGCGATCTGATCCTCTGTCATGATGTTGGTCAGCAGCGGCTTCCAGTCCTCCCAGCGATCACCAGAGTCAACAACTGCTGTAGGGACACCCGTTCTGTGCCCACCCAGCCATTCTCTCTGTCACACTTAGTATGGTATTCAGTACAATGCATGAGATATCAGCATGATAGGCTTTATGATCAAATAGGCTTCGTGTCAGATGATGTTGAGCTGTGGTAGGCTACTTTTAAGTGTTTTGAGCACGTGGAAGGTCCACGAGGCTAAGCTCCGATGTTTGGTATGTTGGCTATATTAAATTCATTTTCGATTTACGGCATTTTCAATTTATGATGTGTTTCTCAGCATATAACCCCTTTGCAAGTTGAGGAAGAGCTGTAGTTTAATTTTTGGTTATAAGAAATTTCTATTTCTTTTCTAATTTCCCAGCTGATTGACTTCAGATGCATTTTTTTGCTGGCTTCCAGAGCCTTCTCACATCTGTCCTGAGGATTCTTGTCACCCATGCTTCCTCAGAGTTGGGCAGCAACAGTGGTGAGGCCAGTGGCTGACTGCTTTGTCCTACTAAGTTTCCCAGGCAATGCTGAGCATGCTGGGTGCCCCAGGACAGAGGCTCCCTGCTGCACGGCCCCACCCATCTTTCTGTTAGCCCAGCAGTTGGGCACCTGCCACTCCCATGGGGTCTGTCCTGGCTACCTCTAAACTTGTTCTCTGACTTTCCAAGACCATTGGTTTTTCCTGAGTCTCAGACCCTCCTCTGACCACCCCCATCCCCTTCTCTGCACCCTCCCAGAGAGACTTCCCATCATGTTCTGCCCACGGATCCAGTGTGACCTTACCACACCCTAGGACACAGTTCAGATCAGCCTCTGGATGAGGTAGCCCCCTTACTCCTGGATATATGTTGGAGTCCTGATGCCTCCTGGCCAGACCGCCTCAGGCTGTCCCATTTGTACTAAAGGTCACCATGGCCCAAAACCCTCTGAGGACTGGGTTTAGGTCATATCTGAAGATAAGCTTTTGCCACTGGATGATTCTTTTTCTCTCTGACTACTTAATACTCCAGTCTAGGTGACATGCTAGATTATTTGGCAGGAAGGTGGTTTATTGCTCAAGGTTATGCATCTGGAGGGACTGTCCTTTATCCCTTACTCCAGAGACATGGGCTCACGGGGAGGCAAATATGGCTCACATCTGGACTCTGCTAGCTGGAATGATGGGCAAAGTATAGAACTGGGCTAAGTCTCAGCTTCCTCATCTGTATGTAACAGGAAAGCAGTAATATCAGGTTCAGGGCTGTTGTGAATTAAATGAGATCAAAAGTACAACAACACAGGAGGGACTCAGCACAGAGACACCTCATTCTTTCCCTGCCATTTCCCAGGGCCCAGAGCTGAGTGTTTAAATGGCGACCCAGGGATATTGAAACACAAATCAACTTTGATGTGAAGCTTTCATATATTTATAAAATGTTATTATTTGTAAGGCAGAAATAATCACCTTAGCGTGTTTGACACATATTACTATGTTTGCTTTTTCTGAGACATACCACTAAGGTCTTCACAGATAATCCAAAGTGTTTCAGATTCAGCTTCAGAGGGCAGGCAAGTTCTGCTCTGGACATTTATGCCATTTGAAATAAAATGTGGTGAGGTTTATCCAGGCAATTGACTTTGAAGCATTTGGTAGTTCAAGAAAACATAGAAATCAAACATATGTAACAGAAGGACCCATGGGTGCTCACGAAGAGGCAGGAAACCAGAATGTTTCTGAAATGTCAAGGAGATGAATGCATGACCGTCTACATGAGAAGGAGCAAGGCTAAGGAGGACCGGTTTCTGCCTCTCGGCTCTCCAAAGAGGCAGAATGTGGCCAGTTTAAACTGGGAATAAAAAGCGTAGCTTCAGTCTAGACTAAATCAGACGTTTCTTCAAATCCTCGTATTGGAAAACAACGTCCCAACCACACCAGCTGTGTCCTCACAGGGAACTCAGGCCCAAGGACATTGACTTGACTCTTGTGGAGACGTGGCTGGCCCTCAACTGAACATTCCAGAGGCTTCAGCACCAATCTGCCTCCCTGCCCCAGTTCCAACTACAGTCTTTCCTTCTGTTTTGTTAAGGAAGGTCAAGTGAAGCTTGCATAGGCAAAGTTACTGACATAAAATGGGGCAAATTCCTGCAGATTTGAGACAGTGACTACCAGAAGCACCATTCGCTGAACAGCTAATTCCTAATCCATACCACCCAAAGACAGAGGCAAAAGTCATAGCTCGCGACGCACAGGCACTTTCTTTGTCGGGCAGAGACGAAGCAGAGTGTTGTCTGCAGGATCAAAGGGCCTGGAAAAATCATTAGAACTGCAAACAGTCCTGTGTTGTTCTGGGCGCGTTCTCCACAAGCCGGTGAAACAGAAACAGGAGTCTACATTAAAGGACAATACGCGAGTCTGCCTGCTTCTTAGCATCTCATCCAGCGAAGGTGGAAATTGGAAGACATCGAGACCTCCCCCATGTAAGTGACTTAGTCTGAGCTTTTTAATGAAATGAGAGAGGAAATTGCAAGAAATCCATTCCAAAAGAGGCCTAGGATCAGTTTAGAGTCTCTGAATGTGGTTCAACCAGCCGGGGAGAGTGTTAATCAAGATCCCCAGGGTGCTCCAGCCAAGGCATCAGTGTCCCCAACTTGTCCCCAGATCTAATGAGCTAACTCAGGGTCTCCGGTAAAGATTTATTATGTCGGAGGCTGTGAAAAGCTTAAAGGAAGTTTAGGATTTCAGAGACTCCTGAGTCATGTTTTGAAAATTTTGTTTGCCTTTCACTTGTGTAAAATGGCCAGTTTTTTTCTTTCTTTAGCAAATTTTCTCTGTGAAAACAGACTATGGGAAAGGCAAGTCTTATGTTTACTATAACATGGTATATGGGATTTTAACTTATCACCAAGGCACTGGTGGGATGTAGGCAGGGAGAACTTTCTTTCCTAGTACCAGAGAAATCCGAACATCAGAAAAGGTCATTGAAAAGCGATCCCATCCATTCTGATGTCCCCCGTTGAGTCAGGAATGCATGCGTCCTCTCGGTCAGTTCTGCAAAAGCTTGAATTTGGAGCACAATGGAGCGGTGTGTATTTGGTGTAGATGAACAACCTGAGACAGGTGGCAAGCCGGAGGGGCCATCTGCAGTGTGACCGTGTTTCAAGGCCACCGTGAGTGCTTGGACCACAGGCTGCTTCTGTTTACGAAAACATCTGGTGAGAGGTTTCCCCTCAGTGGACACATCTGTCTGCAGAGCAGGTGCCCAGAGGAAGGCTGCCCTCCTGATTCAGATGCATCTGTTTTAACCTTTCCTGAGTCCTCAGGGAACACCTCCAGGAGTCCGGTGAATGCTCCGAGCCATTTTTCATGAGAAAAAGAAAAATGCACGCAAACACAAAACAGGCAGGAGATAATTTCAAGGCATGTGTGTGTGCCCTTCAAGTGCTTCCAAGCCCCTGCACACGGATGATGATACTAATGATCTTGTGGTAATGTGTTTCTCCCACTTTACAGAAAGGACAAAGGGATTTGGGGTATGTCCATAGGAAGATGATGAATTGACAAAATCTTCGAAACGATGAAAACTATTACTTTGGTACATAATGCAAACAGGATTGAATCTGTCTTGGCCTTGACTGACTTGGCTTGGGAGATGTTAGTCTAAAAACAGAACGCCCAAATTATTACTGCCTTGATACATTTGGTAAGATCTGCTAGGTTTTGAATGGGGAGAAATTAACATGTAAAGGTATTTTTCTAGAAAGTAATATAGTACAGTAACAAAAAAACACACAAATGAATTCCAGATTAGGGAAAGAATCAGGTGCAATAAATTCAAACAAACTGCAGCAAGAGCAACCTTAGAAAGGCTTCATCACATTTATCATGGCGGTTGTTAATCATCATGGACACATCGTTACTTTTGACAAAAGTGAGGCGCTTCTGTGGATAGAGCTCATAGATAGTTTGCAGGGGTTTGTGAACCTATTCGGGTCTGTTCAATGTGCCTTTACAGAGAATAGTTCAACTTGTGCTCCCTGGAAGCAATTTGTATCATAACTGGAAAGATGCAATTCATTGCAACCAAACCAGCCTTATAAATATTCTGTGGTTTGCATTTATTATGAACACCACAGTAGATAAAGTGTCTCCGTTTGTGTTGGCAGCCTGGCTTAGACCTTTGTCCCTGCGTCATTACTGAGTGTCTTTTTAGCTCTAAACAGTGTCTCAGGTGGATGATAAATGATTTGGTCCTTTTATTAATCAATGCAGTAGGAAAGACTATGGCTAGATGTAGGTTCGTGTAACTAAAAGGCCATGATTTGGTGATGGACTTCTGTTCTAAATCTGTCAAACCTGGCAATTTCTTAAGGGACCAACACAGGACAGCATCCAACAACTGCTCCCTTTAATGCATGTTGACCCAATTATAATACAATTATACATATATGCATATGTATGCATATATATACATAATACAAACATATATACAATTTTTTGTATAGGATTCCTTATCCTCAAAACTTAGTACAACTAAAAGCATTTTAAGAAGGCGTATTTTACGTGAAATCATGGTCCTTCTTGGGTAAGCTTTCTCTACTCAACAGGCCACAGAATTCTCCTGTCCTTAACATGTTTGAAAATGAATACAGGGGCACCTGGGTGGCTCAGTCGTTAAGCATCTGCCTTCGGCTCAGGTCGTGATCCCAGGGTCCTGGGATCGAGCCCCGCATCGGGCTCCCTGCTCAGCGGGAAGCCTGCTTCTCCCCCTCCCACTCCCGCAGCTTGTATTCCCTCTCTCACTGTCTCTCTCTCTTTCAAATAAAAAATAAAAAAAATATATTTAAAAATAAAAAAATAGAATACAGATCAACACAATCCTCTTACAGACATTACTTAAGCTTCACACACACACACTTTTATAAGAGGAAAATCAGGAAAAACAAACATCTTTTATGTCTCCATACCACAAGTGAAATATATTTTACTTAGAAACAGAAATTAAAACTAACACGATTTAATGTGTGCTTCTAAACTCCAGTTATTGCATCTCTCCCATAACATGCTACTTGTTTATGTTTACCTAAGAGGAAGATATTTCACCACTGACCATTCTATCGTGTTCCTTATCTTTTTTTTTTTTCACTTTGGTAACACTTTATTGAATAACCTGCAATGGATATAACGGGTAGAGGCATCCATCTCGGTTTGGATCACTCACCTCTCCCCCAGGTTGTCCTGAGAGCTGCCCCCTTCCACAGCTTTCTTGGGTCCTCTTCGAGGCACTCCCCCTCCTCACTCATTCTCTTTGATTCTTTTTTTTTCTTTAAATTTTTTATTGTTATGTTAGTCACCATACATTGCATCATTAGTTTTGGATGGAGTGTTCCATGATTCATTGTTTGTGCATAACGCCCAGTGCTCCACGCAGCACGTGCCCTCTTGAATACCCATCACCAGGCCAACCCATCCCCCACCCCCCTCCCCTCTAGAACCCTCAGTTTGTTTTTCAGAGTCCATCGTCTCTCATGCTTCATCTCCCCCTCTGATATGCCCCCCTTCATTCTTCCCCTCCTGCTATCTTCTTTTTTTTTTTTAAAGATTTTATTTATTTGATAGAGAGAGACACAGTGAGAGAGGGAACATAAGAAGGGGGGAGTGGAAGAGGGAGAAGCAGGCTCTCTGCGGAGCAAGGAGCCTGATGCGGGGCTCGATCCCAGGACCCTGGGATCATGACCTGAGCCGAAGGCAGATGCTTAACGATTGAGCCACTCAGGTGCCCCTTCTTTTTTTTTTCTTAACATATATTGCATTATTTGTTTCAGAGGTACAGATCTGTGATTCAACAGTCTTGCACAATTCACAGCGCTCACCACAGCACATACCCTCCCCAATGTCTATCACCCAGCCACCCCATCCCTCCCACCCCCAACCCCCACTCCAGCAACCCTCAGTTTGTTTCTTAAGATTAAGAATTCCTCGTATCAGTGAGGTCATATGATACATGTCTTTCTCTGATTGACTTATTTCACTCAGCATAACACCCTCCAGTTCCATCCATGTTGTTGCAAATGGCAAGATACTCCTTTTGATGGCTGCATAATATTCCATTGTGTATATAGACCACATCTTCTTTATCCATTCATCTGTCGGTGGACACCTTGGCTCTTTCCATAGTTTGGCTATTGTGGACATTGCTGCTATAAACATCAGGGTGCACGTACCCCTTCGGATCCCGACATTTATATCTTTGGGGTAAATACCCAGTAGTGCAATTGCTGGATCGTATGGAACTCTATTTTCAACTTTTTGAGGAACCTCCATACTGTTTTCCAGAGTGGCTGCACCAGCTTGCATTCCCACCAACAGTGTAGGAGGGTTCCCCTTTCTCCACATCCCCGCCAACCTCTGTCGTTTCCTGACTTGTTAATTTTAGCCACTCTGACGGGTGTGAGGTGGTATCTCATGGAGGTTTTGATTTGGATTTCCCTGATGCCGAGCGATGTTGAGCACTTTTTCATGTGTCTGTTGGCCATTTGGATGTCTTCTTTGGAAAAATGTCTGTTCATGTCTTCTGCCCATTTATTGATGGGATTATTTGTTCTTTGGGTGTTGAGTTTGATAAGTTCTTCATAGATTTTGGATACTAGCCCTTTATCTGATATGTCATTTGCAAATATCTTCTCCCATTCTGTCGGTTGTCTTTTGGTTTTGTGGACTATTTCTTTTGCTGTGCAAAAGCTTTTTATCTCGATGAAATCCCAATAGTTCATTTTTGCCCTTGCTTCCCTTGCCTTTGGCAATGTTTCTAGGAAGAAGTTGCCGTGGCTGAGGTCAAAGAGGTTGCTGCCTGTGTTCTCCTTTAGGATTTTGTTGGACTCCTGTCTCACGTTTAGGTCTTTCAACCATTTTTTGTGTGTGGTGTAAGGAAATGGTCCAGTTTCATTCTTCTGCATGTGGCTGTCCAATTTTCCCAACACCATTTGTTGAAGAGACTGTCTTTTTTCCATTGGACATTCTTTCCTGCTTTGTCAAAGGTTAGTTGACCACAGAGTTGAGGGTCCATTTCTGGGCTCTTGATTCTGTTCCATTGATCTATGTGTCTGTTTTTGTGCCAGTACCATACTGTCTTGATGATGACAGCTTTGTAATAGAGCTGGAAGGCCAGAATTGTGATGCCGCCAGCTTTGCTTTTCTTTTTCAACACTCCTCTGGCTATTCGGGGTCTCTTCTGGTTCCATACAAATTTTAGGATTATTTGTTTCGTTTCTTTGAAAAAAGTGGATAGTATTTTGATGGGGATTGCATTGAATGTGTAGATTGCTCTAGGTAGCATTGATATCTTCACAATATTTGTTCTTCCAATCCATGAGCATGGAACGTTTTTCCATTTCTTTGTGTCTTCTTCAATTTCTTTCATGAGTATTTTATAGCTTTCTGAGTACAGATTCTTTGCCTCTTTGGTTAGATTTATTCCTAGGTATCTTTGTTCCTTATCTTTTTAAGATTTATTTATTTAGGGGGGTGCCTGGGTGCCTCAGTCATTGGATGTCTACCTTTGGCTCGGGTCATGGTCCTAGGGTCCTGGGATCAAGCCCCACATCGGGCTCTCTGCTCTGTGGGAAGCCTGCTTCTCCCACTCCTGCTCCCCCTGCTTGTGTTCCCTCTCTCACTATGTCTCTGTCAAATAAATAAATAAAATCTTAAAAAAAAGATTCATTTATTTAGAGAGAGAGAGAGCATGCAGGAGTGGAGGGAGGGGCAGAGGGAGAGAGAGAACCCCAAACAGACTATATTCTGAGTGTGGAGCCCCACTCGGGGCTTGATCCCACGACCCCAATCCGAGATCATGACCTGAGCCAAAATCAAGAGTTGGACACTTTTCACCGACCGAGCCACCAGGCGTCCCCGTGTTCCTTATTGAGGCGACATCTACTGTTTGCAACTTGGAACATTAAAAATTTTAATTACTAAGTAATGCTTTTAATTTAATCAAATTTTTTAATGGCTAATACAATTGTACATATTAATGTTCAGGAACCAAAATGGTACTCAGTGAAATGTACCTCCCATCCACACCATCCATTGAACTGGTTGCCAATCTCATTTTCAAACCTTGTGTATCCTTTTAGAGACCCTCCATGTACACATACAAACAAAGATCTGTCATAGAGTCTTATTTTCTATCTCCTCTTTGTTACCCAGAGTATGACATAGTAGGCACATTGCTCTTTTCTTGCTTTCTTCACTTAACAGTATGTCTTGGAGAGTTTCTGTGTCACACCCAGGGAGTTTTATTATTCTTTTTACACTTGTGTAGTAGTCCACAACATGGATAAGTCATTATAAAATCAGTCTTCTATTGATGAATGTTTGGCTTGCTTCCAGTATTTTACTATCAACAAAGCTTCAACATATCATTTCATCTCTCTGTGGGTAACGTCTGTCAGATAAATTCCCCAATGGAGTGGATGGACAAAAGGAACTGACTTATTATTTTGGCAGATATTGTCCAGTTTCTCTCCATTGGGACTGTACAAACTTCCATTTCCATCAACTGTGCATGAAAGCACTTGTTCCTTGAGAACTTTGCCAGCAGTGTTGTTAAACTTTGAAATTCTGGCATAGTTTTAATTTGCTTTTCTCTTATTATGAGGTTCAGTGCATTTTCATTGCACCGACAGCCCTTTGTAGTTTCTTTCCCATGAAGTATCTATTCATATCCTTCAGGTCATTTGTCTTGCTTCTGTTTTATTTATTTTTTTTAAGGTCTTATTCTTAATACTTTCTAGGATCTCAATATATGTAGGAGATTGGCCCTTTCCCTGTGATTTGAGATGTAAATATTTCTTGTATGTTTGAATATGTTTCTATTGCCTTTGATTATAAAGATTGGAAGTGATTATAGAAACTGGATGAATTCAGTGCAGATGACTGGTCACTGATATTTACAGAAAAGCTTGTGTTAATTGCCTTCCTTCATGCTTTCTGCAAAGTTCCCTTTATTAGCTACTCTTTTACTAAAGTAAAATTGAGTGCTTAGTTTAAAGTATTGGAAGATTAGAGTAAGGCAAAATAGGGAAGCTCTCAAGTCATTTCCTGTACCATTTCTTGTACTCTTCTATGTGCCAATCATAGTGTTGTCTTTCTTTGGCATGAAAAATTAGCAACTGTACAATACAGGGCATGTTCCATTCCATCTGCAACCTTAATTCCCTTGCCACGTGTGGCGATATATTCACACGTTCCGGGTACTGGGACATGGGCATCTTTGTTGGGAGCATCATTCTGTTGATCACATTACCTATCTGATAAAGTGGTGCCTCTCAGGAGGCTTTACATCGTCCCATCAGAGCATGTGGCAGCTTCCTCTTCAGCTCATGTCAGAGTTAGGGAGACCCAGGGCCTTTATGTTAGCTGGGGAAATGGGCCTTGCCTAACACTCAAAGCCATTTCAGTAGATACTAGGAATGTAAGGTGGGTCTCCAGGTGCCTCACAATGATCTCTGGTAACTCCTGAAGGAGCTAAGTTGAGTTGATGGTGTGGGGGCTGATTGTTTCCTTCAGGTTCCTGGGTTGGAGAAGGGCACCTGTTCTAGTAGCTTCACCAGGATAACTTGGAGTATTTGTTAAAAATACTACAGGGGTGCCTGAGTGGCTCAGTCTGTTGAGCGTCTGACTTGATTTCGGCTCAGGTCATGATCTCAGGGTTGTGAGATCGAGCCCTACGTCAGGCTCATGCTCAGCACAGAGTATACTGGAGATTCTCTCCCTCTCCCTCTGCTCCACCCCTCCCCCCCACTTGCATGCTTTCTCTCTAAAATAAATAAATAAATAAAACCTTAAAAAATAAAAACACTACAGACTTATGGATTCCTATACTTAAGGCAAGGTTGCCCAAGTTTATATTTTAGCAGGTTCTCCAGGTGCTTGTTCCTCAGTAAACCAATGTTCTAGATCAGCATGGTTCAAATGTGAATTCCTGGTTCTTGACTATGGTCTTAACTGGATTTAAAGACGTCTAAGTTTTTTTTTAAATCCTGGATTATATGACTGTCTGGCTTCCTGACCATCTTTTCCTTGAAGATATAGCCAAGGACAGAGATCCTGCGGGCTGTTAACAGTCTTCTGGGGTAAGAGGTGATTACAAAAGCAATCCTTCTGAGTAATTACTTCTAAGTTTGTGGGCATTTGGTTGAAACATCTTTTGTTGTCGTTTTTTATCTAATAATAGCTACCGTTTCTTCCAGCCTTCCCACAGATTGTATTTTACAAAGATGGCCATAACATTTCCTCCACAAAGATGTGAAGTCTAATTTTCCTCTCCTTGGAGCTGGGCTCACTTGCAACCAACAGAATGTGGCAGGAGTGACACTATGTGACATCTAGAGCTAGGTCAGGAATGATCATAAAGCTTCCTCCTTATTCTCTTCTGATGCCCACTTTGGGGAAAGCTGGCCACTACCTAAGAAGTCCATTTATGCTGAGGCTACCATGTTGGAAGGGCTACCTGTAGACGCCCCTGGTGACAGTCCTAAGCAGCCCTCCTGCCATCCACCTCCCCCACACACAAAAAAACAGATATAGTTGATCTTCACTATTCGTAGACTCTGAGTTTGTGAATTCTCCTGCTCACTAGAATTTATCCATAATTCCCAAATCAATGCTTGCAGCGCCTTTGTCGTCATTCATGGACATGTGCAGAGGCGCAAAAAAGTTGGTCTCCCAACGTGTATATTCCCAGCAGAGGTAGAGCTAGACTTTCTCGTTTTAGCTCTCAGATTGTAGACAAGTGTCCTTTTCATGGCCCACTTGGTGCCATGTTTTCTGCACTTTTGTGCTTTATGTTGGTGATTTCGCTGTTTAAAGTGGGCCTGAGGGTAGTGTTGAAGTGCTCGCTAAGGCTGTGATGGGTTCATGGAGAAAATACGTGTGTCAGATAAGCTTTGTTCAGGCATGACCTCTGGGTGAGTTCAGTGTTAACAAACCAACAATATGGTACATTGTGGAAAAGGAAGGGGAAACTTGCCATTTGTACATGAGGCCACTTCTGAAAATGCCAATGTCACAAGTGTAGGTGTGATGAAGCTAGGGAAGGAGGCTAACTCTGGATTCATGAGATGATGATTGATTAAGAAAAATAAATAAATACAGCATGGTCTGGATGGCACGGTGGTGAGGCAGAAAGCCAGAGAAATTCACAATCACATTACCCAGGGTCAGGAGGATGTTAAACCCTTCTCACATAGTGTTTTAGTATAAAGAAATACTGCTAGGTTATAATTATAATTAGCCTAATTATGTTGAAGAAATATGTGTTAAATAAAGTGTCTTTAAACAGAAACACTCATTTAAAAAAAAGTTTATGTATCGATCAACTGACACAAATGTTGGGAGTGGAGGCTCTTGGGGGCCCAACCTTGAATTTCCCCTAGGAGCAATGGCTTAGTATTTGCTAATTCAGGGTTCAAGGCAGTTTTATAGAACATAGCGAGTGTGACTAGTGAGACTCTACTGTTTATCAGTGAAGCTGGTCCTGCACCCTCCAGGCCAGCCCGTCACCAGCTGAGTATTGCTGAGCGACACCAGACAACGATAGAAGCAGCGGAGGAATCTCCTGGCTAAGGCCAGCCCGAGTTTCTGGCTCACAGCAGCTGTGAGATACGATAAAATGGTTGCTGTTTAATCCACCATGTCCTGGGGCAGTTGGAGATGCAGCAGTAGGCAATGAGAGAAAGATTTGGGACCAAATGTGCTAACTTTGATAGGTATTCTCTCTTTCCTTTCTGAGGATAATACTGTCAAGTAGGTATTTCTGAGAATTTACAGGTGAGGACACTGAGAGTCAGAGGGTTTGTCCAGCTCAAGGTCACGGGGTTCTAAAAATGGTGGCATAATGATTCCACCCGGCACAGGCCTAGCCCAAACTCATGCTCTGATCCCTGTCCCATGCTGCTGGCTGAGGAGACATTAGCCGTTCCTAACTCAGCCATTTCATGTGAGTCGAAATAGACTTCTTCTCTCCTTGTATGCCCTTCAAGTTTTATAGCTATGATAACTGGATGCTACAGAGTTTACCCATTTCCAGAGACTTTCCCCTGGAGAGTTTGGCAGGACCTTCAGTTACGTGGGCCACACAGACTGTTAGTGATATGTATGGTAAGCAGAAAGCCCACCTGGAAATGAGGATGTCCTATCTGTTAGGTAGTGTTCAGGCTTCAAGGGCAAGGATGTGGGGAAAGACTCATAATGAGAATTGGGATTGCTCTACATCCTGGCTGACTCATGTCCACCTGGGACTTCCTGGGTCCCCACTGTGTCAGGAAGAGACTGGCCATGCATGTGTCTCCTGCAAGCCAGGCTGAATGACTTCAAGAGCATATAAGGCAGAGGGGAGGTATCTTCTCTAGGAGGGATCCTGGGTCTTGGCTCCCAAATATTGAAAGAAAATGTTCATGGACATGTGGTCTGATGGGTCCTGTGGTGACCCTGCTTGGGATCATTGCTGCTGGTGGAGAGGTGGAAAGCGAAGGAGCTTGAGCATAGAGTGTGTCTGTCATTATGATTGCAGGCAAACAAAGGCAAAAGGAGTTTGGCTGGACCGTGATGGATGCCTGTTTTGTCTTATGACTGGCATGCTGGGGAGGGTGCAGGGTAAGATAGCAGCTCTTACTAGACTCAGTAGGTTGAAGGGACAATGTAGGATGGTGCATGTCTTCCAGCTACCTGGTGTTTACATGCCCCAGTGTACCCAGCTTCTGGAGAAAGCCACGTGGTTATAGGGCGAGCCCTGTGCTGCTTGCCCCCATGTCAACCTCATGCCATGCTATGAGATAAATATTGTGGTCAAAAGAATCATGCCCCCTTGCGATGTTCCTTTCCTAATGCCTGAAACATACTACCTTACATGGCAAAGGGAAAATAAGATTGCTAATCAGTTTATTTTAAAATAGAGAGTTTATCCTAGATGATTGAGGTGGGCCAGTATAGTCACAAGGGTCCTTATGAATGGAAGTGGCAGGGAGAAATCAGTGATGCAGTGTGGGAAGGACTGAGCCAGCCACCGCTGGCTTTGAAGATGGAGGAGGGCCCCCACGTTAAGGAACCTGAGGGGCCTCCAGAAGCTGGAAAAGGCAAGGAACCAGATTCTGCCCTGGAACTGGGGTGCTGACTCCTTGATTTTAGCACAGGGAGACCCATTTTAGACTTTGGCCCTCCAGAACTATAAGATACTAAGTTTGCGTTGTTTTAATCTGCCATGTGTGTGATACTTTGTTACAGTAGTAGTAGGAAACTGATACAGGTATTATTTCCCACAGGTAACTTGCCCAGATCAGCAACATTCACCGGCAAAACAACAGAGCTGAAATTCAGTCCCACGTCCATACGATGCCGGGTCTACACCTTACAGCTCAAGGATGCTGGTTCTCCATCAGGATCTCCTGTCATTTTTCCTTTGGAATTAGACTTGGTGAATGTTAGGGATGCTGATGTAAAGCTGAGGGTCACCCCAGCAGCTTGGGATGTGTCTCACCAGGGATACTGTGCCACTGTCATTAGACCTAGTCAGGAACAACTCAATATAAATGCAAAATTGGAGGCTTTGGTGGGAAGGAAAAAATAATAATAGAATTAAACTCAACATGTTATAGAAGTGTGAGGACTGCATCTTAATTCAGCCTGGCTCCTTGTCCCAGGGAAGTCCTGGGGCAGAGCTCAAATAAGAATATTCAAAACTGCTGAGCCCATGGCATTAATATTTATGAGGTGTCAGAGCCCGCTGGGTGCTGCTGACAGGTTGGCTCGAGGTTTGGCTCTGCCCTCCAGTCCTGCCTAATAAACTAAAGGTTACCCTGACTTTACTGTCTTCATCGATCCATATGCTAAGCCATCATTAATACTTTCCCCAGGGGCCTCCTCTCTTATCCTGGGTTTTTTTCAGATGCCACCTGAGGGCAAGGTCACATTGGCATCCTCGTCAGCCGCAGTTTTTACAACACGACCTTGTTTGCGTTGCAAGCTGTGATGTTTGTGGCCCTGGGAATCGCCTGGAGGATTCCCAGGGTCAGCTGGTGGGGGCGGTGGGGATCCAGCCGGGGGGACCCCTCTCTCCTTGTCCACCTCAGTCGGAGCAGCTTTGTGCTTATCAGTTTTGTGGTTTTGCTCTTACTTGAGATTCCATGTCCAGAACTGCTACGGAAAGTTTAAGAGCTGTTGATGGGAAGGTCTACAGTGGTGAAACTCTATGGGAAACGTATTCAACCAATAGGTATAGACACGACAGAATACCAGACACTCTTCTAGTCGCAGGGGAGAGGCTTACATGAAAGAGACAAAAAGTGCCCACCCTAGAGATGCTCACGACCTTAGTGAGGTGAAACATCACCCCAGATGATCACTGCACTTTCTTGGCCCCAGACTGAAGTTCCAATATGTATAGTTTTCACGTGGAAACATCTATTTTCTTACCACCATTATCTGATGGCTGGCACCCTCTCCCCCATAATTCTGGGGGTCTTTTAGCCACGCTGCTTCTGTACTTCAGAACATGAGACTCTGGCCCCTGTCGGGACACCCAGCATCTCCCCTGGCCCTCACTGCTCTGCCCGTCCCTTCTGCTGACCCCGGTGGGAGCACAGTGTGGACGGCTCTGGGGGCAAGTGGGGACAAAACCCCATCCTCTTCTGGTGCCCTCAGGTCTGGCTGGTTTGTGAGGAGGACCCTTCTTTCCATCTTGGCTCCAGGTCTCTTGTCCCCAGGATTTCATTCAGGCACCTCTGGGCTGGATCAGGCTCCCTTGGGCTGGGAGTCTGTGGTCCTCTGATGACTATGACCTTGTTCCGGCCCCATCTGGCCTCCTGGCTCTCTTCTGGGAAGTCCTGTTCCAATAGATTCTTCTGCCAGTCCCCTCTCAGAATGGGCTTCTGCCTGGTTTCTGCTTCTCCCCTGACCAACCCCATGCCAGTGGTGTGTCCCCAGGCTGTGTCCCTTCCTCACGCCTGTCTTCTGCCCTTATATTACTTGGGAGCTCCTCTCCTCCCAGACAGGCTGGGAAGGGGTCCAGCGGCTCTGCCCCCTCTTGGCCTTGGTCATCCTAAATGACATTGCCATTTATAAGATAGTCACCAGAGAGAACTGTGAGAGCTGGTGTCCCCTGGTTGTAGGCTGACCTCTTGGTTCCCCTGTGGTCCCTGCCTCCCTTCCCCAGGGTGGGGTGGGGGGCTGATAGACACAGGCAAGATGTTGTTGTGCCTTAAACATTGTCATTACATTTAAAACTGTACATTTCCCATAAAAATCCAGGCTTCCAGCTTGTCTTGAGAAGTTGGACAATTCAGTCCCTCTGGATCCCCAGGGAGCAGGAAGCTGATGCTTCAGTCAGAGGGATGGGTTCTGTCCAGCCCATACAGCCTCCTGGGCCCACCTCGCTCCCATTCCTGCCCAGCTGCTGGACACCATTTTCTTGCTTGAGTCATGGGACTCATGGCAGGTCTCGACCCCCATCATCTCCAAACCAGGTACAGCCTTCTTGATGTGTCTTGTCAGTCCTCCTGCCTTGGAGCGGGGCAGGTCTTCACCCAGGACTCTGCCCCAGGACTGGCACGTGGGGAGTAAGAAGCTGAGCCTCCATGGGTTAGTTTCTTCTAAACCCAAGTGAAAGGAGATGTTTCGTTACTTTTGGTTCAGCTGCTCTGTCTTATTTAGGAGACATTTTGTACAGTAGAAATCAAGGCACTTCTATGGTTCGGTCATGCTCAACAGTATAAAATTATCTTTTAAACATTTTAAGACAAGACATCATTCCTATCTAAACCACAAACATTTCAATAACATCTTTTAAAATTTTTATTTTGAAATAACAATTCACAGGAAGTTGAAAAATTAGTACAGAGTGGTCCCACCTACCCTTAACGAAGTTTCCCCCAAAGTAACATCTTACATATTTATAGTATAATATCAATACCAGGAAGTTGACATAGGTACAATGCACAGACTTTATTCAGATCTTATTGGTCTTACGTGTGTGTGTGTGTGTGTGTGTGTGTGTGTGGTTCTATACAACTTTATCACCTGTGTAGATTGTGTGACCACCAACCCCAGTCAAGATACAGAACAGTTCCGTCTTCCCCAAAGATCGCTCATGCTACCCCTTCACATTCATCCTTCCCTGCCAACCCTGGGCAACCACTAGTCTGTAAATAGAATCATCTAGTAGGCACCTGTTTCAGTCTGTTAGCACTGCTATAACAAAATATCGTAAATGGGGTGGGGGCTTATAAAAATGGAAATTTATTTCTCACAGTTCTGGAGTCTGGCGAGTCCAAGATCAAGACCCCGACAGATCCCGTGTCTGGTAGGAGCCCTCTTCCTGGCTCACAGACTTCTTGCTGTGTCCTCACGTGGTGGGAGGGGTGGGGGAGCCCGCCAGGGTCTCTTTCACAAGGGCACTAACCTCGTTCATCAGAACTCTGCCCTCAGGACCTAATCCCCTTCCAAAGGCCCCGCCTCCTAATACCATCATCTTGGGAGTTAATCTTTCCACATATGAATTTTGGAGGAAACACACACATTCAATCTACAGCACTATCCTTTTTGAAACTGGCTTTTTTTTCATTCAGCGTAATTGCCTTGAGACCCATCCACAACGTTGAGTGTATCCATAGTTGTTGGGTGGATTATGTAACCATAATCCACTCCTTATTGCTGAGGAGTGTCCCATGGTGTGCATGTACCACTGTGTGTTTAGTCATCTTCCCATCAGAGGACATCTGGGTTGTTTCCAGTTTTTTACTATCATGAAAAAGGGTACTATGAACACGTAGGTATCGGGTTTTGTGCTTGAGAAGTTGGACAATTCAGTCCCTCTGGATCCCCAGGGAGCAGGAAGCTGATGCTTCAGTCAGAGGGACTTCTACATTCCAATACATTCCAATACATTCCAATACAACTCTTTGTTTCCAATTTTCAGAAGAGAAAACAAAAATATTACTCTTTATAGGGAAATTCCCATAAAAAGACTGACACTTGATTTACCTTTTACATCCAGCTCTTCTCCTCTCCCCCAGTTAGATTCATTCACCCAAATCCCTTTTATTGAGCACTTATTATAGGCAAGATTCCCTATGCATGGGTCTGTAACAGATCCTGCTTCATGCAGCTTATCCTAAGCATACATGCAAACAAACAAGTGCTCTGGAGAAAATTAAACTGGGTAATGAAGTGGAATGCTGCACAATGCAGAATCACAAACACAACTTCCTGAAAATCCGATACAGCTATGCTTCCCAAACTAGGGTATTCATGCTCCTCAAAGCACATGGCGGGGCAGCATTTCTTAAGTTTTGACGTGCAAAGGAGTCACTCCAGCATCTGGTTACAATGCAGATATGGATTCTCATTGGCTGGGATGGGGCCAAAATTCTGCATTTCCTACAGCTCCGGGGGTGGGGGGATGGGGAATGCTGAGGCTGCCAGGTGGGGGTCCATACTTGGAGTAGCTGGTGCTAGACTAAGTATGAAATGAAGCCTCAGGAAACATATAGCACATTAACAGTACTTGATGGTATTTGTTTGATGTTAAACAAATATTTATATTTATTATTTGTGTATAATATACTTAACATATTTATTACTTATGTATAATATATAAAATATGTAAGTGGATGAAGGGTTCCTTCATCCTTTCCATCCACAAATAAAGAAATCTACTTTATGCCACATCATTAGGGCTAGATCTCCAGCCCCCATACTGCTGTTCATTCTCTGAAATGCTTGGGTGGAGAATTTTGAGAGGCACCATGTCTGGGCATTTACTTACATGCTTACCTGGGAAGCCCAGCCCTGGCTGTTGGCCGTGTGGCTTCTCAAGGTCTGTTTCCTATGAGCCGGACCCCTTCTGCAGGGATCTCTGTTGTTCCAAGACCTGTCCGGAGCTTCATGCACCTGTGGGAGCAGCTTGTTCTGGGATTTGCCTTGGGACCCTGAGGCGCATTTATGGAATTTCCTCTGTTGAATAAATCTTTGCCCTCCAAGGACCCAATTAGACTTTTAAGAGAGACTTGATTTCTGAAGACTTTCTCTTTAGTAAATAATCTTGAGCTCCCCCAGTAAGGTTTAACAATAAATGCATTTTAGATTGATATCCACTTCTTGCCTAAGAGTTTGCTACGGGCTCAGCATTAATGCAGCCATACCCCACACCTTCTCTTTCATGTTTCCTTTGGGATTTCGCTTGGGTGATGCCGCTGTGATGGGGAGACTGTGCCCATTTAATTCTATAGGCAGACGAGATGGCCTGAAGCAATGGAGCTTACTGCCTGTGCCTTCCCTCCCTCTGCCCCTGTGGGGATAAGAGCACAGGTCGGGGGGAGGGCTGGGGGTGGGGGAGGCACTCGGCAAGACAAAAGTCTGGGTTTCCATCATCCGGCTTCTTTGCTACTGATAGGCCAGCCGAATCCACCTTGGCCTTCCAGCAAAGAATATGACTCAGCCGTCAGAAAGGATGAACACCCAACTTTTACATCCACATGGATGGGACTGGAGGAGATGATGCTAAGTGAAATAAGTCAAGCAGAGAAAGTCAATTATCATATGGTTTCACTTATTTGTGGAACATCATGGAGGACATTAGGAGAAGGAAGGGAAAACGAAGGGGGGTGGAAATCGGAGGGAGAGACGAACCATGAGAGACTGTGGACTCTGAGAAACAAACTGAGGGTTCTAGAGCGGAGCGGGTGGGGGGATGGGTTAGCCCGGCGATGGGTATTAAGGAGGGCACGTACTGCCTGGAGCACGGGGTGTTATACGCAAGCAATGAATCATGGATCACTACATCAAAAACAAATGGTGTATTGTATGGGTTGACTAACATAACATAATAAAATAAAATAAAGAAAAAATAAGAAAGAAAAAAAAAGAAAGAAAAGTGGTGGAATTTGGAACCACAGACAATAGATTGGCTTTGCAGCCGAAGACCCCGGCACTGGGAAGACTGACACCGACCTGGGTCCAGGCTGCCGGGAGCGACAGACCCAGGGACAGATCCTGGCCCAACTCCACTTCCAATTCAGAGGCTGGCCTTAAAATGTCCCCTGCAGGACCCCCTCACTCCCTCCTTTTCTGAAGACCCATTCTCTGAGGACTTTGTAAGCCATGTGTTGTAAAAGGCAGCACCTCCTGAGAAGAGCGTGCTGGGTCTCTGAGGAAGGTGTGGGGGAAAGTCCCCTCATGTCACAGCCACTACCCCCCAAAGAGTGAGCTGAAAGTAAACCTTTGCTGCGTTAAGCCAAGAAGGTTCCAGTGTGGCTCCAGATACCAGCGGGCTTCCCAGGCTGACAGCGCCGGCTGGGCTGTCTCTGAAGTCAAAGACTCGACAAGCAGGACGGGGGTGGGACCCTCCCTTCCCCTGTCCCTTCCCCTGGATTTGCGGTTCCTCGTGGCCATGTTTGCCGGTCATGGTAGCGTAGCGGCAGGCACACGGCAAGGAGAATGCAAACAAGGCTCTTGGATGTTATTTCAGATTATTTTCCTCCACGTGCCTCCTTGTTCTTAAGAGAATTATAATTCTTAGCTGAACGTCAAAGCAATCCATCCTCAATGGAGAAAATGTGGGCCATCCATGGAATCATAGAGATGAAAATAAAGATCATCCATTACTTCCTTATTCAGAGATAATCGCTGGCCACAGTTTGATGTATTTTTTCAGTTGTGTGTGTGTGTGTTAGATAATATATGTACATTTATATGTAACATCTCATTATATTCTGGTGTGAGCATTTCTTCCCGTCACTAAAACATGTGAAAAGATAATTTCACTGGGTGAATAACATTCACTTAAAGGCCCTAGCCTAGTTTATTGAAGCCTTATTCCATTGCTGGTTATCTGGGTTGCTTATAATCTAGTCAAAGCTAACTGTGCCACACATTTTTGTACCTGGATCTTTATTCAAACCCGTGCTATAGTCCCACAACGCACCTTCAGGCAGGAATCTAAGGGGTGGATTTACCGGGAGGCAGAGTATGATGGTTCTAAATCTTTCTGAACCTATGGCTAATCTACTTTCTGGAAAGATGATGTGATTGACACTCCTGAGCATCAGGGGAGCTTTTGTCCCTCTCTTTAGAACTGATGACACTTTGGCTTAACTCTCTACCTGTCATCTTGTTGAAGGGTTGCAATAGGAATAGAAATCTCATTCTGCACCACTGGTTCTTCATTTGGGCGGGGGTGGTGGTGGTGGTTATAGGTTCATTTAAGATCCCGGAGAAAGAGATGGATCTTCAGCTTCCCTGTATCCTCTCCCCCACCCCCCACTATTGCATTATTCACTATTGTTTGGAACAGATTAATGGGGGTGGGTGGGAACAGGGACATGCATGAAGACACTGGTGAAGAGTGATGGAAGCCGGCAGTGAGGGTGGAAGGAAGGTGACATACTCAAGTAAAGAGGCAGCAGAATCCCCAGGGCCTGGTGACCACCTGGACCAGGTGAGGAGAGGGGGCGGATCACACTCTGGTGTTGGAGCTTTCACATTATTTTAAGTAACTTGTCAATGCTGCGCCCAGACCCTCACTGCCTCCCTGGTTCTGTCCCCACAATAATTTTCCTTCCTCTGTCTCCTTCCACCCTTCTTTGTATATTCAATATCTGTGTGCCAGGCTCTGCATTACATGGAATGAATACAACCCTGAATAATGCCTCTGCTCTGCCCTGCCCCCAAAGGAGGAGAAGATAAACAACAAAGAAATTAAAAACTAAATAAAACTTCAACTTGTGATAAAGTGTATGAAGAAGGAAATAGGATGCCTAGGTAGAGAGTACTGAAGGATGTATTAGCTATCTGTTGCTGTGTAACAGACAAATTCCAAACTTAGCAGCTTCAGACAATAACCATCTGTTACTTCTAGTGTGTGAATCGGGACCCTGGGAGCAGCTTAGTTGGGTGGTTCTGGCTCAGGGGCTGTCATGATGCATTCATCAAGCTGTTGCCCTGGGCTTAAGCCTCACTGGGGCTAAGAGTTGATTCCAAGCTCACTCCTGTGATAGCTGACAGACCTCAGATCTGCCTGGTTTGTGGGACTAAGGGCCTTAGTTCTTTGCTAGATGTTGGCTGAAGGCCCCCCACCCATAGTTACTCAACATTGGATCCTCTCCTCCACAGGGCAGCTCACTACATAGCAGCTGCCTTCCCCCAGGGGAGTGGTCTGAGAGAGAGCATGTAAGAGACCATGCGAGTCCAGGAGGGAAGCCACATTGTTTTTCTCACCTAATCTGGGATGCCATGCTCTCCCTTCTACTGTATTCTGTTTGTTAGAAGTGAGTCTCTTATTCTGGTCCTCATTCAAGGGGAGGAGAATCAAACTCCATCTTTTGAAGGGAGGAATGGCAAAGAATTTGTGGATGTATTTTTTTTAAGCTACTATAAGGAGGTATAGTGGGGGTTGGCATTACTTTACATAGGATGACCCTCTAGGTTTTTAAAGACACATTTCAAATATTATTAAGAGCTATATTGCAAGAAATTTATACTGGTCCAATCCCCTTAGCTAAAAAATCTTAAGGCAGATGTGTTTCAGATTTCAGAATTTTTAATATTTTAAAGAAGTAATACAATGTATGTGTCCTATATTACATAAAACCCTGTAGTGGGGTCTGGGGCTACAGCCTGTAATTAAGCACATTAATATTTCCACAGTGAAACCTCTGAATATTCATACCACATTGGATAAATACAGTCTCTGAATAGCTTCATGCCAGTTAAGATCAGATTTGTGGACAAATTTATGCCAAACATAGAAAGCACTTCTGTTTATCAGAGCTTTTTGGATTTTGCAATTGTGGGTACAGGGCTGTAGACCTATAATAAATCTCCAACAGTGTACCCATCTAAAATAAAGAGTAGCTACTTACTTTTTAAACTATTTCTTTACCAGATCCCATGCAAACTTAGCGACATGATTTGAAAAATCCTAAGATCCCTCAGAGATGGTATACCATGGTGGAAAAGATTTGTTATGACTTCCAGCCTCCAGGAACCTTCCAGTGTCAGAGCGGAAAGCGAGATTGCAGCCATGCTGAGGGTTTTTGTGTGGGAGCCGGAGACCTCCGGCCTTGAGCTTGGGAGTTCTGGGGGAACATTAAAGAATCTGGACCCCTGAGCACAGAACACCATCTGAGCGAGGGTTTGAGGAGGAACCTCACAACTGGATTTTGGAGGATGCTCTTTTCTTCCCTATAAAATCTGCCACCACCACCACAGAAGTATTTTTCCATCAAGAGGCCAGGGAGCTTAAATAATGTTGGCCACTGGATCCAAACCAGATGACATTATGGATTTTAAAAACGAGGCCATGCTTGAAACTCCAGCAGTTGCTGTTTTGAAAAAGGAAGCATCGGGTTTAAAAACCAGAGGCTTCCCCCTAGGATGAGGAGGAGCCATATTTGATTTAAAAAGTAAAATTAAATTGAAAAACCCAAATAGTGAGAAGTCATTTTGAGGTGTCTAAAGAATACAAATGAAAGCTTCTGATGCTTATAGGAAGTACCCATCTTTGGAGTTTGCTCCATGGGTATCCCTGGGTCTGACCCCGGAGAGGGGTCAAGTGCAAAGCACCCTTGGCGAGGGGTGAAGGGCGGGCAGAGCTTACTGAGCAGGTGAGACGGGGGAGTGAATGAGTGTGAGATTTGGGGTGGCAGAAGGGATCCTTTAAGGATGCAACAAAGGTCAATTCTGAATCCTGAAGCCTGCTGTGGCCAGCAGGCAGGTGACTTTGGGCTCACGACTCTGTGCAGCACTTCGGTGTGTACAGTCCTGTTCAACCCTAGAAAGAAACTATTGCATAGGATTTGTTACCCCCCAGCTGCAGGTGAAGAGCTGGAGTGTCAAAGTCGTGTACTTGCACTCAGGTCTCTTTGTGACGGAACTGTGCGTCCATCCAAAGACACGGCCAAGAGGCCACAAACCCCTCCCGCCTCTTCCCCAGCCTCAGGAACGTGTGTGGTGTGAGGCCAGAATTAAGAATTCTGTCCCAGACTTGTTAAATTGGAGGTGTCTAGTGATAGCCACTGCTGCGTTCACAATCTCATGTCCCACGCCAGTTCCCAAGTTGAAACCCTCACCTTCAAAGTGACAGTGTTAGAAGGTGGCTTTTTGGGAGGTGAGTAGGTCGTGAAGGCAGAACCCTCCTGAGTGGGATTCCTGCTTTTAAAGAAGAGGCCCCACAGAGCTCCCACACCCTCCATCATGAGGACCCCCCCAGGGAGGAGGCACCGGCCATGAACCAGAACCTGATCATTGGCACCTTGACCTGGGACTTCCAGCCTCCGGGACCTCGGGTAATACATGTCTGTTGTTTCCAAGCCATCCATCTGTGTTATTCTCAGACAGAGGCCCACAGATGCAGGTGCTCCATAGTTGCTTATGTTCATCTTTGTTCCCCGGTCTCACACACTGATTTTTTGGGGACTTTTGTTTTTAGAATAGGTACCTCAGAATGCCAATGTTGGTGCAATGCATTATTGTTCATGAACACCCAGCCCCCCACCAAAGTTCAAACCTTTGGTTGAAAGTCCTGCTCCTAAAATGAGGACATTTGAAAAAAGAAGTTACTATGTGCAAAAAAGGTGCTTATCTATGTATCTATATTTATATCTCTGAAAATGTCAAAGCAACGTAACTGTGCAGCTAAGAAAATGGCAAGTCCCACGGTGGAATATGGTACAGCCATTGCAGGACAGCATGGGGGCAGATGCTGAGGACAGGTGGAAAGGGCAGAATATCAGAATGTGCAGGCCCTGCCTTCAAGTCCGTGATGTTCTGCTTATTCATTGTTCAACAGGACGATGGTGTAATGAGCAGGTACGATGTGCCAGGTACCGTGCGTGGTGTTTTCATGTGCCTTCCTATGGATGCTCATGGCAAATGTGAGCTGGGCGTCACTGCTTTGCAGATGCAGGTGTTGGCACTGGAGGTCAGCGCTGGGATTTCGTGGAAGGGGGTCCCATGTCTGGCGGAGATTTGGGCTGCAGCCACTAGGGCCTGTTCCGAGCCAAGATTCCACGGCCACTTGAGACTCATGCACGAAGCCCCTTTGCCCCCTCTCCTGGAGCGGGATTCCCTCACTCCTTCCTGGACCCCTCTGCTCTTATCACAGCTTGCCAGCAAAGCAGCTCTTTGTCCCGTGAAACCACGGGATGTGTCTGGAGAGGTAACCCAATTTCATGGACAAAAACTTCCCTTCTTTCTTTCATTATTTTTAAAACGTTTAAGTAGGTAATACATAAACAACATACACAACTCAGAACATTTACAAGGGACCCCCTGCCCCTGGCCCTAGGCCCCTCATCCCTGGGTCCCTCTCCCCGGTGGCAATCACAGGGGATTGCCTGATTTGGTCTTCCCTTCCAGAGATAGTCCACGCACATGAGATGCATCCTGAGCCTAAACATCTTTGCCTCCTGCCCTTTTGTATGCCAACAGCTGTGCATACTTTTCAAACAGCTTTCCCCAGCTCTGATACCTAATGGTACCTCTCTGAACTCATTCCACATCAGAGCACATCAATCTGCTTTCTTCTCATTTAAAGGCCTGTGTAGATCCCATCTTATGTGCCCTGATTTATTTGAATATTGCTTATGGAAGGATATTTAGGTCATTTCTAATTTTTTGGCATACAAATAACGTTACAGTGAATGTGCATGGACGCGTATCGTTTCAGCACGTGGAGGTCTGTGTGGGATAAATTCCTGGAAGCGAAGCTGTCAAAGGGCCTGAGAGTTTTAAACATTGACGGATCTTTCCCGATTGCTTCATGACGAGGCTGACATCGTTTAAACCCCCACAGTGGTATTCGAGTCAGGCTCCAGGCTGTCCACATTCTAGTTCAAATATGTGCTTGCGGGCTGGAAGGAAATATGTGCTTGCCCCAGTGGTAGGACTCGGGGCGACTCACTTCCCCTCCATGGAATTTGGTTTCCATCGCCAAGGAGAGGTAATGCCACTGGTCCAAGTAGTGCCACAGCTCTGACAGAGATGTACAAGGCACTGGGCGCTATGCCTTGCCAGCTCCAGAACATTTGGCACGGTGCCTCGGCAACCGTGTGGCTTCCGGGGATGTCTGCTCAAGGCCTGCAGGAGGTCGGGTCCTCTTTCCCTGTGGGGCCATGAAGGCCTTGAGCACCCTCAGAAGCAGTGAAGGGGGGGCAAGTAGGCGGCCCCACATTGGAAAGGACGTGTAGACATCATCGGTCACTTGGCCAGGCCCCTTAGCAGCACGGGCTTGAAACTGTCCGACGGAGGGCCAAGCTGGCTGGCATGTTGTCCCAGATACCCAGACACACGGTGGCGGGGGGGGGAGGGGTTCGTGCATCTAGCACATCTTTGGAAAATCATTTTGTTGCCAGAAGACCACAGCAGGAGCTGGGGACCATAAATTTTGAAATTTCATATTAGTCTTTTGGGGAAAATGATGAGTTGAAATCTAAATCGTGATATCTAGAATGATATTATTGTAGAGGGAACTTTCTGCTTGGTTTCTTGCAGATTCCATCTTCATGTTATAAAAAACAGCTTCTAAATAGCATTGTTTAAAAAAGAGAGTCATGGAAGGACTTCCAAAAGTCAATTATTTTTGTATCCTAATTTTTTAATCATAAAAATATACATAATTACTATGAAAGCTTCGATCCATGTGGAAGCATGTTTTGTGTGAAATCACTCAGTTGCTTGTTCCCATCCCCAGCCTGGGGGACAATTAGATTTTCCCCTTTGGGAGACTTAGTTCTGTGCCTATTAAAAAACTCTGTGTGAGGGCCCCTCGGTGGCTCAGTCGTTAAGCGTCTGCCTTCGGCTCAGGTCATGATCCCAGGGTCCTGGGATCGAGCCCCGCATCGGGCTCCCTGCTCAGCGGGAAGCCTGCTTCTCCCTCTCCCACTGCCCCTGCTTGTGTTCCCTCTCTCGCTGTCTCTCTCTGTCAAATAAATAAATAAAATCTTTTTTTAAAAACAACTCTGTGTGTACATGTGTATTTTATGACACACAAATAACCATTTTACAGATGGGAAACCCTACTAACACACTGTTCTGTAGCTTGTTCTTTTTTCACGAGCTGATGTTTTAATAGAGGCTGAAAATGTTAGAATAAAGGATGTGGCATTTGCATTCTCCATCCTGCTGATCCTGCACATATAGAGTGAGCTGCTGAAGTTTCCACGGCAAGTTCATGGCGTGGGTCATCCAAGCCATCCCCAGGAGAAGCGACCGAGTGAACAGAGGAAGTGAATCCTGGAGAACAGAGAGGGACTCAGGGGGCATGATAGCTGTATTTAGCTATCAGAAGGGTTGTAGAGGGAGCAACCATGGTTCCATTCTGGTGGTCTCGAGACTGTAGCCGGAGGGCGGGGGCGGATGTTTCCAGAAGCAGAGACCAGCAAATCCTGAGTGGCATCCTCAGAGACCTGGCTTTGAGTCAAACTGCCTGAGTTCCAATTTTGACTCTTCCACCTAGTAGCTAAATAAAGTCTCTGTGCCCAGTTTCATCATCTGTAAAATGGAGTCAGCAGGTCCTTTTCTGTGCTGTTTCCGTGAAGACGGGATGAGATATCCTATGTCAAGCTCTCAGAATAGTGCCTGGAGCAGAAGGAGCCCTCCATAAACACAATGAACATGATGATACTTTTGGTGAGTGATCTGTGCACCCAGGAGCTCTCTGGCCGCGGCGGCCCCAGTACCTTTGCTTAATTGGGTAAGTCCGTGTCCCTATCCAGTGTGGCTTTAGAAAACCCTGCTTTTATCAGGCTTTGCTCTTCATTCTGGCTCTTCCTCATCCCCTCAGCTGGTTGTCTGGCTCCTCAGCTGCTCTCTTGGCAGGTCACCATTCGCTGGACAGGTTGGCTTCCTCCAGGCTGGGTGGACCTTCTCCATCCTGCTCTGCCCAAGCGTGAGCCCAGGCTTTCCTTAATATCCCCCAGCACTGCGGGGAGCACACCCACCATATCAATTCATAACTTTCCCTCTGTGAGGGGGAAAGCCTTGGGTTCCTGGATACCCCCCTGGCGCTTGCTGGTTGCCTCTCCGATGGTCACTGCTGCATATCTCCAGACTTGGGAACCCATCAAGCCAACTCTGGGTGGTTCACACCCTTTAAACTCTGTGACTTCCCTTCAAGTGCTGCCCTTTGGCCAGATCCTTTCCTTCTTTCTCCTCCAGCCCAGGCAATGGTGTGCTGGTAAGTCATCCCTTAGAAAAAAAAAAAAAAAAGAAAAAGCTATGATTTGTAGCGTGTGCCAATTTCTGTGGTATAAATACTCCCACCACCGTCTATTTCAAGCTACCAACAGTTTAACAACTAGCTCCCACAATTCTTGCATATTTGGCGATTGCTCTGGGAGATACACTTCTGAGCAGAGCTTTGACAGCATGCCTCAGGCTAAATTGGTTCTGGGTGTGATACTGGGTATCAATAAACAGGGAAATAGCTAGCAATGAGCTCCCTTGACACTGCACAGAGTTTCTGCAGCAGTTCCTCTCGGCTTGGGTTTCAGAACTTGATTTTGGGCTGGCCGGGGGATTTCTTTAATCCGCATTACTGCCCTTATGCATGTTGCCCCCTCTTTTCATATGTCTTAAGAATCCTCCCTTGAATGAAACTGAGAGCTCTAGTTTGGGCTTGTGTGATAGGGCATCAGGGCAAGATTTCTAGAACAATCCATGCTATTTTGTTTTTAATATATTAGGAGCTTCTTCTTCTTCTTCTTCTTTTAATTTTAGAGAGAAAGCATGAGTTGGGGAGAGGGAGATGGAAACAAGCAGACTCCCCGCTAAGCAGGGAGTCTGACATGGGGATCGATCTCACGACCCTGAGATCATGAACTGAAACCAAGGGTTGGGCGCTTAACCGACTGAGCCACCCACGTGCCCCAGTCTATGCTATTTTTATTTGCTGGATATAAAAGAGAGAATCAGGCCCCAGATGTTCATAGATATTTGGGACCATCACACATGCTTCTTTCAGAAAGTCCTGTCCATGCCCTATTCTCTTCAACCAGTCCTTCCAAGAATCTACATTAGCCATATTTCTAGGTGAAATCAAACTTTCTTACCCGGTATTTTCAGCCTCCAGCAGAATAAACAGCAACCTCAGGAAACAGATATCTCGGCAGCTTTGTGACAAAATAGCCTTCCCTTCCCTGCCAGTCGGGGAGAGCACCGCCAGCCCCCACGGCCCCCAGAAGGACGCCAGATGCAAGGGAGTTTCCTTTCCTTGGCTGGTCTTTCAAGTGAAGAATTCTTGGAGCATGAGTCATCTATCCTGACTCCAGACAGAATCCCGTGGCCAGGACCTCCTGGGAGAGAGGGAAGTGAGAACAAGGCAGAACAGCCATGGTTCTGTGGGGTTGGAGAAGGGCTCCCAGTCACTCTGGGCTTAAGGACACGGGGCCACAGACAGAAGCAGGAATGGGGAACCCACTAACAGGGGACCCAGGAGAAAGGAGAGCAATCTTCCCCTTGTTCCTGTACACGGCTGAGGGCTGCGTCGGACAATAGGGCATCAGCCTCAGGGGCTCAGCTTGAGTTGTGGCAAAGAGCCTGCCCTGTCACTTCCACAGAGCCACTGGGCCAATCCAGGGGCCCGAGACAACACAACCTCCAAAGGGGAATAAAGAAATTCCTGCCCCATTTCCCTGAATGCAAGTATTTGCTATTAGGTAAAAAAAAAAAAAAAGGTCCATGTCAAGGATAAATCTTCATTCTGAATTGTAAGCAAATGATTACTCTTTGTGGTCACCAAACAGTAGCTGTGCTACTCTGTTTTACAGCAAATATGTGATTGAAGAGGTGAGTATGTATGTTATCAAAGGATCCTTTGCTTTGCCAAGGGATTCTTTACAGATAATTGCGTAGGGTCTTTGAGTGTTTGTTTCAAGTCAAACTATTAGGATGGCCAGAAATCTGCCATGTCAAACCCTCTGTCAACTGAGATTAAGCAGGAATGAAGGCAAAGGACCCCTGACTTGTTACCGTATCTGGGCTTGGATGACCTTGGGCTTAGGTGGCCTTTGCCCTGGATGGACTTGGGCTCGGATGGCCTTCTGCCCTGGGTGGCCTTGGGCTTAGGTGGCCTTCCACCCTGAATGGCCTTGGGCTTGGATGGCTTTGAGCTTGGATGGCCTTGGGCTTGGATGGCCTTCGCTCTGGATGGCCTTGCCAAGCTGAGTTCTCGGAACCTGGAGCCTGAGGTCATCTGTGTCTGCTTCTTTGTCACTGCAGTTTGGAAATGGTTAAGTGGCTTTTTTTTACTGCAGACTCTCGGGCTCTTGCATGTGAAAATTTGCTCTGAGTGTCCCAGCGTAGGTCACGTTACACGACCTTATTTGAAGGCATAACCTATGGATCCGTGTCTACTCCTGTTGCGCCGTCCTGAGGATGAGAGGATTAGGCAAGAGCTCATCCACCAACCATGCTCCACAAACACAGCCAGAGTTTCAGGCGGGAAATGTGTTTCTGCAAAGCATGCTCTTTTTTACTGAAATGGTAACTCTCACCTATCCACACACGGCTTCCAGAGACTCTCTTGGTAGAGCCTGAAAACCTGGGAGGGATGTGTTCCTCCTGATAACCCCACTTCTCACCCAGGCTCCTGCACACCCAGGGAGCTGGTCTGGACTTGAAGGAGACCTGGCATCTAGGGGACAGTGCCACATGATCCACCACTACGACCCTTCCCTGAAGCAGATACCATCTCAACTTTCTCAGAAACCTGACGTTGTGTCAGTCTGGATTCTGCCAAGCAAATAGTGGCAGAATTTTGGTTTTGCCCTCAGAAGCTCCAGTGTGAATGCCTGGTGTGCACTGCAGGGAGACTCTCAGCCAATGATCAGTGAGCAGGTGTCTTGACCTCATCAGTTTGTGAGAAGCAGGCTTTGCTGTTCTTCCCCCACAAACATCCCCTGCGGCCCACGGTCTTGACCGTCCTGGTTCCCATGCTCTTGTGGGCCGTTCTTACCAGAGGCTGTGGAGCCTGGCAGGAAATTCGATGACCAACTGTGCTGTGTTTGTTTTAAAACAAGCACCCGGGTTAGGATTGTTGAACATAAAATATGCTTCAGAAAGTTGGTACACTGATCTTTCCTTTAGCAGTCTCTGCAAAGTCATCTTCTGAAAGTTATTTTGATGAACGTAATCCCAGAACGAATTAAAACATGCTTCACGTGGGAGCCTCCAGGGTCAGAGGCTACTTGCACTTGTAATCCGCATGGGCTCTCAGAAGCAAGCGTGAAATCAAATACCAGAAAACGTTATTTTAATGATGATTTTTCATTCTCCAGGTATCAGACTCCTGAAGCACATTGTTTATGGGCAGAATTCTCAATTCTTCTTCCCATCAGTCTTCAGAGTGAGTGAGTGTGTGTGTGTCTGAGCGTACACCTGTGTGTGTTCATCAAAGACAACAAGAGCACAGCATCTTTAGAGGATATATCTTAAGGGCTTATATTTAATTATTTGGCTTGGAATTGACTTAAATATAAGTTCCTCTGTTGAATATAAGGGACATTATACACTGCATTTCTGACTCAATATTGCAATTGAAAGGCAAATCTCTTTTTATGAAGATTTTTGCCTAAGGATCAGTATAACCGCCACATCATTGGGTATGAAGCATCCCATCTGCTAATTTCCGGAAATATTTGAAAGCATCACCAGCAAAGATCATAGCAGGAAGGTGGGGCCCCTGGAGGCTGGGTCCTGGCCCTTCTGTCATTTGGCCTCGACTTCTCTGAGTGGCAACTCCTTGTCTGTGAAATGCAGATGTCTAATACTTTACCTCATGGTCTGAGGATTCCAGTACTCACTCACTCAGTGAGAGGCTGGGGACCGGGCACTGTCCTCAGCTCGGGGAAATGGGGCAGGCAGAATGCCAGCACAGTGCTGGGGGGCCTCGAGAGTATTCAATAGACCTTGGCCCTCAGCCTCTCCCTCCTGCAGCCGGGGTTTCTTTTGCTGCTATAACTGTGTTATAAACACTTTCCGACGCAAGGAGGAGAGAGGCTGCAGTTGTTCTCCAGTGAATGATCACCATTAAGAGCTCTGTGTAAGGAACAGGCATGTGACTTTTGCTCTGAGGATCTATGTCTCACTCCCTCCTGAGTACCAAGCTGGCGCCGGCCTCTCTGAGACCACACGTGTGCACCAGCCCCATAGCGCCACGCTCCATATAGCATCCTGCCTTCCTGGGACTCGCTCTGTGGCCTGACATCTACGATAACCTCGGACACCAAATAGAGGTGCAAGCCCCTGGATCCGTGCTGGCCAGGAGAGGCAGGGGCATCCCTCCGCATCTGCCCCCAGGAAAGAAAAGTCTGATGTCAAAACCGATTGCTGCGGAGACCTCTTGATTTTCCACAGCTCCTTAATGAGTTTGGGAAAATGCGAAGGTAGGCCTATAAATATTTTAGGTGAGAGTGTGTGTATGTGTCTAAACTGTGGTAATAGGAATGTGGGAGGTGGGAGGCTGACCAGGGGTAGAAGGACCAGGAGGAGGGAGGCAGAGGTCCAGAGGCACCTGCCAGAGGCCAGGACCTAACGGGACATAGCAGCCATAAGCAAGACCCTGCAGAAAGGACTAAGATGACATTTCTAGGTCAGAGAGGCTGGCATTAAGTGAAGCCATTGGACCCCTTGTGGGGGGCATTTACGCCTTGCATGGAGGTGCCGCGGGGGACAGAAAGAGAGAGATGGTGTGCAGCAGAGCAAAGCAGACTGGGCGGAAGTCTGGCAGAAGCTGGGGGACCGATGGCCTCGTCGTGGGGCAGCCAGGGGACAGATGCAGGTGTGGGCTGGCTCAGCAGAGGCTGTGACATGGCTCCTTCCCCACAGGGTCAGAGGAGGACAACCTTGCAGGAGGGACATCACTTGGTCCAAGAGGAAATATACCAATTGGGGTGCTCTCCTTGTCTCTGGGTTCACAGATAATTTTGAATTTGATTGCCACAGGAAAAGCTGCACACCTAGAAACAGTTCTCACGTCGCCTTTTAAAACATTATGTTTTATAATGAGAAGCCTTGGGTGTCTCACAGTAATGGAGCAACAGATTGGATGTCCCTGCTTAGTATCCACGGTCTATTACACAGTCATTAAAACCAGGGGGCATGAAGATCGTGGGGCACCACAGGATCTGTTCGCGGCATAACATTAATGAAAAGCAGGGCATAGAAACTAGTAGGCAGTCTGATGATAACTCACAGCATTCAGCAAGGTTTTATTGAGCACCTACATGTGCCCAGGAGGAATGGGCTCTGGATCCTAATAGAGAAGCACTTGTTCTCTTTGAGAATGGGGTTCACTGGGGGGTGACGAAGCAAGCAGATGCACAGTGAGAAACAATGGACCATTCTAAGTGGCGCAAAAGATAAATAAGCCATGACGACTTATGTTAAGTTCCACGGAATATACAAGCAGGACACGGTAGATGGAGAACAAGAGAGAAGGGCAGGTTCAGGACAAAACAGGCCGGTCCCTGCAGGCTGGAAGGAATGCACAGAAGCCGGAGTGGCCGAACCTGGGCTCAGGATGGGGGCCGAGCACCTGCCTCCTCCGTTCAAATGCTGACTTCTCCACTTACCTGCTCTGGGACTCTGGGCAAATCTCTTAACTGCTCTCTGCCTCGGTTTCCTCATTTGTAAACCAGGGATGCCAGCAACACCTGCTCCTCGCGGGCAGGTCTGAACAGATTCATGTGCAAGTCATGGTTAGCTATTGTCACTATGGTGGTGTCATTTTTTCTAGCTTTCAAATTATTGATAACATTAATATTGCATGGATAATTGCAATGTTTAAATGATAAATAAAATAACTTTTGATGTGTTAGTCCGGGTCCTCCAAGAAGCAGACGCCAAGACCATATATATGTGCTGTCTATATACTCTACCCACGCATGTTCAGAGTGTAGCCCACTGTCACGGAGAGTCCAGTTACTCTTAGCAAAGGCCACAAGTCTCAAATCCTGGTTTGGCTGATTTAAGGATAATGACCTTAACATTGGCTTTCATGGGTTTGGGTCGAAAACCAAGTCTTTGATTTCTTCACCTAAAAGGTGAGGGCTCTCAGCCACGTGCCAACATCAAGCCCGGCTTCCTACCTCTTGGCTTAGTCCTATCCCCCACTGTGCCACCTACTTCACGTTCCAGCAAACTGACTCTTGCCTCTGCTAGACCGTGTCTTTGCTCACGCTCTTCCCTTGGCCTGACAGGCCTTGCCCGGCCATATCTCAGGGGGAATCTAATTAATTTCATCCTGTTCGATACAAAATACTAATACTGGTGAAGGTACCATAAACTCGTAATGTGTCACTACAATGAGAAACATCAGTGAGAAGCTCTTTAACTAGTGTTATCAATCCAGAAAATATTTTGCATTAGTTAATAGACTAGATATTCTGGAATGCCCCAAAATATTTCTTACAACTCATATTCGGTAGGAATCTTATAGAAATGGCCCCACATTTGATCACATTTCTGAAACTTTACAAGATGTTACCAATAAAGATTTGTGAAGCTGAAAATTTCCTAAACTATCACCATGAAAAAACTAATCTTGTTCAAGCACGTTACGACCAAGACTAACTTATCTTTTTTTCTTTCTGATACAAAGTTGTTGACAAATTAAAAAGGCAATGAGAGTGTACAGCCAAAAAAAAATCTGGAAAAGGAAAATAAGCCACATGGCAGGTAATTAATAAAATAGTGTTATTCTGGATGGTGTGATGTTTGTTGGTTAGTCAACAATTATAATTTATTGTAATTTCTTTTCATGCAAAGTAAGTACTCCCTCTCACATCCAATTGCATTGTAATTATGTCTTCCTTTCATGGGAGAGGGCTTGTATATTATATAAATAAGCATCAGCCCCACACCACCTGGACTGTCCTCTGTACGAAGCTGGTGATGAGGTGCAGGAGGACTCCGCGCTCTCCTTCCAAATCTTGTTCCCCCTACTTCCCCAGTGACTCAGTTGACAGCTGACCCAGCCCTGCTCCATGCACAGACCCTCAAAGAAGCAGATCTCCTGCGTTCTGCTCACAGCCCTGTCCCCTGGTTCTTGGGGTTGGGCTGAGAGCAGAGATCTTGCTGCTCCTCTGTCTGGGTTGACCTTTTCATCTCTAGGGGCTCAAGCACAAAATCTCCCCCTAGAAGGGTTCCTGTCTCTCACGCAGACCAGCTCATGCCCATAGAGCCCGGGGTGGGGGATGGGAGTGGGGGTGGGGCTCCCGGTCTCATGTGTGTAGCTATACCTGATCCAACCGACCACACTGTACTATCCAGTTCTGATAAGCACCCCGTCATTTCATGTCCATCTGTTATCTGCGGCATTCTGCGGCCAGATCGTCTTCCCCAAACACCACCGTTCATACCAGAGTTGGCCCAGAGCTTCCAGTGGCTTCCCACCTCCTAGAGCAGTAAGTCCAAATCCTTAGCCTGGTAGGCAAAAGGTCCTTTCCCATCTGTTCTCTTCCTACTTTTGACTTTGAATCTCTCTTCCTTTAGCTGACTCCTCTGCTTTCGGCTTTTTTCGAGCCAAATGATTTTAGTCATTGTTCCTAATCAGTGCCATGAAAAGTCTCTTGTCTAGTCTTTACTCCCAGCTGATCTCGGGCTTGATGCTTTGTCCAGAGACCTGCAGTGGTGTGCCTCCCACCCAAGGGCATGGAACAACAGGACGTCCACTCCCTTCTTTTGGATACTTTTAATCTTTCGTTATTCTCGTGACTGATTTGATGCTCCCAAGACTACTGTGCTTAAATAACTTCCATAGCCTTTAAGAAAATCCATTTTATATCTTTAAGATTTTATTATTTATTTGAGAGAGAGAGCACGCGGTGGGGGAGGGGCAGAGGGGCAGAGAGGGAGGGAGAAGCAGGGTCCCCACTGAGCATAAGGAGTCCCATGCGGGGCCCGATCCCAGGACCCTGGGATCATGACCTGAGCCGACGAAGGCAGACGCTTAACTGACTGAGCCACCCAGGCGCCCCCCAAAAATCCATCCTATATCTAAAGAGGAGAGTGTTCATCGATCAATGAGGGTATCCACTTTTGTTAGCCTTTAAATGAGAAGATTTACTAATCCGGCTTTTCAAACACCCATTGCAAACATTTAGTATTTATTTCCAGTTCCTCACTAATGCATCTATGTATCTTCGCATTGTCCTTGTTGAAGCAAGCAACTGTGTATCTTAATCTACTGAAAACTCTTGGAAGAGGAGATAAAAAAAAATACAAAAGAATCTTCAGGTATATGATTTGCTTCTCTGTATACTTGTACTGAATTAGATAGCTCTGCCCAGCATGGATCTGGGATCAGTGAGGTACAGAGGCGCTTAGGGCACAATATTTAAGGAGGCACTCACTCTCAGGTCCTTGCAAGTGTAGGATCTACATCTGAGAGTGCTGCTTCCTTAAATGTTTCCAACCAGAGCAACTGTCTCTTAAGGAGGCACTTCTGCTCCGGTGCTTTCCGGGCACTGGCACTCCCGAGAGTCAGTGCCTCCTTAAATGTTGTGTCCTGAGCATCTATCTGGCCCTGGGCTAGCCTGACCCTGGGCAGAGATGCATCACATCTCTGTGGATGCAGGGTGGCTCTTAGGCAATGCCAGTGTTTAAGTTGGATTGCTCAAGATTCTTGAAAGGTCTAGAAAGGAAATCAAATCCAAATATTCAGGAACTCCAAGGGCAAGGATTTTAGTCCAAAAGTCATTGCTAGAGCAGAGAGTGGGGTCCAATCACAAACCAAGTTGGAATGGAAGATGATGAGCAGGTAAATGTAGAAGCCAGAGGACAAACAGGAAACATAAAACCCCAAACAAGTAGATCAAAACACAGGCTGTTTTGAGCGTGGAGGTCCAGATGATCTTCACAATCACACATTTTATTTGGCATACATTTTGTCATGAGAATACAGTGTCATTTTTTTTGGTAACAGTGTTATTGAGATATAATTCCCACAGCATATGATTCACTCATTTAAAGTGTACAATTTAAAGTGTTTAGTTTTGGGCGCCTGGGTGGCTCAGTTGGTTAAGCGACTGCCTTCGGCTCAGGTCATGATCCTGGAGTCCCGGGATCGAGTTCCTCATCGGGCTCCCCGCTCGGCGGGGAGTCTGCTTCTCCCTCTGACCCTCCCCCCTCTCATGTGCTCTCTCTCTCAAATAAATAAATAAAATCTTTAAAAAAAAAATAAAGTGTTTAGTATATACATAGGGTTGTACAACCATCACCAAAACTTTAGGACATTTTTATCACTTCAGAGAGAAACCCCATGCTCTCTAGCTATGGTTCCCAGCCTTCCCACTTCCTCCCAGCCCTAGGTAACCACTAGCAGAATTAATTTTTAGATGTTTGCATTATTGATTCATTTGTCTTCAGTGTTTCACGATTATTAGAATGTTCCACAGGTCAACTATAAAGGAAGAACACAATTCCCCTTATAACCACTTTTACCTTCAGGTGGATCCTGTAAATGGACCCACCTGGATCCTGCTGAGTACCTTGTTGGCTTGGGTGTGCAGAGGAGAGCCTGGAACAGACTTCCATTTGTAGGAAGGGAGTGTGTCCTGGAGTGATGTGAGATCTTTTCAGACCAGGGAGGAGGTATAATACCAGGGGGAGGGGTTGAGGAAGTCAGATGAGAAAGGACAAAAACACAAGAAAAGAGTCGAGTGGAGATTCTTCAGTGGCCAAAGAATATTTTCAAGCCAGGATACCCCACTGTCAATTCAAAGTTGATTATGCGGCCATGACATAGACCTTCCCCACAGAGTGTACCCCCCTCACCCCCGGCCCAGCCATGCCAGTCTTCTGTAATTGCCATGGCACTCACTTATGGATGCTTGGAAAGACGTGTGTGTGTGTGCGTGTGTGTGTGTGTGTGTGTGTACGTGTGTCCACATGCATGTGTCAGGGAGGAAGACACTGAGTTTCCTTTCAGAGTGGACATGGTGTCAGTGAGGAGGACCCGAGAGCCGAGGTGACTATGAGAACACGGGTGTCCTTCAAATCCAAAGTCTTGACAGTGCTGTTGGGAACCGAGGACTTCAATCCACGGTAATCAGATCTCCATGAGCAGTCCTGCCCCGGACGACAACTGGATCATGCATCTTTATGAATATGTCACTTGCTTTTAAAGATGTTGTTTCCAAAGGAACATTTCCCAGGAGTGAGGTCACTAATCTAAATGAATTAAGACTTTTGGGACTTATGAAATGTGAATGGGTTTCCCAAAAGGTTGCACCATGGTTCAGGGACATCTGTCAGTGTAGCGGCTCCAGTCACTTGCGTCCGGTGACTGACACCAGGACAGCCTTCGTTTCTAAGCCAGGGAATCTCTCTTCAAGGATTTGCTTTCTCACACAGGCTCTGCTCCCAGAAGAGCAAGGAGCAGAATTAAGATGACAAATCTGGATTATAGACTCTGGGCCGTTTGTGAGTCCTCACAGCTCTACTTCTTAGATACAAAGAAACCCAGGAAAGAAATGTCTGGAAAGAGGGAAATACTTTGGATAAGATTTTATTTTGAGGGGTGAAATAAGATGGCACTAAAATCCAAGGGTGTCGGGGTTGGTAGTGCTCCTAAAAATGGCTTCCACTGTAGGAAACTATATATTTTTAGACGAAGGGAAAGAAATATTTCCACCTATTTCAGCCTAATGTCATTAACTAGGGAAATGAAGAATATCAAAGATGTCTCTACACTAGACTTTATACTGTAGCTTTTCTTCATAAGATTTTGAGACGGTAACTTGAACTTAGTCACATACTACAGTCTATTTTATTTATTTTTTTCTGCGGGAAGGTCCTTTGGAATTTAACAAATGCCTAAAGAATTATACTATTCATAGAACTGTGTCAGGCACAGAAGAAATGTTCAAGAAATAATTAGTGAATGAGTAAATGAACGGATGACAGATATAACCAAACACCAAAATTAAAATCACTTCTCAAGTCAAGGATGTGCTTTTAATTAGGTAGCTTTGGTTCTGCTTTCTTTGGTTCTAATGGAGATTTCTGAGGGAACCTATTGTCTCTTTTCCTCAATTAGAACGCTGGGCTTTTTCTATAGCCCAGTTTGATGGTTTTGACTTAAATAATGCCAATAACAAACATTGTCAAGGAGGTGAATGGACATCATAAATGCTTATATGTATTCAATGAGAGCTCCTTATTAATAAGGCCTATGTATAAGTCAGGCAAACACAGCTACTTTATTCTGTACCGTGTTACGACATGATTTTATGGTCACGTGCTGGGGCTGTGTAGATTCCTTTAGTGAATCCCCATGTAGGTATCCTGGATATATTATAATTACCGTGCACAGACTAATGTCAATACATAAACGTTTAAGTTCTCAATTACCACACTAAATTATTTCTTCCTCTTTCAGGCAGATTTTTCTCATCTGGAGTTAATGTAGGTTTGCTCTCACATAAACATCCATGGAATGAGTCTGGACTTTGCTAAGCAGCAGTGGTTAGCAGGGGAGGAAAGGAAGAATAATGGCTAATCTTTAGCTGTGGTGTGGGTGTTTGGTTGGGAAAAACCAGCTGGCTGAGCAACGGTACTACCTCTGATTCTCAGGCATGGGCGGTGACCCCTCCAGTCTGGTCAAGAAGGAGTCACATGCCTTTGGTGACTTCTTTGTTTACTCTCAGAGATTAACTATGAGTTGAAATGACTTCTTTGCCAAAATCTAGACTTAATTAAGAGTGGCTAATTCTAATTTTAGAACCGAGCTAGGAGCTTTCTGCTAGTCACTGTTCCAAAGTGGTGCTCAAGGGAAAAGAAGGAGGTTGTTGCAAGATCAGCTCTGTCTGGTCCCATTCAGGCACCCCAGGCGTGGAAGCAGGAGCCCCTGCACTCGCTCAGGTCGGAAAGTCTGTGTAGTAGGGGTAATGCGACAATCTGAGGTCGTCCTCAGGCAAAAGGAAAATGGGGAGAAGGCATAACATTCAAAGTCTCCATATTTGAAACCAGATTCTAGTTGAAGTAATCATGATCTTGCAGGAAAATCTGGCCCTGGGAAGTCAATCTTGGCTCCATGTTTATTTTAAGGTAGCTTGGACTCTGATAATATTATACATTGTTGAGCCCATTGAATTTCATATGGTGGACAAGGTGCGCTACAATAAAATGACTCCTAGGCTACTTATTCTACCCATGAGTCAAGAAACATTTGCTGAACATCTTCCTGACAAGCAGGGCACTGAGCCCTGATGTGGTAGCCTGACAGCTTTGGGACCCATCATCCCACACCACTGACTCTCACCACACCGTCACCACCATCATCATTAACACCACCAGCATCCCATCAGCTGCATCTCCACCCCACGGACATCCCCACCCAACACCATTACCAACACCACTCTCTTCCGGAGCGTCAGGCTTTGTTCATTTACTAACTCACTATTTGCATTCCAACTCTGTAGGGTAGATGGTATTGGCCCCATTTGGTCTGATGGAGTTGGAGGTTCAGCACATGGTTGTACTGTAGGAGCCGTGTGCTAGTGAGCAGAGGAACTCTGTGGATTTGCTACTCCTCCCATGCTCAGGGTGCTGTGGGTGCATGGGGAGACGGCACCAGAGCCGCAACGAGGGGAAATGACCTCAGCACTAGTGTGTGATGTTCATATCAGCGCTTATGTATTTTGAAACGCGTGTACATTTATTGCATTATTACATGTATCACATCATTTAAACCTATTTTAAACCTGTAATAATTCTTGCCGAAAAACGAGGACATAGTAATATGGTCAAATTTAAACACTGTTTAGTGAATATCTCAACCCCCCCAAAATGTTCAGTAAATGAAGTATCTAATAGCCGATTTCCCAAATGAATCATTAACATGTGTGTTGTAGACACTGAAGTTATTCCAGGGCCATTGGCCAATTAGGGATCAGTTTCCTTATGGAAACGGCACATCTAAAAAGCCCAACTGGAAAATGTCTGTATTCAGAATGGCCAGAGGGCTAATTGGAAATGGATTTTTCTTTTCTTTTCTTTTTTTTAACAGCGGTTTCTACATGGGTGTCTGGGGTTAACTGATTGAGTCACTGATTGACTGCCCCCTACGTGTCAGGGACAGGGCGGGGTTGCGGGTGCAAGATGAAGAAGACAGAGGCCCTGCCTGTGCCATCCCCTCTAGTGAGAGAGCCAGACCCCCACGGAGAATGCTGAGCCCTACGGCAGTCCTGTGAGAGCTGCATCCTCAGACCTCCGTGGGGAAACAGGAGAGGCACCTGCTCGGCCACGTGTGTGTTGGGGGAGAAGTCAAGGAACACTCCCAGGCTGAGGGGCCTCCTGCACGGTCCTGAAGCATAAATAGCATTTAACCAGGTAGAAAGGGGGACTAGGGAAGAGTCCAGGCTGAGTGAATGGCACAAACAACCCTTTGTGTGGGAAAGTCATAGAAGGATTGTAGGGAGCTTTCCTAGTTAGCTCAGGGGACTGTAACAAAACAGCATGGACTGGGCAACTCAACCAACAGACATCTACTTCTCAGAGTTCTGGAGGCTGGAAGTCTGGGGTCAAGGTTCTGGCTGAATCCCTTCCTGGTGAGAGTTTACCTCCTGGCTTATTGATGGCCACCTTCTCCATGTGTGCTCACGGTGTCCTTCTTCAGTGTGTGCTCATGGAGTGGGGGGGGGGAGGGGATGGAAGGGCAGGGAGAGAGAGAGAGGGAGGGAGGGAAGGAGCGCAAGAGCACTGTGTTCCTTTTCTTATAAGGACACCAATCCCATCATGGCCCCACCTGCCTAACCTCATCCAAATGTCTCCTAAACCTAATTACCTCCCACAGGCCCCACCTCCAAACGCCATCACATGAGCGGTTAAGGCTTCAACATAGACATTTTGGGAGGACGTGAGCGCTCAGCCTGTAATAGAATTGCAAGAGGTTCAGCCTCTCTAGAGTGGAAAGCAACTTGTGTCTGTTTGCCTTGGATTTTCTTGGCTTTAGTACTAACGGTCCCACATCTTGAGAATCTCCTTAGTCCCCAGAACACTGGCACAGATGGTCCTCCTTGGTGGCACAGCTGAAAGGCTAGGCAATGGCTAAATTTTGGACGGGTTTGGGGGTCCAGAGAAGGCATTTTGGAATTTATCCTGTGGGAAACAAGGATCTGCAGAAAGGTTTCAAGCAGAAATCCTGCGTGGTCAGGTCGGGATGGAAGAGTGACAGGATGCACCAGGGGTGACAGGCAGATCTCCTAGTAAGTATGGAGGGGGCAGAGGCAGGGATGGGAATGGTCACGTCAAGGGGACCTGGCGATCAGAGGTGAGACACTGGGGTAAAGATGGCACTGGGGTGCGGAGAACGGGTATGCAAAGATTTGAGGAGACTGTGACCCTTTGAGTTTGGATCTGTTGTGTTGAAGATATCTGTGTGACCTTCACACACTTGAGAGCCCAGTGGCCAACCACCATCTTGACAGGCATGCCTGCTTCTACTGCTCCTTTAGATCTGACCTGCCAGGAGCTGGGAAGTTGGGGAACCAAGGCAAGAGAGCTGACAATGTCTCCTGAGAACACACTGCAAGCTAGTCATCAGGTGTGGGTGACACAGAGTGAAAGACGAAGACACATGGTTATCAAATGGCCCGAAAACTCAGGCCAGAAAAAGTAGTTATTAACATAACATTAATATCTAACTCTTTTTTTTTTTTTAAAGATTTTATTTATCTGACAGAGAGAGAGAGCGAGAGCAGGAACACAAGCAGGGGGAGTGGGAGAGGGAGAAGCAGGCTTCCCGCGGAGCAGGGAGCCCGATGTGGGGCTCGATCCCTGGACCCTGGGATCATGACCTGAGCCGAAGGCAGACGCTTAACGACTGAGCCACCCAGGCGCCCCAATATCTAACTCTTTAAGGCAACATTTTTCTAAGAGAGTTTCTTCAGCTCACACCTCCTGGAATGCACTTCCTTTTGTGAAGCTCAGATGTGTTGCGTGGGCAGGAACTGAACAGGTTCTGGAAGGCATCAGGAGGACAGGCCCGGCCCTGGTGTGGCTGGGGAAATCTCCTGGATGCATGGTCTCTGCGCTCTGGGTGCGGGAATGACCTCACGGCCAGGAGCGCAGTCAGGTATGAAGCTGTGCCCAGCCTTGTCCGGTCCGCCCTCCGTCCCGAGCCAGCCACGATGGCAGAAATCCAAGGAGCGCTGTACAGGGTGCCATGCGTGTCACTTACCAGGAATAGAAGCAGGTGGATTTGTGACTGCAAGATTGAGGGGGAGAAGCAGATGGGAAGCCCCAAAGGCCACTTGAGGGTAGATTCTGGGCAGGCGAAGATGACAGTGTCTGGGAAGGTGGGGCTTCAGGGGACAGATTTGGGCATTCCACTCCCCTGTCACTATTGTCTTTTGGGAACCTGTCAACCACTGGACTGCACAGGACCTCAACCAACCAGGCCGCTCTCGTTGCACAGCTGGTGAGCAGCTGCCGCCGTGCGGGACAAAGGGTTCAGAGGTCCTGGGATCTCAGACGCTAAGGGGCCACCTCAGGACCTCCCCTGGTCTCTCTGTGTCCTAGCTTGAGCTCTCTCATCCGAGGGGCTGTGCTGATCCTCACCTGCCCCCAAATGTTCTGGCCACTCTTTCCCCACCATTACCGTAGGGTCATGTGTTAGGGCCGCAAAGGGTGGTTCTCTAATTCAAACTGGCTTAGGTCTAAATGGAGAACGTTGGAAGGTTCATACAGCGTCGGACATGCCTGGGCTGGGCCTCAGGGAGTCTGCTGGGACATTCTCCTGTTTCTCTTTGCTCACATCAGCCTGAGTACTTCACCCTGGAGACGGGGTTTCCTCACCTGGGAGGGGGGCGATGAGGCTGCTGACCGCTCCCGATGACCATACCCCACTCATTCTCGCCCCAGAAGGGGGCTGAACCCTCTCTCCCTCTGATCCCGGGTTCGAAAGTCCTAGGGCAGAACTCTGATGGCTCTGGTTGGCCATGGGCCTGCCCCGTGGCTCCAGCAGCCGGGTCCGTAGTCGGAGGACAGCTCCCACCTGCATCACCTGTGGGAGGTGGTACGAGTCTCCTGAAGGGGGAAGAGAGGTGCCAGGACGACAAAATTCTTTATGTGCTGGGGCTCTTTACACAGGCAAAGGTGCCGCCGTTCTGGGATGCTCGGGGTGGGGGTAGCCAGTGACAGCTAGTGACTCAGTGAGGTTTGGGAGCAGGTGTTTTCAGGACCTGGAGTGCAGACGAGGCTGGACAAGCAGGCAGAGGCCAGATGACGAGGCCAAGGCCATCATCCCATAGGTGACTCTGAGTTATGGAAAAGATGGGAGCAAGAGGGAGAAACGATCAGATCAGCTTGATCTGGAGCGGGCTAGCTGGATGGGGAAGGGGAGACGGTGGAGTCTCGGGTTTGCCGAGCTGGCGACTGAGCAGGAGGAGAGGGTGGACCTGGGAGGGGAGTAGGATTGAAGAGACTCTGTGCCGCACCGGCTGGGAGCACGGGGAGGGCAAGGGGCTGCCGACGGGAACCCTCGAGTGAGCTGATGTGACCCGTGCCTGTCACGTCTTCTAAGGGCAAGACTGCTAGATATGGGTCTCCAAGCCTGGCGCAGACTGGGGTATGGAGTAGCTTGCTTATCATCTCGACATGGGGAACTCATGCACGTCTCAAACCAACACATCCAACACAGCTAGCTCGGTCTGCCCCCGCCCTCCCACACTTCAAACCTGCCCCTGCTCTGTTTTTCTTGCTTCTCGATGAAAGTCCCCTACGTTCCTTGACTTTGTTAACTGCTTCTCAGCCACACGCTTCCTTTTCTTCTCAAAGGTACCATTTTCTCCTGCCCCAGGGCCTTTGCATGTAATGTTCTGTCTATTTGGGATGTTCTGGCCCTCACAACCACTTGTTGTGTCCAACTCCTGCTCAGAGGGGCAGTCCCTGATCATGCATGGGTTTCTCTGAAAGACACCTACTGGATAATGCCCTCCAGGAGGGCACAAATAATTTGTTTTACTCATCACTGTTGGTGGCATGTTGTGGGCATTTCTTGAAGCAATGGTTTAATGTTGGACTCAGCTGGAAAGTTTAAAAAATTCTGATGCCTGTGTGCTTCCCCTAGAATTTTTGATTCATTTGGTCTAAGGATGTGGTCTGGACATTTTCTTTTTTTTTTCTTCTTCTTCTTCTTTTTTTTTTTTTTTTGGTAAAGCTCCCCATGGGATTCTAATGTGCAACAAGTTCAAGATTATAAAAACTCATATCCTCGGACCTACCCCAGATTTACAGAATCATCTTTGTGGGTAGTGTCCTGGGAATTTGCACTTGGAGAGAACACCCACGAAATTCCCATAAAACCTCAAATTTGAGATGCATGTTGCAGGGAGCTATATCAGTGTGGTTGTGGGAGAGACTTTGGTAGACAGTGTATGGGGAGAGGGTGGGGAGCCGTTAGCCGGAACCCCCACGACCAGTACAACAAACATCCTGTACTTTGGCTACACATTTTCACGTTGGAGGCTGTTAAAAAATTCAGGTGTCTGGACCTCACCACCCTCCCCTCTACCCCCAGGATCGTCTTAGTTAATTGATCTTTGATCTCTGGTGGTGGCCTTGGTCGCTGTATTGTTCAAGAACTCTCCCTGTGATTCGGGTGCAGCCGCGGCTTAGACGGGCAGGCAGGAGAAACCAAGCAGAAGAGTCTGGATCGGGTTGGGCTGGGGGTTGGGCTCCGGGCGGGCTTGGCAGCTAAAAAGAGGCAGGATAAGCCAGGGTTTAGAGATTGTTCTAGGTCCAGGGAATGTATTTATTTCTTAGAGCTCCATAACAGCTTACCACAAACTCTGTGGCTTAAAAACAACAGAAATTGGTTTTCTCATTGTTCTGGAGCCAGAAAGCCAAAGTCAAGGTGTTGCTGGGGTTGGTTCCTTCTGGAGGCTCTGGAGGAGAACCCACTCCAAACTTCTCTCCCCGCTTCTGGGGGCAGCCGCCTGTCCTTGGCGCTCCTTGGCTTGTGGACACGCGGCTCGGACCTCTGCCCGTCTCCCAGGCCCCTCTCTCTGGGAGCCCTCTGACTCCTTGTCTCCAGTCTTGCTCTCCTTTCTCTTGTCAGCACACCCTGCCTATCTGTGAGTGAGGGCCCACCCTCAATCTGGTTTGGGCTCATCTTGAGATCCTTAACTTAATTACATCTACAAAGACACTATTTCCATATAAGATCACATTCACATTTGCAGCAACTGGAAGTTAGGACTTGGATGTATCTTATTGGGGGACACAGTGCAATCCACTAGAGAGGGCAACGGACCTCAGAGTTCTCTACAAACAGCCAGGTTACCTGTGAGAAAGCCCCTGATCGGAGCAGTTCGCTCAGCAGGGCCTGCATGGGGCCAGGTGCCTCCTTTTCCTGCTTTAGAAACAGGGCCCATGAATGGGGGCGCCTGGGTGGCTCAGGTCATAATCCCAGGGTCCTGGAATCGAGCCCCAAGTTGGGCTCCCCACTCACAGAGAGTCTGCTTCTCCCTCTTTTCCCTGCTCATGCTCTCTCTCTCTCAAATAAATAAATAAAATCCTAAAAAAAAGAAAAAAGAAACAGGGCCCACGAAGACACACCATGTGATGAGAGTTAATGACCATGGGGGAGAGGCCGGACTCTCAGCTTTGAAATCAAAAACTTTAAGATTTTACACACACACACACACACACACACACATACACACACACACACCCCTTCTGTTTAATGAAGGTGCAAGGTGGCTGACTAAGTGGGTGGCTGGGATCTGACCGGTTCCCCCTCTCCATGACTCAGTCCTGGGAGAAGATGCACAGAGGGAGGTCATTCTTGCTGCCGGTCTCACACTCAAGCTTTGTTATCTTATCATCACCATTAACAATTTGGTTAGTACTTTATGTGAAAAGCACCGTACTCAGATGAGTGGGTTTGAACGTCTATGAAAATCTGTACATTTTCATGTTTTAAAGGAGACTTAATACTTGGCTGAAAGAAAGGGACTCTGTCTTTCCTAATGCAGAGAGAGTGATGCAAAGCTTGAGTGATCTCTACTCAGGGCATGGCCGGCATTTTTATTTACAGTAAATTTTAGGAAGGCATTCCCGGGCCAAGCAAAATGCTGGATATGAGGGTCTCCATGTCAGGAACCATCGTGTAACTCTCCTTTCTGCTCTGTGACTCGTGAGGAGGCTGTGATGGGTCTGTAGAATATTTACCCACCCAGAATTGCTCTGACAATCTTGGCGCAGGAAATAGCTCAAATTTCAGGGGCTCTGAAAGAAAAATCGAGGGCGACATCCCCCCTTCTCCACCCAATAGCTTTATGGCTTTGTTTAAACACCAAACTCCAAAGCCTGTTTCCCCCAGTTTGGTTCAATGGGCAGAAAACCACCAGTTTAGATAAAGTTAAATGTTTTACAACCATTTCGGCAGAAGCTTTGGGCAGAGAGCTGTGGACAGAGCCACCCGGTGAAGCAGCCCCTGTCCCGGGAGCAGAGAATCCAGGGAATGATGCGGCCACCATGCTCTCACCATGCTCTCGCTCCAGAACAGCACTCCCATGACAGAGCGGCGTTAAGAAGGGCTAAAAAAAAGTTTTTAAAATGCAAGAACACGTGAAAGAGCTTTCCCTTCAAAACTTGTTTTCATGTACCCTTGTAGGCAATGTAAATTTAAAATATGTTAAAAATAAGGGTTTTTTTTCCTTATTTTGAAAGCAGTCTGTGTTGATTGTGGGACATATCAGCAGATCAGAAAAAAAATACAAGGAAGAAAATACAATCTGCAGAAATCGCATCACCTGGGTCATAATACCTGTTTCCCCGAGGAGCTGATTTCCAGGCCCTTCCTGGTGAAGCCGGCAGCTCAGAGTCCCCGTGGGCGGATTTATCAGCAACCCTCCAGGCTCCTCCGTGGGCTCTTATCATCTGCTCGCAGGCCTCGCTCCCTTTTCTGCACCATCACTGCTGGTCATGCCGCGTGCAGTGTCAGCCTGGAGCCATTTCCTGCCAATTCCCACCGGACCAGATCTGTTTTCTTTGCCTGGTAGATGATTCTCACCCTAAGTTGCCAACTTAATTTCGATTTCTAAAATTTAAATGTCATCAAAGTAATTTTATTTGGGGTCACTGACTACAGGGATGGGGTGTAGGGGTGGATGCAGGATGCAGACCAAGTGACATCACAGCCAGACAGTGGCCTCGGGGACTGGTGTCCATGCCTCGCCCCGGCCAGACCAGCCACACGGGCCCCTCTCAGGCCATAAGCGTGCCATTTGCTCCACGATTTCTGCAGGATGTATTTCTACTCTTGAAGCACCTCAACAAAGTCCAGAGGCTGCAGGAACCAAAAATAAAACCGAAGCCCGCCCACCAGCAGCCAGCTCCTGTGGCCTTGCCCCCCCACCCCATTACCATATTGGCTGAATCATATCCGGAATGGAGGCGAAATCAAATCTGTTCTTTACTTCTGCTGTTTGGGTAGAGACTTTCTCAAGGGGACAGGAAAGAAGTCTCTTACCCTTCGGGAATTCAAGGGAACGTTTCTTGGCAAATGAGTTTTTCAGATCGGCAGTTGGTTGAAAAGGGAATTGTGTAGTGGTCTGAAAGGAGATGATGACTCCAAGGAGTCCTGCTTCTACATGGCCCATTAGAAAAAATCTTCCATAGTAAACCCAGACGTTCGGATGTTCCGGCATTGAGTGTGGGGGGCATAGACCTCGAGGTCCCGTCTCTGGGCGCCCCCCCGCCCCGGGCTCACTGGACAGCGGCAGGAGTAGCTCTGGCAGATGGTCCTTCGTTGTGCCGAGCCGCAGAAAAACACCTGCTCTTTCATGGTCCACCTCGCCCCCCAATTTCAATAAAATACACATAATACAGAATTCACCGTTTCAATCATTCTAGAGTATCTAATTCAGCAGCATTCAGATCGCTCACAATGTTGTCAACCGTCACCTCTATTTAGTATTTAGTTCCAGAACATTTTTATCACCCCAAATGGCAACTTATCAGCAGCCACTCCTCATTCCCGCTTCCCTCCAGGCCCTGGCAACTGCTGATCTGCTTTCTGTCTCTACAGGTTTGCTCTCATGTAAATGGAGTCATACGGCAGGTGGGCTTTTGTGGCTGGCTCCTTTCACTCAGTGTTGTGTTTTCAAGGTTCCTCCACATTATAGCGGGCATTATTGCTTCTTATGGCCAAATAATATTCCATTGCATGGATAGGACAGATTTGTGTCTCCTGGTTGTCTCTATAAAGAGCAAGGAAGATCATTCCCGAATCATTCATCTCACTGGCCAGACCTGCATCCAAGGCTAGAATCAAATCCAAAGATAGGCAGGGTGATCAGATCCTGGGTGCTCTTCCCCTTCCTGTTGGGAGAAGTGCCCCTTCCCTGGGCTCTCTGATTAAAAGGGGAACTCTGCTGGCAAGAATGGGTGTGGGAAAGGAAGCAGAGAGGCAGTCCACACTGCCTGCTACAGCATCCACCTCCTAAGCTATGACATATTTCCCAGATGTACAGCCAGGCAAATGAAACAGGCGGTTAAATGGAAATTTGATGAAGATCCCAATAAGATAGATATTTACCAAATGGGATATCACGTCTCTCCTTTGCAGACAAGATTTACAAGAGAGGGTTTTCTAAAACTAGGCTTCATAACTCCTGGGCACTCATCTAGGGTTAAGGTGAGGTACAAAAGGATCAAATGGAGAAAGAGAAACGTGTGACAAGGTCTCTTTGAAGAGAACTGCTATGTCTTATGGGCGTCTTCTACCTTCATTGTACCCGCCATCCTCTTGCCGTAAGTGGGGAGGGGACAACTCACGCACACTGATGGGAGCACATCTGAACTGTGTTCTGGGCCGCTGGAAGGACCTGACGCTCGGGCTTCTTGGCTGAGAAAGCCCTGGGAGTTTGTGGTAGTGAGAGGCCAGGCTGGGACTGACTGTAGGACAAGGAGGGCAGACATCGCCTGGGGCCTGGCGTGGCCATCCGGAAGAGAGAACTGTGTGCGTTGCCCTGGTCCTGTCCAAGAGGCCACTCAGAAGGGTGCTGGCAGCGTGGCAAGCGCCAGAGGTCAGGGGTTGAGGAAAGAATGGACACAGAGGACTGCCCACAACCCAGATGCATCTACCTGGGTAATGGCCGCTGCAGGAGGGAGAAGCCCAGAGAGAGTCAGCCTCAGGTGTTGATGGATCCAGCAAAGGCAGAGTCACCCTCTGTGCTTGAGGAATTCTGCATAGGGTTAGTTCTTTCTTGGCATGCTTTCTGTTTTAGACATTCTTTTTTTAAAGGTTTTATTTATTTATTTGAGAGAGGGAGAGAGAGAGAGAGAGAAAGAGAGAGAGAAAGCACGAGCAGCGGAAGGGGCAGTGGGAGGAGGAGAGGGAGAAGCAGACGCCCCACTGAGCAGGGAGCCCGATGCGGGGCTCAAACCCAGGACCTTGAGATCATCCTGAGCTGAAGGCAGATGCTTCACCAACTGAGCCACCCAGGTGCCTTCTGTTTTAAACATTCTAACCAGCAGTAGGTACTGTGATCTGTGGGTGGCCCTGACTGGGGACAACTGGTCAACCCCTCTTTAATAATAATGTTTCACTAATGTGTCTTTAGACCGAGCATCTAATGGGATTTTTTTTTTTCCTCTCAGTTATTCCAACCTAGCCTGGACCATAAATAAGCAAGTTGAGAGACACCTTGGAAGTCACTAGAGTGGTTCTCTTTGTTACCAGTGAGGATGCAAAGGCCCAGAAAGGTTCTGTTGGCTGCCTCTTGTTCATGCAGCTCAGCAGCTGCTGGGCTCACGCAGGAACTCAGGCCTCCCCCTTCCCAACTGAGCGCCCTCTTGACCTCCCAAAATAACTGTGTAAGGGAAGTAAATATAATTAGGCAGTTGAGTAAAAATTATGCCAATATGCATAATTGTGTTCTGTTACTTGGGATATCTAAAACATCCGATATGTTTTGTTATAGGGGTGAGAAAACAGCAATCAGCCCATCCTCTTCTCTCCAATGTAAACTTATTTCTGCCACTTTATTTCTCTAGGGCATTGTCACGTCCCTAGCAATGTGCCTGGCATATTGAAGGCATTACAAGAAATGCATATTCCAAGGCTGGATGAAGAATGACATGTTTAAAGTCATTTTCTTTTGCCTATGAGGTTATTTGGTGTCTACGAAAGGATTCTGTCACCGGAAATTTTGTTTTAAAGTTAATTTGTATTTTGTAAGATCATTTTATCATCCTACAAGAGTACAGTAAACTTGCATATTCCTGAGTATTTTTATACCTTGCTCTCTCGACATTTCAGAGGCTCAGATATCAGTGGAGGCTAACACATTATTGCGGTTAAATGACAGCGATACGAGGGGGAGGAGGGCTGGCGGGGGCATGGCAGGCCAGTGAGCTGGTGCTGGACTCATGCTGGCTACTCACCTTGTCCTGGAGTCTAGGCCTGAGCTATTGTTAGGGTATGTGCATGTGCGCGTGTGTGCATGTACATGTGTGTGCCTGTGTGTGTGCATGCAGGGTGTGCATGTGTGTCAATATCTTTGAGTGTGGGGTATCGTTATGGTTAATTTGGTTAATGTAGTGGGTGGAATAATGACCCCCCAAAGATGCCCATGTCCTAATCTCTGACCTGTGAACATGTTACATTATAAGGCATGGGGATTACGGGAGCAGATGGAACCAAGGTTGCTAATCAGCTGACCTTAAAACGGGGAGATTTTCTTGGCTTATCCCAGTGGGCCCCAATGTAACCACAGGGAGCCTTGAAAATGGGAGAAAGACACAGGAAAGGAGTCAGCCTCTGAGAAGGTATGACCATGGCAGCAGGTCAGAGCGATGGGCATGGGGAGGACTCAACCCGCTATTGGCCGACCTTCAAGATGAAGGGACCACGCACCAGGGAACCAGGCAGCCTCAAGGGCACAGGTTCTCCCCCAGAGCCTACTCAACCCGCTATTGGCTGACCATCAAGATGAAGGGACCGCGCACCAGGGAACCAGGCAGCCTCAAGGGCACAGGTTCTCCCCCAGAGCCTCCCCAGGGAAAGCAGTCCTGAAGACGCCTTGGTTTCAGCCCAGTGGGACCATGGAGGACCACTAACCTACAGAACCCTGTGATGGTAAGTAAATTGGTATGGTCTTAAGCCACTGCTTTTCGTGGTGATTAGTTCCAGCAGCCATAGAATATTAACAAATCAATTGAATTGAGGCAGAAACACACATTTGAAGCTTACACACTGAGGAGCTTGATTTGTGAAAGCCAAACAGTTCGAGCTGACTGTGTGCATTGAAGACGACCATGCACGTCCAGAGGCTGGAAATCTCTGGAACGGAGCTATATTTCATGCCCTTGTGACCTGTGATCTTTGTTTTGGCTCTGGACACGATAAGCCAGCCAGAATCCTCTTGTTAGGTTCGTCAGAGCTTTCCCATGGATTGAAGAAAGTCGGAAGGAGTGTGGGTTAGAAATCTTGAGACCCGTATCAATCATGACGTTGGTGTAAGTGGCATATTTCACTGCCTTGGACATTTGTAAAGATCAGGCTGTCAGTGTTTGGTGGCTGCTGGAAGTGTAAATGATGTTCTCCCTGCTTTAAGCGCAGCATGGCGGTGAGTCCCTAAGGGGGCGGGAAGAAGGGCACCACCGAAGCGCTTCCCTAGTTTCATTCCCTGTCGCCTGCAATTGTGGGGAAAGGAGAGGAACCGGTCAAGGCCAGTTCCCTGGGGGATTCCCCAAGCCGATGGCTTCCAAAGTCTGATGCACCTTTGGTTGTTGAAGTTTGTATGCTGTGGAGCACACATCAGAAATGATCTATTCTTAATTCAAGTTTTTAAAACTTCAATGCTTTTCCGTTTTAGCTAAGGTTTTTACAACAAAGTGTTCTTGATTTTTTGTTTTAATTCGATGACATGTTTTAAACATGCTTAGTTAGCTTTGAACTTTGAGTGGAGCTTGCCCTGAGAATATTCTGGGAGGCCAGTTTCTGACCCCGGGCTCCATGAATGTGGACAGGGAGAGCACCTGTCAGCAAAAGGTTTTGCCCCCAACAGATGGGGGTGGATTTTGTCAGCTTGCTCTCCTGGTTGCTTAGGAGCTCAGAGCATTTAGTCAAATAAACACAGCTTCTCTCCCCGCCTTCCGTTCTTCATTCCTGACGCTGGGCCCAGGGTGGGGAAGGCTGCTTCCAAGTCATGAAACTGTCCAAATAGGCTTTCTTCTAAGTCACAAGATTTGGAGAGAAAAGCAAATAAATTGTGTAATGACATACATATGTTCTCCCCTTAACATGAATCCCCATGAAGAAATTTGATTCTCCCCCAGGCTGTGCTAATTGAAGAGATCTCACTGGGGATACTGGCAAGTGATACTCGTTCCCCAGACACACTGAGTTTCAGAAAAACCCGATGGCTTTCCTGAGTCGAGTCAGGCCGAACAGTCCGGCTGTGGCCGTGGCAGACCTTCTCTTCAGGACGGAAGTGTAGGAGAGAGGGCTGGATGCCACAGTGGGGTTCCATTCCTTCATCACACAGGGGCGTGTGCTCAGTCTTCCAGGACACGTTCCGCAATGGTGCCCGTGATGCCAGACACTGTCCCATAGCTGGGGGTAAGCCCTGAGCAGTGCAGGCCTGTCTCCTAGCTCACAGAGTTTCCTGCAAGCAAGGACTCAGCTGGTGAGCAGGTATGCAAGGCAGCGACGAGAACCACCAGAGATGAGAAGTCTGTAGGAGGAGAGAGATGGCCAAGTGGTCAGAAAGGAGGGTGTGAGTGAAGACAGGGTGTTAGTGGCACATCCACCTGTGGAAGAATTGCCTTGGCTGAGGGAATAGTCAGTGCAAAGGCCCTGAGGTGCATGCGTGGAGCTGGAGGCTTGGCGAAGGGCCAGTGCGGCAGGAGCACAAAGAGCTAGGGACCGGTGTGACCGAGTCGGGGAGGCCCTTAGAGCTTGTGAGGGTTTCAGATTGTGAGTCTTGACACTCACTGGCACCGATTCAGCCTGACTCTAGAAGGCGGTCTTCTGGCTGCCACTTGGAGGGTTTGTTAGAGGGGGAAAGAGGAAACAGGACTTGGGAAGGAGGGAACTGGAATAATTTGGATGAGAGGGGGTGAGAACCTGCCTTGGGGAGAGCAGGGCAGGTGTCTAGAAGTGGGTAAGTCCGGTTACGTCGTAGATGCTGGGCTGCAGGGTCTGTTGAAGGACCGGATGACAGGAGACAGAGACAGAGAGACAGACAGAGGCGGAGAGACAAGGAGACAGAGAGGGAGAGAGGGGGCGGAGGGAAGGAAGACAGGGCTCTGAGGCGTTTGGCCTGGAAGCTCGAGGAAGCTGGGGGTCCATTTCCTGCACGTGTGGGGGCTGGGAGGGATGGGCCGTCTGCTCTGGCCTGTCACATGTCCATGTGGCATCCACATGATGGACATTTCAGAGCACCCGCCCTGGGTTTGTTAAAGGATGAGCAGATGCCTCTTGTCGGTCGGTGCCCTGTCTGCCCCCGACTCTCATCAAGGTGTGCACAGAAATGACCAGATGCCTCTCAAACAGCTTCCGGTCCTGCCTGGCTCGACTTCCTCCACCAATTCATGCTTCATTCCGGTGCCCATGTGATCATTCTGAAACGTGAGTCTGAATGTGTTCCACCCGCTGTATGACCCTTTATGGCTCCATATAACCTCGGGGTAAGACTCAAACCCCGGGCCCCTCTTGGCCTGGCCTGGCCCATCCACTCCCCCCTCCCTGCCTGTCTGGTTACTGTTCCACGCTCCAGCAAGTGCTCAAGAATCACCATAGTGACGATTCCAATAACACCTGTGACAGCGATCTTTCATCTTCCCCAATGTTCCTGTGCACTCAGCTCTGGGCTCAGGGCTTTTTATGCATTATCTCATTCAAGGCTCACATCAGCTCTCTGAGGCCATTAGCATCAAGATTCCTGCTTTCCAGCAGAGGAAATGAGCACTTAGAGAAATTGAGTCACTTTCTCAGAGTCTCGCTGCCTGTAGGAGGCCACCAGAACTTGGTCCTAGGTCCATGTGGTGAAGCCAGACTTTGTGCTCTTCACCCCGATACCTGTGGTTCTTAGAGCAGTGGCCTGAGCCCCACCTGGGCACTTATAAATTCTTGGGCTCCAACCTAGACCTTCTGAGTTGGAACCAGGAACTCTGGGGTGGAGCTCAGAGACTTGGGTGTTTTTAGGTCTTCCAGGAGACTCCAAGGGAGAACACTGCTTGCACTGTCCTACACTTATGACCAGATGCCACGCCATTGTGCCATTGCAAGCTCCGGGCCTTTGCACATGCAAAGTCAAAGATCATCCTTCAGGACTTACTTCCTGGGCCCTGGAAGTCTTCTCTGACACCCTGACCCTTGAGGGCATCCCTTTCCATGCCACCAGAGGATGCTGCGTGTAGCTTCCTAATAGGGCACAGCACACTATATCCTGGGGGCTGCTTTAGAGGTTCCCATGAGACCTTACCTTCCGGGAGGGCAGGAATTGGTTGTCTTTTTACTTCTTGAACATACACCATTGATATAAATTTTTGAGCCATGAATATCAATATTAACATCAATTATTTATTGCTGTAATGATGCTCAGTAATAAACAATGAGAACAGTTCAGTGGCATAAGACAATAAGCATTGAGTTTTGCACAAGTGTCCCTAGGTCTACAGGGCCATTCTGCTGACCCACACTGGGCTTAGCTCAGAGGCTCTGCTGAGCTTGGTTGGGCTCTCTCCACATCTGGAGCTCAGCGGGGATCGTTAAGATGATTTGGTTTTGCCGCATGAGACCCCTCACATCCCTCTAGCAGACTAGCCCGGGCTTGTTGCCATCACGATGGCAAGGTTTTGAGCAAGAGAGACAGAATCCCACAGGCTCCTGTGAACAGTGCCACCTTTGACACAGCCTGTTAACTGAAGCTGGCTGCAAAGCCAGCCCAGATTCAAGGGCAGGTGAATAGACTCTGCTTCTTGATGGGAGGAGGGGGCTGGCAAGCCACCTTGCAGAGGACGTGGATACAGGGACCAAATTTGCTGTACATTGACTACAACTTGTGATCTACAGTAAGCGTTCAAAATATGTAGGTTTGATTATTGTTTCTGAATGAATGAATTTTCTCAATGTGCAGTGGAGAGGATTATTAAGTGTTTTGAGGATCCTTTAAAAATCCATTTCTGTTCTGATTCCATTAAATTGAAAATCATTGCATATAGAAATATTTTGTAAATCTATCTTACTCAAGCAATGTTCAGAAGAGCAGATTTCCAGTAAACAACAACAAAGCAACTGGAAAAGTCTTTCGGCGTTTGCTGCATTCGAAACTGCTATCCTCAAATGTCAGAACAATTTCAGAACTGACTGTCTTGGGGATGGGGTTTGGGAATGGCATTTGCGATATCTGGAAGGAGGGCAAGTGGACCTAACACTGGGGCATGGCAGGAAGGGAAGGACCTGGAATTGCCAGTCTTCTGAGCTCTCGGGAGGAGGGTCTGATTGGAATCCAAGGACGTGTGGTGGTTGTTTCTTCAGGTTGGGGCTTTGGCTGGGTGGGCCTCACAAAGGCTGATTGTGTGGGACTAATGGTGAACCCATTACTGCTGGGAGATGTTAACCCCCGCCGGGTGGGGCAGCTGAATGGATGGAACCTCATAAAAGCAGTGACTCATAGGGGTGGTACAGCGAGAATCATCCCGAACAAAAGCAGGGGGCTATGTCCTAAACTCGTCTTGCTGTCACTACACACAGGACTTGCTATGGTCACATAACTGCTCCAGCCTCCTCCACCGAAAGGCAACAAACATCCTTTCCCACATGAAATCTGAGCCGTGTAATTGTCTGAGTTTCTTTCTTGCTCTAAGACCATTTGAATTAAAAAGTAAATTAACAGCAGACTCTTCCTTCCCAACAAAAACAAATAAAAAAATCTTTCACATTGGAAGGCGGCAAAACAAAGCTGATTTATAATTCTGGGTTGAGAAGAACCATCTTAGTGTGACAGCAAGGCTAAAATTATTAAATGTGTGACTATATCAAACTTAAAAGACCAAACCAAACCAAAATAAAACCATAACATCACCAAACTTATGAATGGTAAGAGATGCTAAAAATTTAGAAGACCAATAAAAACTAGACAACATATTTGAATCCTAGCTGACAGGAAAAATCAGTAAGAAAAGTAACAATCCAAAGAAAAATGGGTCAAGGCTGTGAAGAGGAAACTCAACAAAAGAAAAAATGCAAATGGACAGTAAGCTTATAAAAAAAAAAGTCCAACTGATAACCAAATAAATGGTACATTTTAAAAAATGAGGCACTTTTTACTTATAATGGACGGAGAAAATAGGTTAGAGCTTCTTGGTATTGGTACAGAAATGGGGACCCTCCAACGTGGCCCGCAGTCAGCTGCCTGTGTCCTGGTCTCAGTGTTCATGGAAAGTGATCTCACATACTCAGGGGTGTGGCCCCCAAGAAGACGGTTTTCGATCCCACCCTTCAGGTGCCGCAGTCAGGCACATCTATGCCCCATCACCCTCGGGCAGGCAGCTTCGCAGGTAATTAGTTCGGCTTCCCCTCTACCTGCCCTTTGCTTCCCACACTTCTCGCCACGTTGACAGCCTTGTTCCACCTGCCTCGTCATTCTTGGCAACAAATTCCACTTCTTGCCAAATTCCACTGTTCTCTCAATTTCCAGGCGTGCCTGCTCCTTCGTCTGTCTTTATTTCTTTAATTAGGCTTCAGTGAACGAGAGGCGTGGTTAGCAGGAGCGGGAGCAGTATAGGATGTGCCATCGAGCAGAGGGTAACTGCAGGATAGGGTGGGTTGGGAGACCCTCGGAAGAGCCATTGAGGTGAGATTCTGAGGGCAAGACTGGAATGCCCTTAGGAAGATGACGGATAGGGTGCTGACTGCCAGGGAGTGACAGAACGAATCACATCTTTCATTCTGTCTGCCCTCTCTAGTGTCCCTCCAACTCGAAATGGGAACAGCTTTGGTGACTGGAGCTTTTAGGAAGAGAGAAAGCCAGAGAGGGAACAGGATGCATGTGAAGATACTATAGTCCCAACAGTCAAGGGTGTGAGGCCAGGGCTACAGTGGAAAGGCCATGCCTCTTCACTTTGACTGGTTAGGTACAGTTACAGCACAGCACGGACAGTGGCCTCTGAAGAAGGTGAGAGTTTGGCCATAGTATGTCCAAAGTCCTGCTTGCCAGTTCTAGACGAGGAGCCATGTCCAGAGCAGCCCTGGCCATTGACAGCAAACCCCTTCCTGACTTTCTGCCCATCTCTCTCACTGGCCCCTTCCATACCTGTGTTTCCTACTATCATCCTTCCCCCGCCCCCCAGTATACTCCTTGCACTGGAATGTATGTCTCTGATTCTACTTCTGGAGGAACCCATCTACAACGTGTGGAGCCCGTAGCCATTCCAGAGCCTGAAGCACCTCCTCCAAGATAGCACAGCTGGGCAGCGAAGCCCAGGAGCTGGAGCTGCACAGACCAGAGGGCAAAGCCCCTCTGACACCTGCTTATTTTCCCCCCTAAGACCCTTCCTAGGGATTGTTCTCACCTGCTGATAACCAGACAATGCCTGCCACTTAGCACAGGGACCACAAAGGGAAAGGGCTTAATGAATGGGGGTATTTCTATTTAGACCCTCACTGGCAATAATTTAGGGTGGCAGAATACGCCATCCCTAGTGACATGAGAAAAGGGAATTTGTCCATCTTATTCCTCATTGTATGTCCTTTTTTAAAAAGATTTTATTTATTTTAAAAAGAGAGAGAGAGCGTGAGCAGGGGGAGGGGCAGAGGGAGAGAAAGAGAGAATCATAAGCAGACTCCTTGCTAAACGCAGAGCCCAACATGGAGCTCGATCTCATGACCCTGAGATCATGACCTGAGCTGAAGCCAAGTCAGACACTCAACCGGCTGAGCCACCCGAGTGCCTTTCTTTGTTGTATTTCTAATGCCTAGGACAGTGCCAGGCACAAAATAGATGCAGGACAAAATGTTAGATGAACGAATGAAATTCATCTGCCCCAGAGGATCATATGGTTTTCTTTTCTTTCTTTTTTAAAAAGATTTATTCAGTTTAGAGAGAAAGAGAGAGAGCACATATGTGCACGTGTGCACTCGAGAGCATGGGGGAGGGGCAGAGGGAGAGCGGAAGTGGGCTACCATCCCCCTCTCCACCGAGTGTGGAGCCTGATGCAGGGCTTGATCCCCAGACCAGAGAGATCATGACCTGAGCCAAAGCCAAGGGTCAGACACTCAACCGAATGAGCCACTCAGGAGCCCCGATTCACACCGTTTTCTAAATAGTGTTTTCATATTCTGTATTTTGCTGTGTGTTCTAATGCCTGCCTTGTCTGTAAGCTCTACATCACCAAAGTTCCCTACAACCACGACTCTCCGTGGCTCCGATCCATTCTTTGACCAGCTTTCGTACTGCCGAATGAATTCTGCAATGTGCCAAACATTTCTAACAATGTTATTAACATTATATTTCTAGGCTTGTGGGTACTTTAGATCTGTTCCATTCCCCACGAAGGTGTCAGCTTACAATGAATATCATACACACGTAGCGATAAGTCTTGGGAAAACAGAATTCTTAAAGGGAGTTTGCTTGAGCTCTGGGCCCCAGAGTCTGACCTAGTTATTGCTTGAGATCCTCCGCAGCTAGGGGACGAGGTGTCGATGCCTGGTGGGTGTCCTTAACTGAGGCTGCACACAATGACAACATTTTGTTGGTGATATGAGTTAAGAACCACAGACTGGTTTGGGTTATGGCATGTAACTAAGTACGATCATGTACGACAACCCAGAAGACCCCCCCATTTCCTCCTCATGAGAGGTGGTGATGGCCCTTGATCCGTGGTGCAAAGGGGATTGTCTCGGTGCTGAACTGTCTGGTTTTCTCTTCTCCCCATTTCTGCTGATCTTCCTCCCTGTGCTTCTCATTGTTCTTGTCCCACAGAGATTATGCTAAGAATGCCGCTCTTTTACTTTAAAGCCTCCTTATAGCCACTGGGGAGTAATTTTTTGCCGCAGCTCTAATGCAAAAAGCTGAAAGTTCACTTTAAGCAGAAACCAGTAGATTGCTTCCAGTCTGCTCTGCAAAGTGCTGGCTGCCTGCTTGACTTGTTTTTACCGAAGTAACTCTGTGTTTCATCTGAGTAGCCTTTGGGAGTGTGTCCGTATGAGTCAGTGCGTGCTCCTGGGCTGGGGTGGTGGAGGGCTTTGTGTAATCTGTTCATTCCCTTTGGAAAGACACAAGGAGTTTTTGGGTGGTCCAAACTAAAAATGGATCCTTTGTGGATGGGTCGCGGTGCATCCCAGGTGTTAGCAGCAACACCGCCCACGATCTGCAGCCTGGGGCCTATGAAGGTGCCCCAGCACCTAGTGTGGTCCTGTATATGGAAAGGGCCTAATAAACATTTGTTGAATGAATGTTTGATGTCCACGCATTTCACACAGGATTGTGTAGGTCACCTGTTATCTTGTCTGAAAACACGCATTCAGTGCAACAGAGTAAGGACATCTCCCAAACAATTTCTCCATACTCGACAAATATTTAATGAACCTCTAATGTGTTCCAGGCTCTGTAAAGTGGTGAGGGTCCCTCCTTGGTCTCAGTTTTTCCATCTACCAAGTGGGGAGAACAATATCAGCCTTTCGAGGGGAGAGTGTGTCCACCACAGTGCCTGGCTCACGGCAGGAGACCTATTGCTATGGGCTCTCTTAAATACTCGTCTTCTCATCTATCTGACTGGCATGCACCATTTAATTTTGTGGCCACACAAGCTCTTCTGATACTGGACATTGGAACAGGGGGCGCTTTTATATCCCCAGTGACTGGAAGTAAAGAAATAGGTGAACCAGCCACACACGGGCCATCTGCCAGAAGATATCTCAGAAATCCTGGGAGAACGCGGCACGTGATTGTGGGACTGGCTGCATAATTTGTGTGTCCCAGTAGAAAATGAAAATGCAGGCCTTCTCATTCAGAAACTACTAAGAACTTCAACAGGGCAAAAGCAGAGCATGACAGCCCCATGTGCCCGCCTAGGCCACGCAGCATGAAGCCAGCCCTGCATGAGTGGCAGACTTCCCCACTCTGGGGAGAAGCAGAGAACGGCCCCAGGCGGGCCCAGCACAGCTGAGCCTGGCAGCGGCTGTGCCAGGATCTCAAAATCATGCGCCTCGAGTTGCTGGCCTTGGAGTTTGAGCTGCTGGACCAGTCTGTAGTGATTCTGCCCCAAGCAGGCAATTTTGTGATGATCCAGGCAGGCCCTTCCGAAAGAGCTGGGCTTGTCCTCTAGGCAAGGAGCTTGGTCTGGCTGGTGAGCCACCAGAACAGTTTGAGGAGAAGGGAGCAAAGTGCCACGAGCTGGGGATGGTGGTCACACCTGCTTTGTGTATGGTCCTTAGCTGTCCTCACTCCTGGTCCTCTCCTACCCTGCCTTCAGCCACCTATGTAATACCACCCGTCTGCCTGGCTGCTGCTGATCCAGCCAAGCTGGACTCTGATCTCATCTGTTCCATACTGAGTGCACTATAGAAATTTGAAGAAATGAATCAACTTTCTCATGGAGGGAGCTAGTGAGGGCCAGCTCTGCCCATTCCCACCATTGGATTCATCCCCAGTATTGGGTGGGTGGAACACTGGACAGCCAGACCCTACCTATTATTCAGGACACCATTCACATCCGAGGCATCAGGTCACTTTGTGGTCCAGACTTGGATCCAGTGGGTTTAGGGACTGGCCAGCAGGTCCCAAACATTCATTGACTCATTCAACAAAGATTTACTGGGCACCCTCCATGTGGTTCTAAGCCTTGAGGATACAGGAGAATGGAGGAGACAAAAGTACTTGCCCTAATGGAGCTTGCTGGGGGAGACAGGCAATCATGAACACTACAGGTGCATTACAGAGACTCTTGTATGGGAGTGAAGGCCAAAAAAAAAAAAAAAAGAGCAGGGAAGGGGGACGGAAAATGTTGGTGGGTGTGGAAGGGAAGGGATGATGGGTGGTTGGGGAAAGCCGGAAGAAATCCTGGTGGACCAGAATGAGGTTCATGGTAGAGGATCCCACGTGTGTGAGCATCCATCCTTGGGAGTGTGTGTGCTGCAGATGGCCTTCGCGGTCACGGTCTCCCCAGCTACCGAGGCATTGACCCTTGCTGCTTGAGGTCCATGATTACATGGTGCTTGGAGCTCTTGGGCATGCCATTCTGCCCTATTGCTGGTCCCCGGGAAAGGACAGTCCTTGCTTATTGGGAGGCCATGGGAAGGAAGCCCTCCGTCCACAGGGCCAAGTTGAGCTTTTGTAACTGATGCACAGTATCCCAATGCTGCTGCTGATTGGAAGACTGGAGCAGATCGTGGAAGTCCAAATATGTTCAACGGTGGATCTTCAAGGATGGGCAATCTCGTGCACCAACAAGTAGGAAAGTTCAAATGCATCTTCCAAACCTCATCTGGTCCGTTTTGTGCTCTGATAATCCCCTGACTCAGTCTGGTTGAGACATGGGGCATCCCATTCTTGGCCCTAAGACCTGGCCTTGCAGAGACTGGTGTGGGTGTTCCCGGGCTAGTCCAGCCTCCCCATCCCGATGGCCATGGAGAAGCAGCTGGAGAGCAATGAGGGACCCTCAGATTTCCAGGGACATTGAGATCAGCCCTCATGCCTGGTAGAAGGCCATCTGGGAAAGGCAATGCAGTGCAAAACGGCTCTCATAGTCAGCTCCTCTTTTGTGAGAATGTCTTTCCAACTGTAGGCCAGTGCTTGTGTTTGCTAGGATTAAATTTAGGTGCATATATCAGAGAAAAACCAAATCAAAGAGGTAGGAAAAAAGAGAAGTGTGTTACTCTGTCACAAAAAGTAGTTCAGATATAGAAAGTACGGCCCGAGTCTGGGGGCTCCCTGAGGCTTTGAGAGACACAAATTCCTTCCAGTGCATTGCTCTGAACCATCCTGGTGGCTCAATTCTCTCCCCAGAGAGGATGGCCGGGATTCAGAGGGAAACCATGGGGCGGAGGGAATGGAATTCTGTGCAGGTCGCCCTTACATTCTTGGCCACGGGCCGAGTTCCGTGTGCTGATTTGGCTTCCCTCGAACCTCCCTTCAGAAGGCGCCTGCCTTTGTTAACCGGCCAGAAAGAAAGCTTGCTCTTTGCCAAGGCCGGGGCCCAGGGGGATGCTAAGGCAGCAGGGTGGCTTTAGGGCCTGACCCTCAGCTGCATTCCTTGCTCCCTGCTCACAAGGACCTGACTTGCTAAGTCATCACGGGAACCAGCACCCGCTGTGACATTGGGCTTTCGGTTGTCCTTCGCGGGCTGGCTCTCATTTTTACCCAGAGCTCACGATCATTGGCGGAGCTTTGCTGGAGATGACCCCTCTGGACTTCCAGGCTCTGTCCTTAGGGTCCACTGCATGGGCTGGAGGCTCCTCTTCCGTCCTGTCCAGTCCGCAAACACTTTTTGTCAAGTTAATAGTGGTTTCTGATGAGGAGAATGCACTCGATGTTTCGAGTCAATACAGATCGAGGTAAAGCGGGCCAGAGCTGGGGATGAGTTCTCATTGACCTTGAGCACAGCCCTGAGCCTCCTAAAATTCTGCGCTTGCCCTTTTCTTTCTCTGCTCTGGCGTGGCGCACAGGCCATCAGGCAGGCTGCTTCTTCCCCCACCCATGTGCTTCAGGAGAAGAGGATCTTTCCTTTTCTTGTTTTTATCTCAAGAGCCTAGCCCAGGGCCTGCACAGTAAAGGTGCTCGCTGTACATTGGCTAGACTGGGCTAAACATCTTAGTATCCCCCGGGCCTCCCAAGTACAGTGTCTTGTATATCCTATGTGATCAATAAATGCTTGTCCTATTAAACTGATCATCTAGACTCTTGTTGATGAAGTATCAGAGCCCAGTTGCTCCTTATCCAGGTGTCTCTGGTTAGGTTCCCCGAGAACCTGAGAGATAATGCCTGCAAGGAGGTGGACTGGGGGGCACACTTGGGGAGGCCTGGGAGCGGGCCTGGGGGGAGGGAGAGATGGGATGGTAATGCAGTTGCAGCCGAGGCCTCTGCTAGCCCTACAGCAAGCTCTGGGGCCCAGAGGGAACAGGCTGAGCCTTGAACGTCACATCCACCAGTCACTGGACGCAGGCTGCTCTCAGGCAGGGTGGTAACCTTGATGAGGCAGCTCCTTGCAGCTGAGGGCACTCGCCATCAAGGGCGTCGGGGGGGGGGTTTCCCAGGGGGAGGGGGGTGAGTGATAATCAGCCAGGACTTCTGCGGCTGGGGGAATGAGTCATACCCTCTGCTTGTCTGGTTAGTGCCTTTTCTATGATGGATGCTGTCTGGTGGGTGTTAACACACGGATGCAAAGATCCCCGCACTTCTTGTCGGCCGCCGTGGGCCCATCCACATACGTCGGCCCCAGCTGTCCTGTCTCCAGTCTTTCTGACTGAGTCCCCAGTCTTGCACCACCCAAGCCACTGCCCACCTGGTCGCCCTTTGGCCACTGCCCACGAGTCCAGGAGGCGATTATGCCGGAAGGCCTCCCCTACCACTGTCGTTTTATCTTTAGAAATGTATCTCTTGCATCCGTGGTTCTAAAGCCAATCATCTGAACAACTTATCCCTCCAGGTGTTCTTTTAAAAAAAAGGGATTTGTGGTCAAAAAGATTTAGGAAATAATGAACACTGCAGCTCCTTCTTAGAGATAACAATTCCCCTTAGCATGTTAATGATTCTGAGACGTCCTAGCAGAGACACGTCAGAGCCATCCGTTTCATAGCTTTTTTTCACAGGACTCTCTCTTTCTCTCTCTCAAGAAACCAATATATCTGAAAAACCCCTATTTTTAGTTAACCCCTAAACTCCAGATTTTAAAAATACACTTTACCCCTGGACAGGTTACCCCATTATGTCTCAGATTTTTGCATGGATAAGCTTATTTAATATTTTCTTTAAGGACCAAGTGAGTTGAGACAAATAAAAGTTCTGGTTAGTGTACGAGGTGTAGGGGGGCCTTCAGTCAGAAGACGAGAGCTATCTGAGGTAAATTTTATGCTGCTCACCATTTTTTTCCCCTCTGGCCCTCTGCCCGTCACTCTTTGTTTATTAAAAGCAGGCCCCGTAGATGTTTGTGCAGTGGTGGCAAGAAGTCGAAAGAATTCTCTGAGCCTGAGATTAGAGGCAGAATTTATAGCAGTGCTGGAAATTGCAGCGTACAAAACAGCGCAGTAAATCATAGCCAGGGCTGTTAATAGGGAGGGCGGCTGTCCTGGATCACCCGGAGACTGAGCGGAGGCTGCAGCCTGGTTGCCATATGCAAAACCTGGGAGCCCAAGCGACCATTAGAACAGAGTCTCCCCCATCAAGTGTCAACAGGGACCCAGTGCAGCAAATGCTCTGTTTATGGAGGCAGACCCAAGACCTCTTTCTGGCTTTTGCTTTGCACTGATTAGCTGGTCGCTTCTGTGGGGTCTGACTCTTGGAATCATCACTGAAATTGCTTGCTGATCATAAGCTTTTTGCATTGGTTATTATTTCTCTCTCTCTCTCTTTTTTTTTTTTTTTTTGGTTTGAGAGAGAACATTCTAGACCCGAGGTTATGCTGGATGTATTTCATTAGTTTTGCTAATAGGAAGAGAAATCTGTGTCTGCAGAAATAGGCAATGTTCCCAAATAGAGACTATAGCCAGATCGTAGTTTTGTGTTTAAAAGGAGGGGTTACCCTGGAAAGCACGGTGGGGAACAGAATCCCATGTCTTAGAAATGCACATTTGAGGGCGCCTGGGTGGCTCAGTTGGTTAAGCGACTGCCTTCGGCTCAGGTCATGATCCTGGAGTCCCGGGATCGAGTCCCGCATCGGGCTCCCTGCTCAGCGGGGTACCTGCTTCTCCCTCTGGCCCTCCCCCCTCTCATGTGCTCTCTCTCTCTCTCTCTCTCTCTCTCTCATTCTCACTCTCTCAAAATAAATAAATAAATCTTTAAAAAAAAAAAAAAAGAAATGCACATTTGAGACCCGGATTGGACTCTACAACCACATAGCCCAGAACTGTGCAAGTAGTAAAGCTAATGTATAGACAGCAAATGCCAAGTCACAAAGGCTCAGGGATACATCCCAAATTGCATACAATACTTAGATATAGAGAGAGATAATATGTAATAGTATATAGAAAGATTTAGAGAGATAATACATACTATATATTAAGATAAGATTTATGAGATAGGTCTATATAAAATGTAGATACAGGTATTAATGTAGGTAGATGTAGATAATCTATAAGCTTTGGTCAACAACACAACAAATTTTAAATAAATGTTTAATCTTTAAAGTAAAACCTTAGGCTGTCGTTGCCATGGGGAAGGGGCGGGCGGTGAGTGTTTGATGAAGAAACACACAGGAAGTAACAGGGACCTTTGTGCTGTTAAGAAGCACAACACCTAATCTGGAAATTCTCTTCCTACGAAAATACACACACACACACACACACACACACACACACACACACATACACTCACACCCCACAAAGACGCAAAGACATAATGGCCCTTCGATCTACTTCTTCTCCACCCAGAGTTATGGGGGGCTTGGAAGAGCAGAGAGCTAGACCCCCAGACGTGCAGTCTCCTCTTCAATCGAACACCCTGGGAGAAGAGTGAATTTCATTAAGTGCCTGTGCTGCACAGATGCGTGCAGAAGCCTTTAGCTGGTAAAGAATCCAAAGTTGGAGAAGTACACGTGATGGAGACTTAGCGGCTGAACTTAAATTGTGAACTTCCAGCAGCTGGAAGAGAGAGAGAGCAAGACCAGGAAGGGGCTGTGATTTGTATTAAATTCTTGCTGCAAAGATGCCCAGAGCTCTGTGGGTCATGGGAGGGACGGAGCATATCAGGACTTCAAGAGAGCTGGGGGAGCGACTAGGAGGCGGGTCTGCTCGACAGGAGACCAGTGGGGGGACTTCTTTGGTCAAGAATTTGTTATTGGTCGAGGACATCATCACACTTAGATGAGACCTGTAGTGTATGCCCTTCATTCCACACCAATCCTTCCTGGTGTCTGGCGATATTTTGTAAAGAGAGCTCCTTCAGGGGCACTAGTTAATAATAGATCTATTTTTCATAATAATATTTATCTTCTGTTGGGCACTTACCAAGGGCCCTTGGGCTGAGCACAGAGTATTACAGTGAACTCCCGAAACCCAGCACCACTATTTCTGGTTTAGTTGAGAAATGAACATGAGGCTGAGAGGTGATAAGCCCGCAGGGCTGGGTGGTAACAGGGCTGGGATTTGAACTGGGTTCTGGGATACGGGTGGGTGTCCTGACCAGCAGCTCTAGCTGGCAGTGCGGTGGAGAATCAGGTTCCCAGGGCAGGCAGACCCAGGAAGGAATGTCTTGGAATGGAGCCTATGCCAGTCTCCCTAGTTGGGTTTCCACGCATCTCACAAGGTATGGTGTTTCACTTACCATTTCATAGCAGTTGGTGATTGTGCTTTTAGAATTGTGTGGCTTCCAAAATATCAAGCAGGGCAGTAAAGAGTGATGGTCCCACCCTCCGGGGTTCAGCTGGGCCAGACCCTGTTGTCCTGTGACTTCACATTTTTAGTAAAGTAACTTCACAGCGGACACAACGCCAGACTCCGGCATGTTGTTGCAAGTGTTCTAACACACAACCCATTTATTCGGCTCTGTTAATCCTACAACAGGAGCATCTGGGTGCATAAATCCTCCAGAATTGGCCTGAAAGATTGGCGTTAGGGATCCCTGCGTGCCGAGCATCTTTTTAGGCTCAAGTACACTATCCCCCTGTGCTTTCCCTGACACTGTGTCTCTATTCCTTTTGAAGCTCTAGAGTAGATGAAGTGTCCTTGGATCACCAGCCACTTACACTGGTGATGACTACATTAGGCCTGGAATGTGCTTCTTCTCCCCGTAAGTCATCCGTCCATGCATTTAGGCTTATGCCTCCCTGTCTTCCAATTCATTTTCAACAAACTCACCAAAATCTGATCACCTCAAAGGTAGGTGTAATTCCTAAGCATTCAGGGAAGAGAATAAAGACTCATGAAAGCTAGTTGTGTGCACACGTGGTGCCCGGCTGGGTGCTTCCAGAGCCTGGGCGCCCAGCCCGGTCTTT